>NC_090401.1:38929180-39240933 GCF_036365525.1 Heterodontus francisci | reverse complement strand
AGCTATACATCATCAACTGTCTCTAATGGGGAGAGATGCCTTTAGTCCTTTGGGACTCAGGCTCGAGCTTCTCTCTCCACAGATGCTGCCTGACCTGCTGAGTATTTCTAGCACTTTCAGTTTTTATTACAAATAATTCCTAGTGTTTTGACTTGATAGGACACTGGATAAATGCAAATATGATCTTTTTAGATCCTTAGCGAAGTATAGAGTTTGTTACTATCATCAGGCTATGGATATATCTATGTGCTCATTTTTGTTGGTGTCTGAATATTTTTATCCTAGGAATAACATGCTGTTCTCAACTGAAGAATAATGTGTAGAATTGGTTATTTTCACTAACCCTAATACAACGTCATCCATGACATTCTAGCCATTGAGGCTTAACCACTCCTCTGCTAATGTGGTGATCGTGCTTTGTCTGTTACTGCATTCATTTAACGAGTTCCCATTAAGGAGTTTGAGTCAGAGTCAGGCTAATGACCTGCCAATGTTAAAAAGAGAAACAGAGTTAATGCTTCGTCAGAATAAGGAAAGGTCATCGACCTGAAAGATTAACCCTGTTTTTCTTTCCACGGATACTGTCTGACCTGCTGAGTATTTCCAGCATTTTCTGTTTTCATTTCAGATTTCCAGCATCCATAGTATTTAGCTTTTGTATTAACATTAAAAAGAGATTTTGTTACAGAAACAACTCAGAGCACAATCTCCTGGATGTAAAGCAGTGGAAGAAATGGATTGCTGAATGTGGGGAAGAGACGAAGAATCTGGTTTACACTGGATTGGTAAGGAATTTTGCTGTCTGAGGTGACTTTCAATTGAGAACAATCCAGGGCTAGCCCAATTAATTAGAAAAAAGGCAGATATTTTGAACGTGATTTCGAGTGAAACATTGATTGGAATCAAATCTCCTGTTCTGAAATCTGTATTCCTGTGCAGCAAAAATCTGAATACTAACCTTCTATTGTTTAACCTATAATGAACAATAGAATGTACCTCACAGCACAATTGAAATTGACACATTCAGCTATTTCCGTGCCAGTTGGCACACTTACAATTGATCACAATTCCAGCCTCACCACAACCAGGACAGAAAAGGTGATAAATAAACATGGCCAACAGCAGGCTAAGCAGCTGAAGTGTTCCTTCCCTTGATCACAAAATAGTTACACATGGGGAAATTTGTTCTTCGTTCATCCATCCAGAAATACCTTAATCATCCAGTGTAGCACTCAATCCTTGTTCAGTAGGGAGTTTCAGAATTTTGACTCAGGGTCTAGATGGTGGAGGTGATGGGTTTGGGAGACACTGCCACATAAAGCGTTGGCCACTGCCTGCAGTGCGTCTTTAGGATAACACACAGCACACTGGTGGTGGAGGGAGTGGATGTTTAAATCAGTCTACCGGGTGCTGGTCAAGCAGACTGCTTTGTCTTGGATGGTGTTGAACTTCTTGAGTACTGTTGCAGCTGCACCCATCCAGGAAAGTGGAGGGTATTCCGTCACAATCCTGTACCTTGTAGCCAGTAGAGAACTTCATGGAGTGAGCTACAGAATACTTAGCCTCTGACTGCCTCTAAGAGCCACGGCATTTATGCGGCTGGTCCAGTTCAGTATCTGGTCAATGGTGATCCCGCAAGATGCTGAACAGGGAATTCAGTGACGGTAAATGCCATTGAATGTCAAGGAGCTGTGGTTAGGCTCTCTCGTGTTGACATTAGTCATTGACTGGTACTTGTGGAGGCGGATGTTATTTGTAACTTATCAGCCCCAGCCTGGATGTCTTGGGTTCCCTCACGATGCGAGGCAGGGCCTGTGCCAACAGTAGATACATGCGCAGTGTTGGTACCGTAGTGAAGCCGGAGGGGGACATCTTGTCTCACTTTCCTTACAATCCACTTGTTGGGTGCCCTGTAGGAGGGCACTCAAGAAAACCTATCACTAGGACATGTCCTTGGACCACTGTCAACTGGAGGGCTTGAGGGGAATGCAGGCTGAAGACATGAAGGCATATCAAGATTTGTTTTTTTGAAAACACCCCTGCCCCTATGCACTAGATGATTTGAGGTAGTCAGGCCTTTTAGTTGTTGCTTTCCATCAGCAACCAGAAAACTCCAATCACTGTGGCTGAAATTGTGACTACCGGCTTAAAAACCTGTACCTGTGGTCTAACTTCTTACTGATATTTTAGGTGCTGTGCCCGGCCAAGAGCTGGGTCAGTGACTGGAGTCAGCCCAGGCCATTCAAATGGACTGGAGAGGAAAAAGTGGGCTGCTGTTTGCTCATCCGTGCAGTGATGTGTAACATAGAGGAAAGCCTACCCTAATAGCTCCAATTCAGGGTAGCAATAACAAGTACTAGAAATACCATGGACCATTAACATGCTGTTAAATGGCAATTTTTAGCAGAGATATTAAAACGACAGCAGAATGTTAGTATCCTTTTGCACATGGCAGAAAGTATGGAAGATTTCTAAAACGACTCATGGTTGCAGTTTGCCTAGTTTTCTGCCTCTTTTAACACCAAACTCCATGGATGCTAACAACAAAGACAACTTTTTGGAGAGGCTACTATTTTGATTAACAGTTTATATAACTATAATAGTTTATGAAAGTTGATGGTATTTTTAGTTCCAAATGGACATCCTATTCGATATATCAAAATTTCTTTAGTGGTACACAATGAACACTTTTCAGTGGCCTTAATGTCCACCCTGCATCATTGGTTGCTTTTCTGAAAGTGAACCCCAGTGTTTTGAACTTGAACCTGCCATTTTCACTGTCAGTTTCCTGGCTTCTGATATAGGCAAATAAGTTAATGAATTTTGTCACATCAGACAATTTTATGCAGTAAATGGATTCCCACTATACTGAGTGCTAATGATGTTTCACTGCACAAGTTCTCTCATATGTTACAAGCATACTTTGCTTCATTTTTCCATTCTGCCATATTAATTATCTTTCTTCCAAGAGCTGAGCTTTGGGATATGAGAATGCTGCCTCTGATTGAAACTTTAAGATCTGGGCTGTAAGAATGTGACCACCTTCCATCCCTTCCACCAAAATACTAAAGCTAACACTGCTGCCTTCATAATCTCAAGGTACCAGCCATGGTTCAGCAGTAGCATGCATACCTCTGATTCAGAAGATTGTGGGTTCAAGTTCCACACCAGAGAATCTAGGCTGATGTTTCAGCGCTGCACAGTTGGAGATGCCCTTTTTTGGATGGGATGTTAAACTGAGGTCCTATCTGTCCTCTCATATGGATGTAAAACATTGCATGGCACTATTCAAAGAAAATTAGCGTAGCTTTCCTACTGATCTGGCCAATATTTATTCTTCAACTGCCATCACTAAGACAGATTCTCTGGTCATTTATTTAATTGATGTTTGCAGGAGCTTACATTGTGCAACTTAGCTGCTGCATTTCCTAAATTAAAACATTGACTACATTTCAAAAGTACTTCAGCCACTGTGACCCGTTTTGGGGCATCCTGAGGTTATTAAAGGCACTATATAAATAGAAGGCACTATAAAGCTCTTTCTTTTCTAATGATAACCTAAGTACAGACATTATTTGAGACTAGAACAGGAGCTTCAGACTTTGATACTCTATGCTGATTTTTTTGACTAAATCTGCTACGAGAACTTAGAACCAATACTCGGTAGATGCGTCCTATTTAGCAGAACTCTGAAGTTTTCCAACTATCCCATTTCTTTATTTTGACTGTGCTACAATATGTTCAGGTATCTTTGCATGACAATATTATTAATACAATGAGAGGAATGGAGGAATGTGGACTTTGAAAGGAAATGTGCAGCTTCGTCCATATTGTCATTACATTAGTTCAAGTATGAAATCAATCACATTATATATTCTTCCTTCATTATGGGTAACTTTGGAGATGCAGAATGTATGGAGGTTGCAAAAGGAGTTGGTGCAACTAGACCAGCACAATGTAAGCAGGGAAATATTTGGAAGCCAATAGAGCAGTACTTGCAGGGCTGTTGATGGGAAGAGTTTTTTGACAATCTTTTATTCAGGCTTTCCCAATCAAAGGGTGTGATATTCCTGTTATTTTTAATTTGATTTTAAATACCTTCGAGAATGTGTCACATGGTGAAGACCTTGAAAGGATAATTAACTATGATTCTTTGTTGTTTTTAAGATCATAAAACCATGAAAAAAGATGGAATGAAAAAGAAAATCCACAGACCATGAAAACTCTAAAATATCATGGACTCTATTGCATATTATTCAATATCCTGAGGAAATATTCTTCAAAATTCTCCATCCAACTCCACATGTCTCTTCAGCAACCTGACTGACTACTGAGCATAAATTATATTCCACAGATTTAGTGCTTTTCAAAATGAAAACTCCATGACCCTAGCAACACTGGGACCATCATGTTTGTTTGAGTGCCCCTGTTTATTTCTATGATCTTCGATTTCACTCCTAGCCAGATGTGTATCTAGTTCCTTTTCGAAGGAGTTAGTCAGCACAGCATTAATTCCTTCACTACTCTGTAGGCAGGAAAATCCTTTTAATTTCCAGTAGATTTAATCTCATTATTGTTAATTATTTGCACGTTTCTGAGCTCAGTAATTATCACAAACAGCTTACAATAACCTGTGTTATTAAATATTGTTACAACTGCTACAAATGCTGCAAGCTCTGACATTCACACTGAACAAACTGCAAACTTTAATGACTTTTGAGGTGTTAAACTGACACATCTGAAAAAACTAGCAGTTGCAAAGGTGAGATTGGAGTCAATAAACTGCTATTTATTTATGCCTTCTGTGCATGAATTGCAAAAATATGCATTAAATGAAACTAATTCAATCGTATGGTCTCAAAAGACTTCAATGATCCAGCCTTGGGTAATTCATCCCCACATCCCCATCTGTAAAACAGATTGGTGATTTGCTATTACCTGTTTTACACTATTGCCCAAAGTTAAAATTCCCCCCCCCCCCCACCATTCTCTGGTGTTGTCTTGTTTATGCTTCTTATTATACAGACATCTATTCAAGAAAATCAATATGAATGGTTGCCCATGCTCACTTCAGGTGCTTTGCTCCAGCAAAACAACATTCAGAACAGCCAAGGCTGACATGAGGAGATGGGTGGATGTCCTGGGTGGTGGAATAGAATTGAATATGTTATTTGTTTATAATAGCTTGTGTCTGTAGATGCTACCGGGTACATGAATACATCATCTAGCCAATGTGTAGTATCACCCATGGATTTTGGATGTATGAGCATTAATGTGACCTCCAATTATCACTGTAAATAGGAAGTCAAGCCTGAAGTTCGATCCTAGCCTTGTCTCACATTCTGCTGAGGCTTGTGGTGGAAGATGAGCTCAGCAGATATGAGACAGGCCATCCAAGAGCAAAAGAGGAAAAACTATGCGAGGTTCCTTACATTCTCCTTCAACCCAATAGTGAGATGCGTAGGGAGCAGCATTCACCGCAACTATTCTATCTGCCATATCAAAGAGAGCAATATAACCATTTGGTGTTAATTGTGAGGGGGTTGAGTGAAGGGAATCCAAATTATAGTGCTGACAAAAAGTAATCTGGCTTCTTAAAAGAAAAGTCTTACCCATAAACAGGAAACTGTATTGACATCAATTATTGAGTAGGTTGTTATACAAGATATCTATCAGTCTCACTTGTTTTTCGCACAAATCAAATGCAAGGCTTCAGTGCCACCTCTGTCACAGGCTGGGTTGCAGCAATTAACTGATGTGATGCAGTAAAGTAATTTTTGCTCGCTAATTATGTTTTTTTTTAAACCAAGCTATAGGTAAAATACAATTAAGTGGCTAGCCAGAGAACTTGAGGAAACCACCTGCTCAAACCATGCAGAGCTCAGCTGGGATTGGAGCCGTGTCAGACACCTCACCGTGGTTCTGAATCTGGTTTTCTGTAATGACAGTGTATTGAGGTCTAAGATTTAGTGGCTTGGACACTGGTATCGAGAGATATTAGGGTTACAAACCAAATGAAAAGTATATTCCCACAAAAACACTCACCTCTGCCCATCAAAGACACCAGATTATGCAGTCAGGATACAAATTCTGCAAAAGCCTTCCTTTCAAGATGTTTTACAGATAATAACAAAAGGAAATTAGTAAAATTTAAAGGTAACAAATTTGTCCTGATTAAAACAACATTGTGTTCCAGGTTTCCCATAGATTGTTCATCATTTGATATGTCTTATTGCTTTTTTGGTGTTGGTTGCATATTACTAATTTTTGTTTTCTTGATATAACAAACGATAACATTTTTACCAAACATTGTGCTGATTATTATCTGCTCAGGGATGTCTTACAAGAAGAAACCCATACCAAAGGGCATTAATTGAGGGCAAATTCTGCATTTTCTTTCTGTCTTTCACTGATTTTCACTTGAACATTCTCAATAGAACAAATGATAAACATCAGGGGCCATTTTGAGTCGTGATTCATTGTGACTTATTAACAATATTGAAGCCCGTGGGATTAAAAGAGCAGTGGCAGCATGGACATGAAAATGGATAAAGAGATTGAAAGCAGAGAGTATTGGTGAAAAGTTGTTTTGCAGACTGGAGGGAAGTATACAGTGGTGTCCCCCAGAGATCAGTAGTCGGACCATTGTTTTTCTCGATTTATGAATAACCTGGACTTGGATATAGGGAGCACAATATCAAAGTTTGCAGATAACATAAAACTTGAAAATTGAATTTTCCATAGTTTGGAAATTTTTAAGCTAATACTAATTTGGTAGGGGTGGGGGAGGGGAGGGAGAAATGGTGGCCATTGTCACTCTTTCCTAAAGTTAAGTTTGCTTTTAAAACACCTTGATTTCTTGGCAACAGTTGTGCAAGATGAATGAAGGCATCCAGGGAGATCAGCAGGCTCCAGGGATAACAGCAGCTCTGGGGCACCTATTGGGCAATTACACCTGGGAACTGCATCAGCTTCCTCCAGGTCAGCAGGATAGAGTCATCTCCATGAAGGCAGCTTTCAGCAACAACGGCAGGCATTTCCTGTGATTGGCAAGATCATCACTGCCTCAATTGTTATGTCTAAGGCTCTGTCCTGCCTGGAACTGCAATATCAGCTATTGTGTTGGCCACATATACATCAATAAGGTGACTGATATATTGATCACCATGGGCAGCTCTTTCGCCACCTTTCCCATTGAATGCCTAATATTATCATTTCAGTGCAATTCTGAAGGGTCATTGATTGTTGTCACACATTCAAGTCAAAGCATATGGAAGATGTATGTGTGTGGCAGGCATTTATTGTACATTTCATTTTGACTGTGTGCCCTGGTGAGGAATGGATAGCATGAGATACAACAAAAGAACTATAAGGTTTTATTAAGGCTGTAATGCGTAATAAACATTGAACAAGTTACACTTTGCAATATATGCCACCTACCTGGTACTTAATCCAAATTACATAGAAATTATAACATGAAAATAGTCTGCCCCGCCTAACCAGTCCATGTTGATGTTTATCATCCATAGGCCTGCCCTATTCCTATATTATTTTATCTCCCTTTCCTTCAATCATCTATCTACACTATTCTTAAATGTTGTCATGGTCTCTACTTCAATCACTAACTCTGGTAGTGCGTGCCACAATCTCACAACCCTTTATGTAGAAATATTTCTCCTGCTCTCTATCCAAATCTCTTACATTTAATCTTATATATATGTCTTCTCATTCTAGATCCCTTAATCACAGGGACCACTGTTTCTAACTACTCTGTTCTCTCCCTTCATGATTTTAAAAACCAAATCATGCCATAATTCCTCCTATTCTAACAAAACTAACCCCAATTTTTTGAATCTTTCTTCTTATTTGTATTTACTTATACCAGGCAGCATCCTAGTGAATCTGCACACTGCCCTCTCCATTGTTTCAACATCATTCCCAAAGAATGGAATCCAAAACTGCACCACAACTGTGGTCTTAGTAAGCTGTTTTATAGATCTTGTTTTGACTTTTCTATTCAATGGCCGCAAAATTTGGTTGCGCGACTGTATTTTTGGTGGATGCCAATTCAGTCCCAAAATGGCACGTGCGCAACGTGTGCACACTTCTGGTGCAGACCGTGCCAGACAGCACTGTGGGTACGTTGTTAGCCCAGGCTCTGGGAATATGTACCAGAAGTATAGAGAGTAGGCTGATTGTGAGGTCAGTTAGGGTGTAATGCTGTTTTGATACTAGTGCTGCCATTTTCTAACTGAACACTCCAGCTAACAGCCTAGCTTAACATTGTACAATTGAACACACCGCTCCCACTACAAGCACTATTTAAAGGGATCAGCAACTATTTTCATGTTAGCTGCTGATTGATTATTAGCGGCTGTTGCTGAGTTAATAGTTTTGTGCTTTGCATTGCTTTTTAAAGTTGCTGAAGTCTACAGGGAGTAGCGTGATGCGACCTTGGTTCTGACTTCAGGAGTTCTGCTCAGACCACTTGCTCCCGGCCATAAGTTCAGTCGTTTCTATCCTCCTTGGCCTGCTGCGTGAGAGGGGGGATGAGCAGAGGCAACAAAAAAGAGTACAAGCTGCTGGAAGAGGGAGGAAGAGGAGAGAGAGCAGGGGATTCAGCAGGAGGCCATCTCCACCCAGGGACTATTTCTCCTACCTCAACCTCAGCATGTTCCTGTGAGGAAGAAGGATAAGTTTGGCAAGTTTCGGGAACCTTGGATAACGAGGGATATTGTGAGCTTAGTCAAAAAGAAAAAGGAAGCATTCGTAAGGGCTAGAAGGCTGGGAACAGACGAAGCCCTTGAGGAATATAAAGACAGTAGGAAGGAACTTAAGCAAGGAGTCAGGAGGGCTAAAAGGGGTCATGAAAAGTCATTGGCAAACAGGATTAAGGAGAAACCCAAGGCTTTTTTTACGTATATAAAGAGCAAGAGGGTAACCAGGGAAAGGGTTGGCCCACTCAAGGACTGAGGAGGGAATCTATGTGTGGAGCCAGAGGAAATGGGCAAGGTACTAATTGAGTACTTTGCTTCATTATTCACCAAAGAGAAGGACTTGGTGGATGATGAGTCTAGGGAAGGGAGTGTAGATAGTCTGGGTCATGTCGTTATCAAGAGGTAGGAGGTGTTGGGCGTCTTGCAAAGCATGAAGGTAGATAAGTCCCCAGGGCCTGATGGGATCTACCCCAGAATACTGAGGGAGGCAAGGGAAGAAATTGCTGGGGCCTTGACAGCAATCTTTGTATCCTCATTGGCTACAGGTGAGGTCCCAGAGGACTGGAGAATAGCCAATGTTGTTCCTTTGTTTAAGAAGGGTAGCAAGGATAATCCAGGAAACTATAGGCCGGTGAGCCTTACGTCAGTGGTGAGGAAATTTATTTTATTTATTTTTTATTTAGAGATACAGCACTGAAACAGGCCCTTTGGCCCACCGAGTCTGTGACGACCATCAACCGCCCATTTATACTAATCCTACACTAATCCCATATTCCTACCACATCCCCACCTGTCCCTATATTCCCCTACCACCTACCTATACTAGGGGCAATTTATAATGGCCAATTTACCTATCAACCTGCAAGTCTTTGGTGGTGGGAGGAAACGGGAGCACCCGGCGAAAACCCACGCAGACACAGGGAGAACTTGCAAACTCCACACAGGCAGTACCCAGAATTGAACCCGGGTCACTGGAGCTGTGAGGCTGCGGTGCTAACCACTGCGCCACTGTGCAAATTATTAGAGAGGATTCTTCGGGACAGGATTTACTCCCATTTGGAAACAAATGAACTTATTAGCGAGAGGCAGCATGGTTTTGTGAAGAGGAGGTCATGTCTCAGTAACTTGATTGAGTTTTTTGAGGAAGTGACGAAGATGATTGATGAAGGAAGTGCAGTGGATGTTGTCTATATGGACTTCAGTAAAGCCTTTGACAAGGTCCCTCATGGCAGACTGGTACAAAAGGTGAAGTCACACGGGATCAGAGGTGAGCTGGCAAGATGGATACAGAACTGGCTCGGTCATAGACGAAAGAGGGCATTAGCTATGAGGAGAGGTTGGATAAACTCAGATTGTTTTCACTGGAATGATGGAGGTGGAGGGGCGACATGATAGAGGTTTACAAAGTTATGAGTGGCATGGACAGAGTGGATAGTCAGAAGCTTTTTCCCAGGGTGGAAGAGTCAGTTACTAGGGGACATAGGTTTAAGGTGCGAGGGGCAAAGTTTAGAGGGGATGTGCGAGGCAAGTTCTTTACACAGAGGGTGGTGAGTGCTTGGAACTTGCTGCCAGGGGAGGTGGTGGAAGTAGGTACGATAGCAACGTTTAAGAGACATCTTGACAAATCCATGGATAGGAAGGGAATAGAGGGATATGGGCCCCGGAAGTGCAGAAGGTTTTAGTTTAGGCAGGCATAAAGATCGGCACAGGCTTGGAGGGCTGAATGGCCTGTTCCTGTGCTGTACTGTTCTTTGTTCTTTGTTCTCAGTGAGGAACACTGTGTGCGACGTCTCTGCTTCACTAAGGAGGTGCTCACTGAAATCTGCCACCTGTTGCAGGAAGAACTGCAGCCTCAGAGCAAGGACAGCATTGCCAGTGGCTATGAAGGTGACCATGGCCATGAATTATTTTTACCTCAGACCCCTTCCAAGCTAGAGTAGACAATATTTCCAACATTTCCTAGTGCACAGTCCACTGTTGCATGGAGGGGAAGTCACTGAGTTTCTGTATGCAAAGGGAGCTGAATACATTTCATTCTCTCTTCCCGGACAGAAGCAAGCAGAGTGAACTCATGGCTTTGCCAGGATAACCAGCTTCCCATGGTGCAGGATGCCAGCCACTGCACGCAGGTCACTTTGCGGGTACTGCATGTAAACTCAGAGATGCACCGCAACCGGAAGGGGTTGCGGCCCTGGGTCCCACTGAACCGAGGGTCGTCTCCTGCTTTTGGGCCCATCAGCGGGACACCCTCCACAAGCACTAAATTCAGTTCAAGCTGCACTTACATGACTTCAGTCTGAGCTTCCTCTGCAGCAGTCAGACATTAGGTGACTTCTGCTTGTGCTGAAATGGAAGCTGAGACATTGGCCATTGGACTCTGCACCTGGCTTAGGTCCACAGATCTAGTAATGAAGTTGACCACCATTTCCACACTGGAAAGGACGGACAAGCTATCTGCAAAGCCCTGTGCAAGGTTGGTGCTGGATTGCTCCACTCCTGATGGAAATCCCAGGATTTCTGGCAGGCCTGGCAGTGCACCAAGCATATATCTGTGCAAGCCCATCACCCTTTTTCTGTCGAGTGCCCTATCGAAGTCCTCATCTGAGTCCTTTGCAGCAGAACTCATGTGTGACCTCACCGTCTGGGGAGCTGAAACCTACGCTACCCTTGCCCCCTGCCCTGGCTGCAGGCCATTCATGCTTGGTGTCTCACCATCCTGCCTCTTAGCTACCCTCTAAATTATGTGTAATCCCAGTACCTGAGCTGGAGGCCGTGAGTGTGAGAGAAAGTGACGGTGTTTCTTCATCATCAGTCTCTGTCTTCCTCTTCCACTTCTTGCTCCTGCATCACTACTCACCAGGTTGCAGTTATTGGGTATCTGAAGGGAGAAAGGCATAAGTCTAGGGTTGTGGTGACAGAAGGAGAAGGAGACAGTGGTGGGCCAGCAAAGCAAGAGATGCACGCTTAAACCATCTGAAGCTTGTAAATCACAAGAGATTCTAAGATGAGAGGGAAGTGGGATGAGAGAAGAAGGATTAGGTGTGAGAATACCATTCATCATTGATGCCTTCAGCCTTGCTGCTGGCCACGGTCTCAGTCAGGGTGGCTCCAAAGATGGCAAGCACCGTCTCCTTCATGCAGGTGAGGATTTGCAGTCATGCCGGTCCTCCGCCGATTAGCTCCTGCTGCTTCCATTTGTCTGCCACATTGTCCTGCAAAAGATAGGGAAATGTAGTGCAATGTGTTTGGGTGATGTGCCTGCCATTGTTGAATAGCTGGCAATGTGTGTAAGTTGTGAGATGTGGATGTGAGGCTTGCAGCAGTGCTCAGTGTGTGAGGCTGAGGTAAAGCCATGAATGTGAGGTATGAGTCATGGATATAGATTGTTGATAGCTGAGTGATAAATTGGGCAGATAAAGTGGATGGTAAATTGAGCAATGTGTGAGGCTAGTGGCTCATTTGGTAGGATATGGCATACAAAGATGCATTCACTGACTTTGACTACTTGTATGAGGTCATTGAACTTCTTTCCGCGTTGTATCTAGGTCCTCGGGAGTACTGCAACGGCTAACTGCTCCCACTGTCTTCGCAGTGTCTGTCTAGAGGGCTACCTAGTCTCTTGTGGATAGGGGATCTCTCTCCTCCTGACTACCTCCTGCACCAAGGCATCCAGTACTGCCTTGGAGAATCTTGGTGCACGCTCTCTGCACTCTTGCTCCTTTAGTTAGTGTTCTTCCTGCTTGGACACTCTCCCCAGCAACTTCCAGCACTGCTGCAGCCTGAATGCACCTCTCCTTTAAGGTTAGCTTTACATAGTCCAGGCTAGATTTAAGTGGCATTAGCCTTGCACGAACATGGGCTCCGTGCTGAGGTGTGCAGCCAATCAGCACCATGTTTAGCGCTGGCTGCATGCTACAATCATGGCAATGAGCAGGCAGCGTGAGGTTTGCATGCAAACTTCATGCTGTCTTCTCTGGAAGGAACGGGCATGGGTTAATCTTTCATCATGATCCCCTTGCCCGTTTTTGTAACCAATCCAGTTTTTTCCCCATATCTCTTGCCATAAAATTCAGTATTACATTTGCAGTGTTGTTTTTCATGGGAAAATCCCAAATTCCTCTCCTTGTCCACCTCACTTAACCCTTCCCTCAATGTTTACTTTAATTGTTTTGTAACAAGATGTACCACCTCACATTTACTGACGCTGTATTCCACCTGCCATCTTGTTGTCCAATCCATCACCTGATCAATATCCCCTTGTAATGTCCTTTGGTCCTCAGAATTATTTCCTATGCTTCCTACCCTAGCATCATCTGTAAATTTGGACACCACTCCCAACAACTTTATTCCAAATCCATATATGCAGTGAATAGAAGCAATCTCGGAACAGTATCCCGTGAGATGCATACTACTCTTTTTTAGATAGTGTGAGTTGAGAGAAAAACTTTGAAGCAGGACAATGGGAGAACAATGTCAAATAGCATCTGAGGATCTTTTATGTCCATCTGAAGAGGCAAGGAGGGCCTCGGTTTTATGTTTCAACTGAAAGATGTCAACTCAATAATGCAGCATTCCCTCAATGAGGTATTTCTGCCTTAAATACATATTGGTATTCAGACTCACTACTACAGGGATTCAGACAATTTCTGTAAGTCTAACGTACTCACCACTATGATGCCTGTCTCCAACTGCAGGAACACAGTCTGTATTTTCACAGCCAAGGATTGACTAGTACATTGTTCCTATCCTGTATCTATGTCAATGAATGAGATTGACAGGACGTGTAATATTTATTTAGAGATACAGCACTGAAACAGGCCCTTCGGCCCACCGAGTCTGTGCTGACCATCAACCACCCATTTATACTAATCCTACATTAATCCCATATTCCTACCACATCCCCACAATTCCCCGACCAGCTACCTATACTAGGGGCAATTTACAATAGCCAATTTACCTATCAACCTGCAAGTCTTTGGCTGTGGGAGGAAACCAGAGCACCGTGCGAAAACCCATACGGTCACAGGGAGAACTTGCAAACTCCGCACAGGCAGTACCCAGAATCGAACCCAGGTCGCTGGAGCTGTGAGCTGCGGTGCTAACCACTGCGCCACTGTGCCGTCCCTAACTACTGTGCCACTGTGCCACCCCTAACCACTGCGCCACTGTGCCACTATGGCACAACATAATTTAAGTACCATTAATGTCTACACTATAACAAATTTAAAAAGTTCCTTACTTCAGGAAGAAAACAGAATAATTTTTATAAAGTCCTTCCCATGTACTTTGTTATTTTTATAACATTGCAATTGTAACTGATTTAAAGATGGAGCTTTATAACCTCACTGCTTGAGCAGGGAATAGTTTAGCAATAACATGCCTTAAGTAATGATAGATCAATTCTTTTGCTGAACCAATCCCATCAGCTTGTTCTGCAGCCATGCTGAGGTAGTCTGCTTCCGAACAAGCTGCCTTTACCTGTCAGAAACCTGGAATCAAATGGGTGCCAGCAGGCCTGAGAAATGAGCTTAACTGCTGCAGAGACAAGCTGGCACCGAAAACAGACAGCCTTGGGCATTTGCCACATACCAGTGGGATTCTAGGATTCTATCCCTGATTCCTTGCAAATGAAATTTGGCCATTAGGGGAGACACAGAGTCAGTTGCTTCCCCACACCAAAACTTCTAGAAGTTTTAGTTCCAAACTCCTATTATTTAAAACTATATTTTCCGAAACTGGAATGGGACTGATTGTTTTATATTGCAGCCTTTATTCTATATCAGTGTTAAGCTAACCTTTTTCCACTGTCAATGAGGCTTCCAGTCAGAGAGGGCCAGGCCAATTGTGTTAATGATTCAGTTTAAATATTTTCTCTTCCTCCTCCTTCTACCTTTACTGAGTTGAAAGTAAGGCTCATTGCTCCAACTCGTACTTGTTCTTACGAATGACTTCAAAGCATTAGAATTCTTCACCACCAACCTCAGTTTTTCTTCATTCTACAATCCAAATGATTTAAATCCCAAATAAAAACAGAAAATGCTGGAAACATCAGATCTGAAGAGAGAAACAGAGTCAGTGGAGGAAATTCTATGCTGGCAGTGGGGGTCTCAACGTCGGGGGAAACTGACGCCACGAACCCCGCGATACCTCTTCTACGCCCGCCAAATTTAGTGCCAATCAGGCACTTAACTGGACAGCAGTGGGACTTGTATAGGATTTTTAGGACCCCGTCACCGGAAGTCCCGGTCATCTGCAGCTGCCGGCCAATCAGAGGCCAGCAGCTGCAGCCCCACCATGGAGGCAGTGGCTGCTGCTGTAGCTGCACCTACCAGAGGCCAAGGAGCGGCGCTGGAGCCAGGTCTCAGGTAGGTCATGGTGGGAAGGGTCTCACAGGGTGGGGGTCATGGGCGGGCGGGGGGTTGGCAGCAAGGGCAGGGGTTTGGCCTTCAGAGGGCACCCCCCCCTTCCCCATGCTGGATCACTTGTTCAGGGAAGCAGCCCGCATGGTTTTTCATGCCATACTTCCTATGCGGCAACAGGGCTGCCCGCCGCATGGGTAATTGTGGCTGCGGCGGGAAGAGGCCCCTAATTGAGGGTCAATTACAAAGTTAAGGGCCTCATTTGGCGGCGGGGCAAGAAGGCCATTCACAGGACTTCCCACCCTGGGCTAAATTTCAGTAGAGGCGGGATGGTGGCAGGGGAGACCCCGCCTGATGTTATGCTCTCCTCACCTTCAAACCCGCTGTGGGGGAGAGCGTAAAATTCTACCCAACCTTTCAGGCCTTGCATCAGAACTGAGAAAAGTGAGAGATGTAATAGGTTCAGAGCAAATGAAAGGGTGGAGAGTGGAAAAACACAAAAGGGAAGGTCTGTGATAAGGTGGAAGACAGGAGAGATCAAACGACAAAAGAGTTGCAAGGTCAAAGGGAGTGGTAATGGGACAAGTAACAAAACAAAAGATGTGGCTACAGGAGGTATGAATAGCAGAATCATGACCAGAAAAGAAGGAAAAACAGAGGGTAACTAAAGGGTAAGTAGAGCATGTCATACATGGAAGGAGCCATGACAAAATAAACAATGAAATGGAGGAATTATGAAGTTAAAAAGTTAACTGTTAAAGCAAAATCTCAAGAATGTGGACACTTGAACCAGAGTTGAAATGGATTAGTGGTCATGTGACCCCTTCTGTACTGGAAATAAAAAAACTTGTCTGCCAAGATGGAACTCGTTAACCTCATCTGAAATAGCTCTGGGGAGAACCCCTTTGAAATTGAAAGGAAGACCATCGCATATTAATGATTCTTATTGACATGAATAGATTAACAAGGGATGCTGGAGACAATCTGACTCACAGCCAAAACCAGGATGAATGGGTGTGGTCGCAACATCATAAAAGAATATTACCCATTTAAACATTAACTATAGCCATGGTTATCATATCTTGGCCCATTGTATGGTCACAGCAGGAAAGAGGGCCATGTGTCTCCTAAGATTTTTACCTTTAAAGGTAGCCCTCTGGAGAGAGAGAGAGGAGAGATCAAGCCAACGTCACAGAAAGCCAGCCCAGCCAAGAGCTGTCTTAAGGATCCAGCCAGGCAAGGGAAGAGCCCTGCAGAAATTGAACAATGACCACAGCAGAGACATCACAAAGTGCCTTTGAGACTAGCTATCTGTGAAGGTAACAAACTACACACCACCAGCTTTGGGCTGTATGACAACCACTTGCACTCTACAATACCTCCGCAAGTTCAAGGCTGCAAATAAACAGGCCTGCAACTACTAAAAAAGACTTTTCCTCCTGAGAAGACTCAACAATATTCTGTAAACCACAAACACTTACCTCACTTTGGACTTCTAACTACCTCCTACCCTTGCTCTCTATCTATCTATTCTTGAGTATGTGGGCTGGATTTTATGGGCTCCTCTGAGGCGGGGTCAGAGGTGGTGGGGGGGGCCATAGAATTGCAACGGGTGGCGAAGGTGGGGAGCCCATCGCCACTCCATTGCCAAGCGATTTTTCCAGGGGCGGGATAGGCCGATGATGGCCTTCCCACCCGGAGGCCAATTGAAGCCCTCAAGTGGCCCATGAATGGCCACTTAAAAGCCTCTTATCACCACCACTGGGATTGAACCAGCAGCAGGAGGAGTGGAAATGCCACCATCACGCAGGGAGGGTGCCTTGTAAAATGAGGTGCCCTCTCTGCAGGCTTGATGGGGGTCCCTCCGTCATGGGCAATCTGTAGCTGACGGAGGACCTCCGCCGGTAAAACCTCCCCCTCCATGGACACACCTCCCCTGGACCTCATGCCCACCATCTCACCCCCTCCTCACCTCGGCCTTCCAGACTGCTCCTGGCGACCCCGCCTCACTTACATGAGGTGCAGGGTTCCAGCGCTGGGCCTGCGTCCAAGGCCTCTGCAGTACCGGCAGTGGCCACTGCTTGCAGCTCTTGAAGGCGGGAACCCCATCCCTTTAAAAGGACGAGGATCCCAGCATGGGACACTGAGGGAGCAAAATGACGGAGGATAATTCCGGGGGGTGGGGGAGGGTGGTGTCATGAAAAGACCGAGGTGGGGTACACCCCGTCTTTTCAGTCTGGTGCCGGGAGCCCCGCCTCCTCCACAAAATCCAGCCCTGTGTGTGTGGTGAATGTGGTGATTGAGTTGGCGACCATTTATCGAATTGTGTCAAAAAATAATTTTAACCTATGAGAGAACTTATCATTTGTCTGTTTATTTGACCATAAAAAACACTCAGGGACTAACTCACCATTTTTAACAAAACACAATTGTGGTCAGTTGGGAGGTGAACATTGGGAACCACCCACAACACTTACCACTTGCCCTTAACAAGCAGCTTAATCCCCATCCATGTACTTCAACATTGAATCTCTCGGTGAGATATTCTTAGAGTGAAACATTTGGCGGAGCAGGACAAATAAGACTGCAATTTCCTGATTTCTGCATTTGGCTGCAAATATCTGGTCACCAGAAGTTACTATCCAATTTGCTCCTTAATAATCATCGTGTCTCTTAACACAATTATAAATTAGACAAGTCCAAAAGCTGGGTCTACTTCGACCTCAGTTATTGAAGTTAAATTTGTAAGAATTATAAGAATTACCTCTCCCATGGACTCCTAACTACCTCCTACCCTTTGCTCTCTATCTATCTATTCTATCTATCTATTCTTGTGTATGTGGGCTGGATTTTATGGGCTCCCCTGAGGCGGAGTCAAAAGTGTGGGGGGGGGGTGGTGGGCATAGAATCGCAACGGGTGGTGGGGGTGGGGGTGGGGAGCCCGTCGTCACTCCATTGCCAAGCGATTTTGATGGGGGTGGGATAGGCCGACGACGGGCCTTGATGCTGGGTAGGCCCGGCCTCGGGGCGGCACCCATGCAGCTTGGTGACAGGAGCAAAATTTACATATGTAAATAAATTTATATAAAGGAATTAATTACCTCCTCACCTCCGCCTTTTGTCCTGCTGCAGTATTGGTGCTGGTGGCCGGCACTCCCGTGCCTTCGGATCCTTGTCTGGGGAACCGAGGCGTAACACTGGTGGGGAGGGGGGAGCAGCTACGTTTTTCAGTGCAGGAGGGCTGGGGACTGGGGTCAAACTAATTTCATTGGTTTAGGGGATGGTGGGAAGGGGTAGAGTTTAAAGTTTATGTGCTTGAGGGAGAAGGTCAGGTGGGCAGGGGAAGTGTTTTGGGGGGTGAGGACAAGTAATGCCTTGCATTGTTATTGGGGGTGGGAGAGGGGCAAT
Source organism: Heterodontus francisci (assembly GCF_036365525.1). NCBI lineage: Eukaryota > Metazoa > Chordata > Chondrichthyes > Heterodontiformes > Heterodontidae > Heterodontus > Heterodontus francisci. The sequence goes on along the minus strand of NC_090401.1, from coordinate 39,222,449 downwards.
TAAATGTTTTTAAAATTTTTTGTAACCTATTTCTTGAAATATTGAAATTAAGTGGAAGGGCTCAGAGCCCTTTAAAAATGGCGTCAACGCCTGGGTAAGGGCAGCTGATGCCATTGCCGGGAACAGATCGTCCGCCCCCTCCACGTCATCAGGGTGGGTAGTCCACCCCGGCCATTTAAATGAGCCGCCGCACTGAATATCGTGGCAGCTCTGCGACATGTGATCCGCGGGGGCAGACTGCCATTGTTTACGCGGCATTGTAAAATACAGCCCATTGTTCAAATGGGTAAGTTACCTGTGGAGGTGTGACAGGTACCGACAGTTCACCAAATTAATGTTAATGAGGGCCGAGAGCCAATTTTGGGCCAGCCTCCTGGTTCAGAGTTATGTTGTGGCCACATCACTGCCTTTGCAATGAAACTGAGTGGTGTGATTTTCTACCCCATAAATGCATCCATTTAACCTCCTGAGGGTTAGTTCTGTAAAGACCTCCAAAGGCAAACCCAGAAAAATCCTAGAAGGCTTTTCTGACTACAAATACTGCATTGTACACCCCCTGATTAGCTGCTTCCATTGGCAAGACAGTCTGGAGGTGTCGGGAGTCAGAAATCATCATGGTTCACAGAGCATACAATTATCTTGATCTGCACTTAGCCGTAAAACCTGAAGTCCATTCCTAACCAAGTCTTTTTAAAAGGCATTAATTGGCATTTGATTAACTCCAAGGAATCTAATAAAATGTACTGGATGGAAGCCCAGAGACATGGAGCTGGCAAATCATCAGCAAACTTCATCTGTTTTATGGTGACAAGCAGGAGTGGGGGCTGGGACGTTGAGCTTCGAAAGGAGGAAAATGGTGAAGTCAGAGCTGAAAACATTCAAGGTAGGCCAGGAAAAGGGAATCAGCAGAGACAAGCTGGCGCACTTGCAAGTGGTCCCTGGGAGAGCTGAGAGACAGGATATAGTGGGTAGAATGACCCAAAAGCAAGATTAAATGAAAAACTATCACGGTGGCTAAAAACAGGTCAAAATTGCTTTCCAACAATCTAATTGTTCTGTAGTGTCACATGATAATGATGAATCTATGTTGGAATCTGACTGATCCATGCTATGGTGTGGTTCATTTGCACCAAACAGCAACTTTAGAAGTGGGCTATAATTTACTAACATACAATGTTACAGACACAAGGTTTTAACTAATGCAGATGGATTTGTTGCAACATCTTGTGATTCCTAGTATGTGAACAAAGCTCGACACACATATATGCCCAGATCAATATGGTAGCTAAGGTGTTCACGCAATTGCCTTGAAATGTTGTCTAGCGATGCACCCTAGACTTAGCTGATAGCTGATGACGTTAAAAGTTGTTTGAGTGCTTGATTATGTGGCATCTCTGATTACCTCAGCTATAGGTATCAGATTAGCTGAAGGATTTTTAATAAGACAATTGTAACATGATAATTATAGCTTTATAAATCTTTTTTGCATCTCACTGAACAGTCCCACCCATTAATAATTAACTTAACCACAGACGAGACAAAAAAAATTATGTGAACTATTCATTATAAATGTTGGCACATCAGTGATTCCGTTTTTGTTTTGAAACTGGTTAAGTGACAGACAAAGAGGCCTTGAGGGCACATCATAACCTGATAAACACTGCCAAACATCCTAAATGCAAAAGCATCTTAACTGCATGCTCACATATTGCCAAACATGTGATGCCTTCAAACTTTACACACCTGTATTTTGATAAATGAGATGGTAAATATTCAAGACTTGTGTGATTCAAACCTCCAGGTTCTAGTTTGGAATTTCTTTCTATTCTTCATGGTCAGTTTCATTGTCTGCAGAGGCATGTCACTGTCAAAAAGTCTCTTTATGTGAACCTGAGTAGAACTGCCTTTACTATTAATAACTGCTCAGCTCAGCTATGTGGGTCATTCCATAAGGAAACTGCTTTTGTTTTCTTTTAAGCTAAGTTCCAATAAGCTCATATTACTTTACAGTGCCGTGTAATTCTTGTTGCACTTACCACAACTGTGACAGTGCATGTATATTCTATTTTTTTCTGCTTGGTAATAGCGTTAATCCCAGTTGAGTTAAACTCAATTCCTTCATACCGACAGGGACTTCATGCCTCTTCATAACTTTGTCACTCCCATTCGCTTTGTGATTTAATTCCACCTACTTCAGTCTTCGTCTCTTCAGCCAGCTGCGAAATTCTCCTTTTGCCAGTCTGTTGTCATTTATTCTACATATGGATGCAAGCACAAACCATTATTGCCCCTTAGTGTGGTGTACAACATGTACTGTGGTTATGATATGTATGAGTTTATATGTTGCAATAACTATTGGGCTTTACGGTATGTGTGCTGTTTACAATAATACTGCATAATTAAAGAAGTCTGACTATTAATACACCTTTTATAATTACAATGGTCCAATGAATTACAATTAACTTTAGTAAGCTTTCATTTCCTCCACTTCTGCTAATTTTTCAAATATTTTTGTTTAAACATATTGATCATATCACTGGGGAACTGACAGGGAGAAGAAAAGTAGAAGACTTGCATTTATATAGCTCCTTTCATGGTTCCAGTGTGCCAAAACACTTTACAGCAAATGAAGTACTTTTGAAGTGTAGTCACTGCTGTAATGTATGAAGCACAGCAGCCAATTTTCACACAGAAAGCTCCCACAAACAGCAATGTGCTAATGACTAGAAAATCTATTTTTTGTGCTGTTGATTGAGGGACAAATATTGGCCGGGACATTAGGGATAACTCCACTGCTGTTCTTCAAAATAGTACCATTTCCACCTGAGAGAGCAAACAGGATTCCCGTTTAACATCTCACCTGAAAGACGGCACCTCCCTTAGTGTTGCACTGGAGTGTCAGCCTAGATTTTTGTGCTCAAGTCCTTGAGTGGGATGTAAACTCACAAACTTCTGACTCAGAGGCAAGGTTGCTACCCACTGAGCCACAGCTGATGAGTTAGTAAAAGGACATATATGGGTACTGAATCTTAACTGTGCAGGTAAAATAACATTGCAGAAGCACGTCACTTCAACGACAATCTTGCTTCTCCAGCATAATGACCACTGTCCTATAATGCTGTATGTTTACCTGGCTATGTTCTCCAACAAATAATCATCTTACTGCTGGCAACGGAACATAGGTGTTGCAGGCAGCTATCTATTTTTCACTAATAGCAAGTCCATATTGCCTACTAACTGTAAGATTCATCTGCCTTATATTCCCATTGATATTAGATCAACTCCTTCAATGAGTCAGGATGAATAACTCCTCTCTCTTGATGTACTCACTGTTTATAAATATATATATATTAAAATTAAAAGCAAAACAGAAAAATGAGATGGAAAAGCTAATCATAAATTATTTCAATGGCTTAATTTTTCAAAAAGTGCCACTGATGGAATATTTTTAACAGGTCTTTAAACCCAATATATATTTAGCCTATAATCTCCACAGACTCATACTGTCTAATAGCAAAGGACACTTTTACTCTACAGCGTGCATCTATGTTATAACTATCGATATAAAACAGCAACAAGTTGCATTTATATAGTGCCTTTAACTTCGATGAACAATCCAAAATGCTTTACAGAGTGCACTCGAAAAAGAAAAGACATCAAGTTTGGTCAAAGACAGGAGGTAGAAACTTGTCTAGGGTCGTGGCACTAAACAGGCAATATCAGATTGACCGCCCATTATACATAGTGCTTGATATTCAGGTCCAAGTCCTTAAGTATAATAACAAGGGCATAAGCAGTGCTAGGATTTTTAACGGGAATATGAACCAGAGCAGATAAGAGAATTAAGCATGGGAGAACATCTAGGATTAGTGATCACAATTTAATAAGAAACAAGTCCAGGAGTGTGTAGGCAAATTGCCAAAAATATTGCTGCAACAAAATGTGTTCCAGCTGCAGAAATTGCTCCTCAAATACTCCAGGTTATTCTGTTCCAAAAACGCCTCACTTCTGCCTGTATCAACTGGTCCTGGTACCTGCTGCACCCTATGATTCTCAGTCTGTTCCCAAAGTGCATTGAGAGTGTAAGAGCCGCAAACTCCAAACTACCTCGCCACTGGCCCTTATTATAATATGCGTAAACAGGACAATTGGGACTCAGCTGGCCAATCATGGGAAAGGTCATAAAGTGAAAGGAAACTGGGGAAGCACTTATATGGTGGAAATTAGGAGGAATTGGCTTCTACCCAAGTTTTCTGCAGGAAAAAAGTTTCTTGCACCATTTCTACAATATGCCAAAAAATGGAGAGTGAATTCACTCCCATAGGCTTTTAACCATGTTAGTTAATGTTTGCCATCTCAGAAAATTGCATTATTCACTTAGTTTAAGTTACATATATACCCTGAGTATGTTATAACACGGATTCTGATATTATTAAAGCATTGTGACTGCGAAAGTGTTGGTTCATTTTTATATTAGTATGCCTTAATGATTACTTTGGGAGTATTTTGAGTATTTTGGGACTGTCCATTATTCTGCCATTAGCACTCTCTACTGACTAATGCTTTTTTTTTACTATAGCCAATAGCACTCCCTTTGCCTTTGTTCCATGACATCTCTGTCATTTAATCTCTTCTGCCCTCTGCCCTATCACACCCCTTCTCTTTTGTTCTTCTTCTCCCAACGCCCCCCCCCCCCCTTTCACTTGCTCAAAGCCTGTTACATTTCTAACCTTGGCCAGTTCTGATGAAAGATCACAGACCTGAAACATTAACTCTGTTTCTCTCTCCACATATGCTGCCAGACCTGTTGAATATTTCCAACACTTTCTGCTTTTATTTTGAGTGTCACATTCTTGGAAGTAACATCTTTCACGTGAGGTGTCAAATATTAAAACACGCCCGTTTCAATACTTCAGCTGGACATTAGCAATCCCGTGACACTAAACTGTAATTGTCACAGTTTAAATATAAATCCATGGATTGAGATTCAATAATAAGACAGTAACTGAAAGAACTGGTCCCCTTGACATACAGACATCGGAGAAGCGCAGCGAGTTCTCTGGGTGTGCTAGCTAATTTTCTTACCTCAACCAATACTACCAAAAACAGTTTTATTGATCATTCAATTGTTACAAGTTGGATCATGTTCTGTGCAAAATGGCTGCTTTTTGTCACTCCACTTCAAAGTAATTCAATGGATATGAAGCACTTTCAGATGTTTCTGGGAGACAGAACTATATAAATGCAAGTCATTTTCTTCCTTACCACCTTCTCACCAGGAAATTCCTGTTTGTGGGTAAACTGCGGGCTACTAAAAGTTACTGGGAGTGATCACCCATGCTGGTTTGCCTATGAATTTCCTGTTTTCTATCTGTGGGCTGAAACTGTCGGATGCCTCTCCCACACAATGGGTCAACCATTGAGAAGCGAGCAGATGTTGCTCAGCATTTTAACCAATAGTGCAGCTGTGGTACTCCTTGGAAGGCATCTGGAATTATGGCCTTTTTCATCAGTCTTCTTTACTGTTTTGCTGGTTTACTCCTAGTTCCTCATTGGAATTTACTCTGCTCTGGTATTGATATCCAGATCATCGAGAATTGAGGTGAGGAATCTGTACATAGGAACATTGGAACAGGCGTAGACCAATCAGTCCCTTGCACTTGTTCCGCCATTCAACCAGATCGTAGCTGATCTGTACTTCAACTCCATTTAGTCAGTTTTGATCCAAATTCCTTGATACCCTTGCCTAACAAAAGTGTATCAACCTCAGTCCTGAAAATTCCAATTAGCCATTGGATTGGCATCCACAGCCATTGAAGGAGAGAGATTTCCACTATCCTTTGCTCTCCCTGTCAGCTGGATTTTCACTTTTCCTTGTATTTGTTCTTTTTTTGAGCTTGATACTGTCTCTTACAGAATAACATTGTAGACCATAATGTAACAGACCATAATTTCTGTGGAATCCACTGGGGCAGGGGTTGTATTGCCCCTCATCAGTGATGCTTGAAGATACCAATAGTATATCTGATAATTCTAGTTGTAGCATGAAATTTGTTGCATCTGTGTTCTGCTTCCATGCTTGGCTGGTGCATGGGTGTCATGATTATTAACTGCATTGGGTATCTTTGGAATTTCTGGAGCTATGAGACCACTCTTCATTCTCCTTCAAGTAAGAATGGTACCAATAATTGTCTTAAAGTGAAGGCATCATGAGAGCTTTGGCGAACCTTTGGATCTGTGCTGGCAATTGCATGCCATACCCATATTGGCATTAAAAAAATACTTCATGTCATATAGAGCGCAGTAATTGGTCCTGGGATGCTAAACAGCAACATGACTGTAGATAATGACCCTGCACACTCAGAGGAAGCCTGCAGTTCAGCAGAATTGTATTACCCTCTCACATTACTGCTTTGGCCAGTGGTGAACATAATAAAGTCATTGGCTAGGAATGTTCAAATTGCGTCTCAAATTCTTTGTGATTTATATACCAAACCAAGAAAGAACAACCAGCTCAGCTCGGCAAAGTTATTTATTATCTCCAATCAACCTCATTCTTGTAATAAGACATTAAATCATTTTGTCGAGTTGGTCATTTTCTTTCCTGCTTTAATGTATTAATCGCATGAAAGGACAGGGAAGTGATCAGAACTTTCCCAGTGCAGCAGCCAAGATGAACACTGCTCTATCACCAAGACATGCTAAAAATGTAAATGTTTACAAAAGTTTTTACATTAGACTTTACATAGTTGCAAAACTGTGGTTTTGGTTTCATAAAAAACCTGGAATTGTCACAGTTTAAGTATAAATTTGTGAACTGAGGTGGAGTAATAAGACAGTAATTGAAACAGCCAGTCCTGACGACATGTGGACATCTAAATGAAACATATTTATGAATGAGAAATAAAACAAAAATACTGCATTCCCACACCTCTGCCTGCCTGAGCTAAGAATGCAGGGTCTGAACCATGTGTCTCCAACACTTCACAATTCAGTAATTGCTTTCATTCCTGACATGCAAGAATCATGGTGACCTCTAGCACCCATTTCAAAAGGCTGAGATAGTGATTGTGGCATTGGCACTGAATTCAGGAGTATTGCAAGATATCTTGTCAAGTGCCTTTTGTGGGCATAATTGAAAAGAAAATCCTTGAAATGCATATTGTGTGGAGGAGAGCACTTGACTGGCAGGTACCCAGGCCAGAAACATAAATATAATGCCAAGTGGATGAGAATCCAGTGAGTTTAGGAACTCCCAGTTTTCTGGGCTCCATTTATAATTCACTTGCTTATGCTGTCTTCATTAATTGATCATATAATCTCACACCAGCCCCACCCTAGCCCCACCCTGGAATGTCAAGTTCTGAGCAAAACTCCATTTTTACTATCCTATCTACACAGAAATATCAAGTTTCTGAATGAATGGGGAATTGTTACGACCAGGTGAGAAAGGTAGCTAGGGGTCTTTCTCAGCCTTCATCTGGTCTTATTGTGACAGGGTTTAATTTTTAAACATACTGTGTTTTAATCTCCCCCTTGGTGAATGCTTATTCACAACTTTACAATTATAAGGTAAAGAAATTAGCACAAGCAAGCTTTCTTTGGTTTAAAGAAGACAAGTGAAATTTATTAAAATTTAATCTTGAACTCTAATTCAGTTAACGCCTACGGATACAGGCCCGCCCCAAGCTAGCATGCATATGTGATACACACATGCAAATGTGATACACACATGCAAATAGAGACAGAAAGGAGAAGAAAAATAAAGTGGAGATGTTTAAGGCAATATCAGAAGAGCTTCTTGTTACTGTGCTTCAAGCTCACTGTAGTCCTTTCATAGGTAGTTCTTGCTTATAGGTAATTCTTGCTTTTTGTTGGGGCCCCGTATTCTTCTTAAACCTTGTTCACTGCAGGAGCCTTTTCTCTCTTGGAGCTCATGCATCTTCAATGGGTCTTCAGTTCTGTGAGAAAGAGATGGCAGCAGACAGGAGAGAGATGTTCTCAGTCCAGGAGCAAAGAGCTTTCTGAGTTTCAAACTCTGTGGCAAGTTCAAATTCAAAAGGACTCCAAAAGCCAGTTAGTCATGTGACCAAACTGGTCTGACCATGTCTGTTTGTGTATTCGGCCATCTTAGCAGCTTACCTGGAATGCTAGCCTCTCCACCTTCAATGCCTGGTAATCAAAAGTCCATTGTGGATTAAATTGGAGCAGGAAGTGGTCCCTTTGTCCTTTCCGAGTACTATCTGTTACTATGCAAATGTCTTTCCAGTCAAGGGTCTGGTGGGGTTTTTTTTAAACAAGTTATTTCTTTACTCCAGTAACAATCTAAAAATCAATGTTCATGTGGAGAAATTAATGTCTCATTCTTGGCTAGTGCCTGCATTTCACCTCCACAGCCGTGGGCATGAAATGCGATTTGAAAAAAAGGCGCATTTCATTAAAAGGTTTGAGAGAAATATAAGATACAGGAAGAAAAAATATGCATTTCTCTCATTCATTTCCATTCATTCATCAATCTTAAAGCCTATTAAAATTGTTTTTTCTGAGGGCCAGTGCTGCTTTAATTTCCCCTTTTTTGGCATCCCAGTAGCCATGTGGTTCTCTGGGGAAGCTTTTCTTCAGTTTGCCCATTGCCATGACTGACTAGGATGTTTTCCTATTGAGGTAATGTTTTTTCCAGAAGAGTTAGTAGTGGGTCGGTCTATCCTGAACTCTCTTTTAGTGCTTTGCTGAGTCATGCAAAGACTTTTGACTTCAGGGAATGGGTGGTTCCCTTTTCCTCTGACTGTGGGGGGGGGGTGGAAATTCTTTGTTAATCTCCCCTTTGTTCCCTGACACACTCCTACCTGCAGCTATTTGTGCAGACTTGACTGCACTCTCCTGTGGCACTTCAACTAGGTGAGGCATCATCCTCAAGGTTTCTGTGCCCCGAGGGGTCTCTCTTTGTCTCTGCAGGTTCCTGTAAATGCTGTTAGCAACACTGGTGGGGTGCTTCTAGAGTCCGCATTTACATACGAGGATGTGGGGTGTAACTTTTCACATTTTTCAGGGTTGGCTGACCAGACAGTAGGGGTTTCCATCCGGGATTCCTCCCAGACTTCCTTTAATCTTCCCTCTTGGTCACTTTTTCCCCTTCTCTTTCCAAACTTTTGTCAGCCATGTGCCTGCCTGTCCCCGTTTGTTCTCGGTGGTGATCCCTTACAGTTCAGCAGCCCTGGCTGGAGGGGACTCCTAACACTGCTACAGGACTTAGGGGTGCAGTTTTCACTGTAGGTTGGGGTTTCCCCTCAACCTGGCACATGTAGCAATTCCTGCAGTACTCCACCACATCTTTCTGGAGTTTTGGCCAGTCAAACTGCTGTCTTATGCGGGCTTTGGTCTTTTGTATACCGGCATGTACAGCCATTGTAGTCTTGTGGGCCCTTTGTAATATTTCCCCCCGGTACCTCTGTAGCACCACTAACTGGTGAACTACTGTCCACTCCTTGCCCGCAGGTCTGTGAGGAGAACTCCATTTCCTCATCAGTACCTCATTCTTTAAATAGTAACAATCATGGACACCCTCTGCTTCACTTTCAGACTGGGCAGCCTGTGCTAACTCCCACAATACTGGGTCGGCTCACTGAGCCTCAGCTAGGGAGAATCCATTTAATTAATTCCCTGGGTCTCCTAACTTTCCAAAGAAAGTCTAGGACTGTTAGAGTTCATGGTCATCTGCCTGCAGTGCCAATTCAGTTTCCTCTGGGGGAGCTGGTTTGATCATGGCCTGATCCACTACACATTCAGGGAAACTGCAGGGGACAGTCTCCTGCCACTGCCTTGTCTCTCTGACCTCCTGCAGTCTTTCTTTCACTACTGGGGGGGGCTACCACGTTCACCCCCACCAGATCATTACCTAGGAGCAGGTCAACTCCATCCACAGGCAAACTAGGGACAATCCCTATGGTCACCGGTCCCGCAACTAGGTCGCACTCCAGGTGCACCCGGTGTACGGGTACAGGCATACACTGCCCTCCAATACCATTCACCACCATTTTGGTGTTCACTGCACTCTCTGGGAGAAAGGTCAGGCCTTTTCCCAGTAAAAGGGATCTAGCGGCCCCTGTGTCCCTGAGAATCACTATGGGCTTGCTTGTCCCACTCAAGGGGTATGGGGTTGTTCTCCCTTCAGACACAAAACCCTGATAACCTTCAGGAATCCTATTAACGTTTCCTATACTGGCCGTAGTAAGCTTCCTGTGTTGCACTCTTACTGCAGTTAAAGCCACAGCTTATTCTTCTGGGCTTTCCATTATTGGTCCTGTCTTCACTGAACAGGTGTGCCCTGATTAACCCTACCCATTTTCCCTTTAGTTTCCAGCAGTCAGCTTTTAAATGCCCTGCCTTATTACAATGGAAGCACTCAGGTCTCTGGGTCTCACTCTTGCTCACAGCACCTTCCTTTTTGGCTGGAGGAGGGCCCCCTCTGTTTCCTGCTTTCCTTTCTCTTCCAGGACTGCCTGGGCTTCTATCACCTTCCCACCCTTTATCCTTTTCAGATTTGTGGGGGTGACGAGGAAAGGTTCTCCCCTGGGAAACTGACTTATAAATTCAAGCAAATTCATCGGCCAGAACGGCCACTTGCCGGGCTCCCTGAACCCGCTGCTCCTCTACATGGGGCTTTATTGAGAGTAGGAGGGAGTTTTTAAATTCCTCTAATAGAATTACTTCTCTGAAAGTCTCATAGCTGAGTTGTGTTTTTAGAGCCCTCAGCCACTGGTCAAAAGCCAGCTTCTTACTTCTTTCAAACTCCAGATAAATTTGATTAGTTTGCTTCTTGAGGGTTCTAAACTTTTGGCAGTAGGCTTCGGGCACTAATTCATATATCCTGAGGATAGCATTTTTGGTCAGTTTATAATTTGATGAACTCTCATCTGACAACAAGGAATAAACATCATGGGCTTTTCCGGTTAGCTAGCTTTGTATTAAAAGAGGCCAGGTCTCAGCTGGCCATTTTAGCTGCCTTGCCAGTTTCTCAAAAGACACAAAAAATACTTCCACATCTTCCTCATCGAATTTTGGAATTAGTTGGGCAAGTTTTAGCAATTTTGTACCCAGCCCTGAATTATGCTCCTCCATTTGGCCGTGCTTTCACAGATTACTCTGTCATCCCCTAGTTAACTCAAGCCGCTTCAACTATCTTTCTCCGCATTCTTTCTGGAATATTCTTTCTCTCTCTCTCTCTCCTCTCTCTCTCATTCCTTCTCCTGTCTTTCTTTCTCCCTCTCCTCCCTCTCTATTTCTTCACATTCCTTCTGGAAGGCTCTCTCTTTCACTCTCTCTTTCTCTTTCCCTGTCTCCTCATTCAAGTTTCCTTTGTTAGAATTGTATCTTTGTTAGCAGTACCCTGTCTGGGTCTGCTTTTAACCCTGCTTCTGCTTCTTCAGATTCAAGGGAAAAATGGTTGGCCACTAGCCTTAGGAGTTCAGACTTCCTCGCCTTGCCATGTACAGTGATCCCACACTGCTCAGCCATTTTCCTCAACTCCTCCATAGATAGTGCTTTTAACTTATCCAATGTTACATCACCCTGGCTTGGAGAGCTACACGCTTCAGCTGCAGACATGTTAGTATTCAATTACATACAACCATAAGAAAACATATATTAATCTTGCTCTTTTTGATTGGGAGCAATTTGGTTTGCCACTTCCAATTTCCCTCATTCATCTCTGGGTAAAAGTCTGGATGCTAGCACCCAAAATTCTGTTACGACCAGGTGAGAAAGGTATCTAGGGGTCTTTCTGAGCCTTCACCTGGTCTTATTGTAACAGGGTTTAATTTTTAAACATACTGTGTTTTAAGCTCTCCCTTGGTGAATCCCTTTTCACCACTTTCCAATTATAAGGTAAAGAAATGAGCACAAACAGGCTTTCTTAGGTTTAAAGCAGAAAAGTGAAATTTACTAAAACTTAAACTTAAACTCTAATTCGGTTAACGCCTACGGATACACGCCGCACTCCATGCTAGCATGCATACGTGATACACACATGCAAATAGAGACAGAAAAGAGAAGAAAAATAAAGTGGAGAGGTTTGAGGTAATATCAGAAGAGTTTCTTGTTACTGTGCTTCGAGTTCACTGTAATTCTTTTGTAGGTAGTTCTTGCTTTTAGGTAATTCTTGCTTTTCGTTGGGGCCCAGTATTTTGCTTAAACCTTGTTCACTGTAGGAGACTTTTGTCTCTTGGGGCTCATGTGTCTTTAATGGGTCTTCAGTTCTGTGAGAAAGAGATGGGAGCAGACAGGAGAGAGATGTTCTCAGTCCAGGAGCAAAGAGCTTTCTGTCTGAGTTTCAAACTCTGTGGAATGTTCAAATTCAAAAAAACTCCAACAGCCAGTTAGTCATGTGATTAAACTGGCCTGACCACATCTGTTGGTGTATTCGGACATCTTAGCAATTAACCTGGAATGCTAGCCTCTCCACCTTCAATGTCTGGTAATCAAAAGTCCATTGTGGATTAAATTGGAGCAGGGAGTGGCCCCTTTGTCCTTTCCAAGTACCGTCTGTTACTATGCAAATGTCTTTCCAGTCAAGGGTCTGGTGGGTTTTTTTAAAAGCAAGTTATTTCTTTACTCCAGTAACAGTTTAAAAATCAATGTTCCTGCGATAAAATTAATGTCTCATTCTTGGCAGGTGGGGGCCTGCATGACAGTAACCCTTGGTTGCCTTGAAGTGGCCATAAGTAGCACTTTGGGACTGAAATTCCAAACTGGCCCTGGATGCATTTCCAGCATGTCCATAATATCTCATCAATCTCAGTTCTGCCAGGGTTCTGCCCCATTCCAAGAAGACTGGAACATTCTGGTGGGGAGACAACCTTGGGCCGACCCTCTACCTGACCCTCTATATGAAGAGGTATGGTTGGGAGAGTTCTGGTATGAGCTTGATAAAGATGCTAAAATGCAAGTGGAAGCAGAAAATCGATCTCAGAAGATTGCTTTCATTAGTTGGGCCTACAGTTCCTTTGGGAGTTGAGCCATTCTGTATCTGGAGGCTTCCTGTGCATGGCAGGACTCCAACTTTCTGTGTATATGTTGGGGTGCCCCAAAGTGATATTTCATACAGTTATGATCTCCTTGAGGTGGGCACTTCTGATGGGAAATAGCACTTGGTATAAAGTGTCCCAGATCACCTATCCACTTTTCCAATTGTGATCACCTGATTAAAAGTCCAATCAAAAATCCATGATCCTCGGTCACAGAAACGGTGGCATACTTAGTATATATCATTATTTCTTATGTGGGTGTAAAGAGGTAATTTCTATCGGGAGTGCCTGTGGTAGCAGATAATAATGTAAAGCTCTGTGCAAATGATATGGAATGCTTCAGATATTTCCAGCAGGGCCAAGTCATTTCACAACAATGAATGTTTGCTGACTAATGGGTGTAATTATTTTTAATGCTTAATAATGTTTTATGACCAACAAAGCAAACAGCAGTGAGGAATTGGCTAACACGCCCTTGCAACTATAACATAATAACATATACTTCTTTCAATGTAGTATACTGTATTCGCAGCTCACAATGTGGTCTCCTCTACATTGGTGAGACCAAACGCAGACTGGGTGACCGCATTGCAGAACACCTCCGCTCAGACCGAAAGCATGACCCTGAGCTTCCGGTAGCTGGCCATTTCAAATCTCCTCCCTGCTCTTATGCTCACATCCCTATCCTGGGATTGCTGCAGTGTTCCAGTGAACATCAACGCAAGCTCGAGGAACAGCATCTCATCTACCGATTAGGCACACTACAGACTGCCGGACTGAACATTGAGTTCAATAATTTCAGAGCATGACGGGCCCCCCTTTTTATTTTTATTTTTATTTTTAGTTATTTTTTCTTTTTTTTATTTGTTTATTTTATTTTAGTTTGTTGAGTTTGTTTCTACTGTGCCTACCCACTATTTATTTTTTTCCGTGTTTGTCCTTGGGGCCAGGGCTGTTTATTTTTCTGTCAATTAACACCCTCTCTGTACTTTCGGCACACCATTAACTTATCGTTTTCCTTTGCTCCATGACCTTCTGGCCAGCTATTCTGTGACCTTGCCCTATCAACACCTTCTCTTTTGTTATCTCTTGCTCCACCCCCCGCTTTACTTGCTTAAAACCTTTTACATTTCTAATATCTGCCAGTTCTGGGGAAGGGTCACTCCACAGATGCTGCCAGACCTGCTGAGTATTTCCAGCATTTCTTGTTTGTGTTTCATAACATAATGCATGTGTGGTAGATTTAGTTACTCTCATTTTTAGAGTGGGACACTGAAGCCATGTATATATGTACAATTCTGTGTACAGTTATTGACCAGATTACAGTGGTACACTACCTCGGTTATGCTGCTTCAACCATTGTTAACCGTGAACTCTCAGAAATAAAATTCATATTCCTGAACATGAGATAACAGGACTGATGTGATTCTCACTTCCAACAGGGAGCAACATTTGCAGGAGTATATTTGGGAAAGTTTGGGGCTGTAACCTGTAATTTTGATCCTTTAAAATGAATAATTGAAATTGAATTAATTAAAATAAATGGATAGCAAATCATAGGCTACATTTCCATGATTTCCCAAGATCTGCTCCATGGAAACAAAATGGATTGAACAATCACTCCTAACAGGTCTTTATTTCCCACATTTATTGGTCATCATTCAAATTTATTGTAAGTCAGTCTTCCAGGGAACTTTAAAGTGAAAGATTTTACACACCAGCGTTGGGCGGTGGATATTTTAGGGTCTTTTGAAACAGGGATAAATGGAGATTGTTTCTCCAACCTTTTATAGAACAGAATTACAGGTGCCATGTCAGGGTTGTGTGTGATTAGCAACAAATGTGTTAACATATTCACATTAAATTCTTCTATGGAGGTGCTAAATAGGTTAATGCCTTTGTTAAAATAGCAGACAGTGGAATTGCTTACAAACATTTTAACACTCATATATTCATCTTGCAGCATCTGCAAGAGAAAGTGCACAGGAGAGCTTTATGCAATATCAATTTTCTTTCTTCTTAAAGGGTAAATCTTCTTTGGCCTCCTTGTATCGAGAGACAATGGGTCAGCACCTGGAGGTGGTCAGTGGTTTGTGGAGCAGCACCTGGAGTGGCTATAAAGGCCAATATTAGAATGACAGACTCTTCCACAGGTGCTGCAGAAGAAATTGTTTGTCGGGGCTGTTACACAGTTGGCTCTCCCCTTGCGCTTCTGTCTTTTTTCCTGCCAACAGCTAAGTCTCTTCGACTTGCCACACTTTAGCCCCGCCTTTATGGCTGCCCGCCAGCTCTGGCTATCGCTGGCAACTGACTCCCACGACTTGTGATCAATGTCACAGGACTTCATGTCGCGTTTGCAGACGTCTTTAAAGCGGAGAGATGGACGCCCGGTGGGTCTGATACCAGTGGCAAGCTCGCTGTACAATGTGTCTTTGGGGATCACCTTCATCTGCCATCTTCCACACGGCTCACATGGCCAAGCCATCTCAAGTGCCGCTGACTCAGTAGTGTGCATAAGCTGGGGATGTTGGCCGCCTCGAGGACTTCTGTGTTGGAGATACGGTCCTGCCACCTGATGCCAAGGATTCTCCGGAGGTAGCGAAGATGGAATGAATTGAGACGTCGCTCTTGGCTGACATACGTTGTCCAGGCCTCACTGCCATAGAGCAAGGTACTGAGGACAGAGGCTTGATACACTCGGACTTTTGTGTAAATACATCATGATTAGTTTGTACCATAAAGGCAAGAAATTACAGTAATAGTATCAGAATATTATAATATGCTACGTGCAGTTAAACCTGATAGTGAATGAAAAGATCTGGCTTTTAGGAAGAAGTGGCTATGCATTGTGATTAGACTTCTATAAAGTTAAATCTTAGCAAATAGGGGGAAGAAGTCTAAAGGTTAACTACATTTTTCCTGTGTTTTAGGTCATGGCACTCCAGGTATTGAAAACTGGCTCAAAATACAGTCTATAAAGAACGATAATGACTTCATATATTTTCCAGTGATCTGCATTTCCGTCCTCCTATATTTACAGGGCTTCCTGAACTTCACAGGAAAAATTATGTATATCCAGATGCAGGGAGGAAAGTAAGGATAGCTAGTAATCTGTTAGAGAAATGTGATAGAAAAAGAAGTAAAATGTCAGGGAAATGTGGGAAAAATGTATTGTGTTCAATTTTATTCAAGCCCAGCTTCTCACATACAAATTTATAAGAAATTGTCTGACAGCATTGGTGTAAATTAAACTATTTTATAATGATGTAGACTGCCCGACCAGAGGGGAGGCAATATTGGATTTGGTACTAGGTAATGAACCAGGGCAAGTGATAGAGCTGTTGGTGGGCGAGCACTTTGGAGATAGTGATCACAATTCTGTAGCATTCACTGTGGTAATGGAGAGGGATAGGTATGTGCAACAGGGCAAGGTTTACAATTGGGGGAAGGGTAGATATGATGCTGTCAGGCAGGAACTGAGGAGCATAAGTTGGGAGCATATGCTGGCAGGGAAGGGCACGGTCGAAATGTGGAACTTTTTCAAGGAGCAGATAGTAGGGGCCATTGATAAGCATGTCCCTGTCAGACAGGGAAGGGATGGTCATGTGAGGGAACCGTGGTTGACAAGAGAGGTTGAGAGTCTTGTTAGGAAGAAGAAGGATTCGTATATAAAGTTGAGGAAAAAGGGCACAGGCATAGCTCTGGAGGGATACAAGATGGCCAGGAAGGATCTGAAGAAAGGGATTAGGAGAGCTAAGAGAGGGCATGAAAAATGCTTGGCGGGTAGGATAAAAGAAAACCCCAAGGCCTTTTACGCGTATGTCAGAAATATGAGGATGACTAGGGGGACCGTAGGTCCGGTCAAGGACAATAGCGGGAGACTGTGTGTTGAGCCGGAAGAGATAAGTGAGGTTTTGAATGAGTACTTCTCTTCGGTATTTACGAATGAGAAGGGGTGTATTACTGAAGAGGACGGTGGGAAGCAGACTGGTAAGCTCGAGGAAGTGCTCGTTAGGAGGGAAGATGTGTTGGGGTTTTTGAATAACTTGAAGATAGACAAGTCTCCCGGGCCTGACGGGGTATATCCAAGGATGTTATGGGAAGCAAGGGATGAAATTGCAGAGCCGCTGGCAATGATCTTTTCATCTTCTCTGCTGACGGGGGTGGTACCAGGTGATTGGAGGGTGGCAAATGTTGTGCCCCTGTTCAAGAAAGGGAATAGGAACAACCCTGGGAATTACAGGCCAGTTAGTCTTACTTCGGTGGTAGGCAAGTTGATGGAAAAGGTGCTGAGGGATAGGATTTCTGAGCATCTGGAAAGACACTGCTTGATTCGGGACAGTCAGCACGGTTTTGTGAGGGGTCGGTCTTGCCTCACAAGCCTGATTGAATTCTTTGAGCAGGTGACCAAGCAAGTGGATGAGGGTAAACCAGTGGATGTGGTGTACATGGATTTTAGTAAGGCATTTGATAAGGTCCCCCATGGTAGACTTATGGAGAAAGTCAGGAGGCATGGGATAGTGGGGAATGTGGCCAGTTGGATTAAGAATTGGCTAACTGATAGAAGGCAGAGAGTGGTCTTAGATGGTAAATACTCAGCCTGGAGCCCAGTTACCAGTGGCGTGCCGCAGGGATCAGTTCTGGGTCCTCTCCTGTTTGTGATTTTTATTAACGACTTGGATGAGGAAGTCGAAGGGTGGGTCAGTAAATTTGCAGATGATACAAAGGTTGGTGGAGTTGTGGATACCGAGGAGGGCTATTGTCGTCTGCAAAGGGACTTGGATAGGTTGCAGTGCTGGGCTGAAAAGTGGCAGATGGAGTTTAACCCTGAAAAGTGTGAGGTCGTCCATTTTGGAAGGACAAACATGAATGCAAAATACTGGGTTAACGGTAGGGTTCTTGGGCATGTGGAGGAGCAGAGAGACCTTGGGGTCTATGTGCATAGATCATTGAAAGTTGCAACTCAAGTGGATAGGGCTGTGAAGAAGGCATATGGGGTGTTAGCGTTCATTAGCAGAGGGATTGAATTTAAGAGCCGTGAGGTGATGATGCAGCTGTACAGGACCTTGGTAAGGCCTCATTTGGAGTACTGTGTGCAGTTCTGGTCGCCTCATTTTAGGAAGGATGTGGAAGCCTTGGAGAGGGTGCAGAGGAGATTTACCAGGATGTTGCCTGGAATGGAGAATAAGTCTTACGAGGAAAGGCTGAACATTCTAGGCCTCTTCTCATTAGAACGGAGAAGGATGAGGGGTGACATGATAGAGGTTTATAAGATGATCAGGGGAATAGATAGGGTAGACAGTCAGAAACTTTTTCCCCGGGTGGAGCAAAGCGTTACAAGGGGTCATAAATTTAAGGTGAAGGGTGGGAGATATAAGGGGGATGTCAGGGGAAGGTTCTTTACCCAGAGAGTGGTCGAGGCATGGAATGCCTTGCCCGGGGAAGTTGTTGAGTCAGAAACTTTAGGGACTTTCAAAAGGCTTTTGGATAGGTATATGGATAAAGGAGAATGATGGGGTATAGATTAAATTGTCCTTGACAGAGGACAAAGGATCGGCACAACATTGTGGGCCGAAGGGCCTGTTCTGTGCTGTATGTTCTATGTTCTATGTTCTATGATGGTTTAATTTTCTCTGTACACAATAAGAAAACAACAAAAATGTAATATTTTGCCATTTCACATTCCGCTGTTTTTATTTTTTTTTATTTAGAGATACAGCACTGAAACAGGCCCTGCGGCCCACCGAGTCTGTGCCGACCATCAACCACCCATTTATACTAATCCTACACTAATTCCATATTCCTACCACATCCCCAGCTGTCCCTATATTTCCCTACCTATACTAGGGGCAATTTATAATGGCCAATTTACCTATCAACCTGCAAGTCTTTGGCATGTGGGAGGAAACCCACACAGACACAGGGAGAACTTGCAAAGTCCACACAGGCAGTACCCAGAATTGAACCCGGGCCACTGGAGCTGTGAGGCTGCGGTGCTAACCACTGCGCCACTGTGCTGCCCCACTATTTCTTGGTGTATATACAGGGAAAGGGGGGAAAGTAAAGAACACCAAAAATCAGAAATATATGACGTGTAAGAAAGATCCATTCATGATATGCAAGAGCTGGTAATTGCATTTTAAAGGCAATCCATCACTTCATTTAATCCTGCAATTAGGGGGGGAGCATTTTGACATCATTACGGCAGCATGATATTCCTGCTGGCAAACATTCCAATCCACATCAATTAGCTGATTATTTAGTATTTACATACATCATGTCCTGTTGGGATTAACTAATACCCTTTCACAAATATCAACATGTTTTATTGTTTCGAAACAGAGCTAGAGATACTTGAAATGAATGCAGCCTTTGTACATACAGACTGTTACTTCATAAATGCACTACACTGACTGGAAGATTTTCGAAGTTTTAAAAATTGCAGTCAATAAGATATCCTTTCATGTTTCAGCTCTGTTTTTTTTATGCAAAGATCAGTGAGGCAAATTGTTTGGGGAAAATTCTGTCTTTTCCTTTTTCAGATGGAAAATCGATGCAAGCTATCATAATTAAAATACTATGAGTTCTGCTGGCAAGGTTATCATGCTAACAGCAGTCAGGATTTGCTAACAGTGAGATCAAGAGTGAAGGCAGCAGAGGCTAATAAAGAAACACAGAATAGAAAACAGCAACATTTGATTCAAAAAGGCATGCAGGAAATGGAAATGCGTATAAATATCAGACACTTAAATGTCTATGACTGTATTAGTAAAAATAGTGTTGAGAACTTAGAAAGATTTTGTGCTGTGTCTAAGTTAAAGAAAAATTATTGTACTGAACTGTCCCTGTAAACCTCCCAGTACTGTGAGATAGTAGTAGTGAATACATGTATTTTTGTATGAAATTCCTCTTTCTGCTATTTAACCAAAAATGTTAATTAATTTAAATACATCAGCACCCACATTTAAATACAAGACAAATAACTTTCATACAAGTGTGTTAATGTGTTCATCACTAACACCACAAAATGCCATTTCAACCCATCCCAGTATTATCTGTGAGGGAATCCATTCTTAATTTTGCACACAGAGCAAAGTGTCTCATTTGTCCTTCTGTACAGCAAAATGTTCTTCTCTCAATCAATGCCATTTTTCTTTACTGAATAGAAATCAGCTTCTCTACTAATTTGGTAGAAATTAGTTTTGGTTGAAATTCATAAATATTTGTGCACAGGGGCGGCACAGTGGCGCAGTGGTTAGCACTGCAGCCTCACAGCTCCAGCAACCTGGGTTCGATTCTGGGTACTGCCTGTGCAGAGTTTGCAAGTTCTCCCTGTGACCGCGTGGGTTTTCGCCGGGTGCTCCGGTTTCTCCCACAGCCAAAGACTTGCAGGTTGATAGGTAAATTGGCCATTGTAAATTGCCCCTAGTGTGGGAAGGTGGGGATGTGGTAGGAATATGGGATTAATGTAGGATTAGTATAAAATGGGTGGTTGATGGTCGGCACAGACTCGGTGGGCTGAAGGGTCTGTTTCAGTGCTGTATCTCTAAATAAATAAAAATAAATAAAATAAAGGACACTTGGACTTCTTAGTAGACTTGGAAAGCTCCATGACTCCTAACTGCTATGGCCTTAGGAGTTCTATGATTATAACAAGAACCATCACTTCAAATTGCCTACGAAAATAATTTGGAGCTGCCCAACCCTGATAAAATACATAACTGGCTGGATATTATTGCATGCAGAACAGAAAGTACTTCCCTTACATTTTCAATCCCCTTTTAGTGTTTTTTAAAGAGCATCTTTCCCTATTTCCATTACTATTACTTTCACTAATATTTAGGAGTGTCAATTGACACTCATTTTCTCTAATCCTACATAATAAAAACTTGGGAGGTGCCATATAACTGTTATCGAAGGCCTAAGATTAGCTAATGCCCTGAAGTATCTGATAGTGATATTAGACAAAAGAGACCTAGTGTAAATAAATTAACAGTATAGTAGCTGTCAGTTGAGTTGCTTGTCAGTATGCTCAGTGTGACTGGTGTGTAATGATGTTCACATTGAAGAATTAATAATCGTTACATCATAACTACAGTTTTACCAAGAAATTACTTGTAGTTGAATACTGATAAATCTACTGCTGATGATCATCTGGTAAATGAGAATAAGTAATATCTTTTTGGGTGGAATTAAAGCAGTTAACAAAATCAGAAGAGATCTCTGACTTTTACAAAAAGTGGTTAAACTTGCAGAATCCGCCAGAAGTTAACAATATGCTTGTGGGCACAGCAAAGAATGAATGTGCAGCTTTGTAAGTCCGACATGGCTACTGGGATATGAAGTCCAGAAAGATACAGTGTACTTGGGAAGAACAGCAGGTCCTTGGTTTTCGTGCATGTGTTTTTAATGGAGTTGTCATTTCCTATCCATTACTCTGCAAAACACCCCCTCTCAATTGCACAACATGTCCTTGATTTACATGCATCACAATCTGCTCAAACCATCAATTTTGATCCTATTTTTGCCACATGAAAAATATCCCGAATGTTTCATTTTACCACCACATGTGGAGTCTGAGCCACACCCTAGGTGGAGAAGGATGAAGGGTTATTAAACTGTTCTGCATTTGCGAACGGAAGAAACTGCAGCCTGTTGTAGCTGGGATAATAAGGAATGTTAAAAACAGAGCATAAACAAGGGCAACACTGCAAACATGGGACCAGATTAACCCTTAGATTGCCAACAGATACAGAGATATTTTTACAGCTACATGGGCTGATTGTCTATGTAATTACTCAAATGTCAAGAGTACTTGCATTGCGTAATATTAACTCTATAAACTACTAAAATAAATATCTAAAATAGAATTTTCATTGGAAACAAAAATTTGTTATTTTTTTTTCTGCTGACCCGATTGTATTTTAGCCCCATTTCTTCAAACGTTCCTTTTCTCTCTTTAATTTTACTTTTTTCCCAGCTAATCTAATCTATTATGCCTGTTAACTTCCTTATTTTATTCAAAAAAGTCTATATCTTTTATTTGCCATCTTCCTTCAGGCTCTTTGTCAATTTCAGAGTTTAGACCAACTTCCAAAAAAATCTGAGTTTCCATTTGTTGAAAATCAGATTTCAAAGTGGATTTTCCACCCAATCAAAAGCTTAGAGTGTAAAGGTCAAGCAGGTCAATTTTTGACATAAAAAAGATGTTAAACACCAGAGAAACTCTGCTGACAAGTACATTTGGCAGCAGCTTCTCAAGATACAACTCGTACATGAGTAACATCTGTGACACTGAAAGGGTCAAACCTTATTTCTCTCTCTTCCCAAAAAACAAATACTACATTTCCCACCTATTGAACAAGAAGTGGGATGGCCTAGCCGAGGTTTGCAGGCTCAGCCAAATTAACATAATGTGGGTGCAATACATTAGGAAGTTGCCATTATGGCGGAAGATGTTTCTTGCTGCTGCTGCAAGATTTAAAGGTCTGTAGCAACATAGAGGATGAGCACACCCAATGTAGAACCTTCTAGTAGCCCTGGAAACCAGGAACACTGAAAGTTCAGCAGAGCAAATTGAGATACCCATTTTTTGTCAGATGAGGGATTTCCTTATTTAGAACTCCATGACTGCAGACAGCAAGGAGAGCTAGGACTAGCGTGCACATCATATTCTTCACCCATGAAAATTGCAACCGGAGTCTGACAATGGGTGTCGGTCCCCAATTTGCATATTTATACAGCCCTATCCCCCGTTTTGGGTGAGATTGGTGGACAGCAATTTCAAGGGAATATTGAATCAGGCAAGCAAATAGGTGTCCAAGGTTCCCATCAGATTTTTCTCTGCTGGCTGCCCATTTTCAGACAAAAATTAGCGGTCACCCTTTGAAAACCCACCCCTCCCCCTGTCACAATCAGCAATTAATTCTGTTTTTATGTTTTTTAAACAGTAGTACCATTCCTACCATTGCCTGTTCCATTCAAACCTTGGTTACTGCCACCTTTAGTCATGCCGTCCTTCTAAGCTCAATCACCTTTTTTAATTATACTTCTACATTTGTCTTCCAATTTTGGAAAATGTATTAATTTTTTTATGTATCTCAGCCCAGCACCTCAATAACCAGTAGCTGCGGTAAATCTGTTGTCAAAGTCTAAAATGTTCTTTCTTTTAGTGAATTGTTTCAGCAAAGTTCCTGTTCTCTGAATGTAGGTTCCATAATACCTTGGTTTTGTAGGCAATTTTCCTGCATTTATCGACACATAGCTAAAAGCCACAATCGTTAGTGAAGCTTAATGGTTCATCTCTGCTTGTAAAGTTGTGATGTGTGCATTGGTAGAAGTTATATTCCATTTGGTGGCTTAAATTATCATCAGGACCAATTGACTTCTCCAGAATTTGAAAAGTGGTATTCTTATGACTCAGTGCATCGATGCTTGGTGCAGACAGAGCTACTACCAAAAGTGTTTTACACATGTATGAAGGATGATTCAATCCTACATCACTGTGGCATGAGTCATATGGTACAATAGGATTGCAATATGACTTACATGGTGCAATAACGCTGCAGTTTGAGTAACATGTTTGTGACACACAGAAAAGTTATACTGTCAACTTTGAGAAGCATTTTAAAAGATTTGAAACCAAGTATACCTCTTTGAATCATTGCTAGAGCAATGCTACAGCACAACTGATGAGTTTGGGTGATGTGGAGAAACTGCTCGGTGTTCACTATTATAGTTTATATAATGTGTACCTCTTAATAGTTTTATGTGTTGTAACATGCTCCTAGCTGCATGTTATTTTGCATCTGCTGGTAATTGCACCCTTTTTGTATGTCAAGTCAGTGAGACATTAACAGGAATCAACCACATTCCAGATTTTGCAGTTGTACACCAGAAGCAGAAGAAATCTATGTTTCAGTGGGAAGGAGAAACCTCCAGAAAAGGGGAAGGGCAGCCTGACTCCCCTTAGTTCTCACAGTTTGCTTCCTTCTTGAATAAAACCTTGAACTTTTACAAATGCTATTATTTTAAATTGG
Organism: Heterodontus francisci; assembly: GCF_036365525.1. Lineage (NCBI taxonomy): Eukaryota > Metazoa > Chordata > Chondrichthyes > Heterodontiformes > Heterodontidae > Heterodontus > Heterodontus francisci. Next base: position 39,198,388 of record NC_090401.1, on the reverse strand, counting down.
CTGCAAAGGTCGCTATGCATTGCAGTCAGACCCTCAAAGGAAACAGTACTATAGAAATACTTATACCAGTCATGGTGGTAAAGGATTAATTATATTTGTTATTCAATTGTATGTATTTATGTACATTATTTCAGTGCAGTATTGAGGGACTGCTGCAGTGTCAGAAGTGCATTCTTTCTGAGGAGACATTAAACCAAGGCCCCATCTACCCTCTCAGGTGGACATAATAAATCCAATGGCACTATTCAAAAAACAGCAGCAGAGTTATCCCCAGTGTCCTGGCCAATATTTATCCCTCAACCAATATCAATAAAACAGATTATCTGGGCATAATCTCATCGCTGTTTTGTGGAACGCTGTTGTGTGCATATTGGCTGTCACATTTCTGACATTACAACAGTGATTACACTTCAGATACTGCATTGGCTGTAAAGCACTTTGGAACATCATGAGGTTGTGAAAGCGTTATATAAATCCAAGTCTTTCTTTCCTAATTTATTCAGGTGTGATGACAGTGCTACAAAAGAATAGAAGAAGGTGCTCACCATTGCCTTCTCAAGGGCAATGGGTATAGGCAATTGCTAGCGATGCACATATCCCGAGAAAACATAAAAAAAGGTGTAGTCCATTTAGCCCCTCAAGCCTGTTCTACCATTCAGTTAGATCATAACTGATCTGTACTCAACCCCATTTACCCACCTGTACTCCAGGTCCCTTTATCCCCTCAACTAACAAACATCTCTTGGAAAAAGTGCCTCATGACTTCACTCCTACTTGGCCTAGCTCTAATTGTTCTGGATTCCACCAACAAAGGAAATAGCTTCTCTTCATCTACCCTGTTGAATTTCTTTGTTATTTTAAAGGCAATAAGATTAACACTCACCTTTTTAAACTCAAGTGAATAGAAACCAAATTTATGGAATCTGTCCTCATAATTTAAACCCCAGTATCATTCTGGTGAATCTACACTGTAACCCCTCCAAGCCAATATACCTTTCTTGAGGCAGTACTCCAGATGGGATTTGACCTTGAGTCTGCACAACTGAAGCATCACTTCCTCATTTTTGCATTCAAACCCCCTCGCTATAAAGGCTAACATTCCATTTATCTTTTTGATTATTTTTTGAACCTGTGCATTAGCTTATAGCAATTTGTATACATGGACACCTAAACTATTTTGCTCCTCTACAGGTCCTAATGTCTCCTCATTAAGAAAATATTCCAATTTGTCTTTCTCAAACCCAAAGTGAATGACTTCATACTTTCCCACATTGAATTCTATTTGTCATAGATCTTCCTACTCACTTAGTCTGTCTATGTTCTTCGATAAGTTCCTGCTCCCTCTATACATGCTGTGCCTCCTAACTTAGTGTCATCTGCAGATTTGGGTATACAATTCTCTATTCCTTCATTCAAGTTATTAATATATCTGGTGCAAAACTGAGGACCCAGTTTAAATCCCTGTGGAACACTACTTACCACATCCCTCCAATCAGAATATGCTCCCTGGATAGATAGAGAGAAATTATTTCCAGTGGTCGCGGAGTCAAGGGCCAGTGAATCATTGTCTAAAAATTAGAGCCACACTTTTCAGAAGTGAAATTAGGAAACACTTTTCTTCCCAACCTGACGTTGGGTTCCATTGCTGGGGGGGGGGGGTGGGGGCACAGTTTGTGGCAGGGGTTGTGGGGGGGGGGGGGGGTGCGCCGGAGAAGCAGTGCAGCAGCGGCCGCCACAGAACCCAATGCCCTATCTTCCTGGTGGCGGGGAAGCTCCATGGTAGCCACTCCTCCACTCTGCAAAGGGACCCAATGTAGCATATTTAAATAACACATTTGCATGAATTAAAATATAAACCACAGCAATCTTACCTTCAGTCACCAATCGTCAGCATGACGAGTGGCACCCATGCGCCTTTACTTTCCCGTCCAGAGAAAGCTGGCGCCACCGAGGTGGGGAAGGGGTGAACTCTGCACTCTGATGGTCCATTAGGGGGGTGGGGGGAAGGGTCAACTTTGTACTTTGTGTATAGGGAAGTGGGGGGAAGGAGTGAACTCTGCACTTTTAAAAAATTCGTTTCTTGGGATGTGGGTGTCGCTGGCCAGGCCAGCGTTTATTGCCCATCCCTAATTGCCCATGAGAAGGTGGTGGTGAGCTGCCCTCTTGAACCGCTGCAGTCCATGTGGGGAGGTACACCAATAGTGCTACTAGGAAGGGAGTTCCATGGTTTTGACCCAGTGACAGTGAAGGAATATAGTTCCAAGTCAGGATGGTGTGTGGCTTGGAGGGGAACTGGCCTTGTCCTTCTAAGTGGTAGAGGTCACGGGTTTGGAAAGTGCTGCCTGAGTAGCCTTGGTGTGTTGCTGCAGTGTATCTTGTAGATGACGCACACTGCTGCCACTGTGCATCGATGGTGGAGGGATTTTGTTGTGGATGGGGTGCCAATCAAGTGGGCTGCTATGTCCTGGATGGTGTTGAGCTTCTTGAGTGTTGTTGGAGCTGCACTTTGTGTACAGGGAGGGGTTAACTCTGCACTTTGTTGAACTGTCTGCAGAGCTGGCAGCCTTTTAGAAATGGCACCAGCACCTGCTTCCACATCAGTGACACCTTCAGCGGTGTCACCAATGCTGCCCCAACCACGTGATTGAGGGGGGGAGGCAGCCGCCATGAATATGTAAAGTGGCCGCCTGCCACAGATTCATGTCGGCGCAGGGGTGCAGGTCCCATGGGGGTGGCTGCCATTTTTGGCACAGCGGAACTACAAAATCCAGCCCAAAGGGTGTTAGAAGTTTGAAACCCTCTTCCGCAAACAACAATTGATGTTAGAATGATTGTATTTTAAATCTGAGATTGATAGATTATTGCTGAACAAAGGTAGGGATATAGGGTGGATATGTGGAGGTAGGTCACTGATTAGCCATGATCTCAATGGTGGAACAGGCTCGAGGGGCTAAATGGCCTATTCCTGTTCCTATATTATCCCTACTCTCTGCCTCCTATCTCCCAACCAATTACCAACCCATGCAATAAGATTACCTCCAATTCTGTGCATTTTCATTCTTGCTGATAATTTCTAGTGAGGGACCTTATCAAACACCTTCTGAAAGCTGACATAGACAGCATCCACAGACATGATTATCCACCATGCTGGTGAACTCCTTGAGAATTTCAAATAGATTAGTCAGACCTGACCTACCCTTCACAAATATTTGCTGACTGTTGTCCAAGTGCTCAGTCACTCTGTCTTTGATGATAGATTCCAGCAACGTCCACACAATTGACGTTAAACTAACAGTTCTGTAATTGCCTCAGTTCTCCCTCCCTTCATTCTTAATTAATAGACTACCATTTGCAATTTTTCAATCCAAAAGCACAATTCCTGAATGTGGAGAGTTCTGAAAAATTATAACTAATGTATCTACAATTTTGTCACTTAAAAAAAAATCCATCAGGGTTGTACAGGGAGAGGCAGCGGGGTTGGGATGGGGGAGGGGGGGGGCGCCTACCATGGGCACCAGCGACTAGCAGAAATGTTCTTCTACTCCTTCTGGCTTCACTAAATAAAATTAAACTTACTTTTGCAGTGCCAGCCGCTGCTTCAGAGTGGAGCAAGTATGATGTCTGGCGTTTGACACAAGCAGCCAATGCTGAACGCTCATTTAATATCTGTAACCCCCTCCAGCCCTAGAACCTTCCGAGAATTCCAATTCTGGCTTCTTATGCATCCCTGACTTCCTTCACGCCTCCATTGGCGGCTGTCCCTTCAGCTGCTTAGGCCCTAAGCTCTGGCTCTGGATTCCTTCCCTAAACCTCTCCTCCTCTCTCACTTCCTTTTAAGATGCTTCTTATAACCTACCTCTTTGACCAAGTTTTGTCCCAATATCTCCTTGTGTAGCTAGTGTCACATTTTTGTCTGATAATGCTCCTGTGAAATGCTTTGGGCAGTTTTACTATGAAAAGGTGGTATTTAAATGCAAGTAGTTGTTGTTGTATTTACACAACTGCCAGTATATTACTACTAATCAGGAGATCTATAGACAACAGGAATCTTCCATCCTTTGCTCTTTAATTCTACTTTAGTGTTTCCATTGCCTAATCACTGTTTCTGAAATCCCTTCTTTTTACTGCTGTAATTGTCTCTTTTATCAATATTGCTGCTCCATCTCCTTTCCCAATTTCTTTCTCCTTTCTAAAGATCCTGCAACCTGGCATATTTGGCTTCCAATTATACCCAGCTTGTAGGTAGGCCTCTGTTATGAATATTGCATCATTCTCTTTAAGGTGAATTTGTGTTTCTAACTAGGTTGTTTTATTTTTTATGCTATGTGCGTTTGTGTACAGATTTTGGTAACTATCTCCACCCAGTCCAATTGGCATATTGGTCTTTTTCTCATACTTATTGACTTACTGTAAAGTTTTTCCTCTCACCCCCAAACTAGCTTAAAAGAAAAAAGAAAGACTTGCATTTATACAGCACCTTTTACAACCACCAGATGTCCCAAAGCACTTTACCGCCTATGAAGAACTTTTGACTGTTGTAATGTAGGTAACGCGACAGCCAATTTGCACGTAGCACACTCCCAAAAATAACAATGTGATAATGGCCAGAAAATCTGTTTTCGTGATGTTAATTGAGGCATAGATATTGGGCAAGATACAGGAGATATATCCCCTGCTCTTCTTTACAATAGTGTTGTGGGTTCTTTTACGTCCATCTGAGAGGGCAGAGGGGCCTGAGTTTAATGTCTCATCTGAAAGATGGCATCTCTGACAGTGCAGCACTCCCTCAGTACTGCACTAGAGTATCAGCCTAGATTTCTGTGCTCAAGTCCTGGAATGGGACTTGAACGCACAATGCTCTGACTCAGAGGCAAGAGTGCCAGCAACTGAGCCTCGGCTGAGACACTAAAATATTTAAGTCTATCCCCATTGCACTTTTTACATGGGTGCCAAAAGTGGTCCCAGTGTGCCACGAATCGGAAACCTGGTGAATTCTATACCACACTTCTAGCAACATGTTGACAATCTTTCTCTCCCTGCCTGGTCCAAGGCACTGTACAAGATTACTATCCTGTTGGTTCTGCTCCTTACTCTAGAACTTAACTGCTTAACTCGCAGAACATCAAACCTATTCCTATCTATGTCATTAGTTCCCATATGAATATAGCCTCTGGCTGCTCACCCTCCCATTTCAGAATCTTTGGTATTTGCATAGTCCTTAACCCATAGATCCAAATCTCCGGGTTTATGGTGCAGAATATGACCTTGGATTTTTTTTTTGGATTTATAGGTATAATATAAGTGTAGTAGCCAAGTACTGTAATAACTGTAAAGACTGGGGTGCAGATCTGTTCAAATGTATAACATCATATGACTGCAACACTGAAGTTAATGAATTGATTTTTGATCCTCTTGATGAGAATGTTAGAAAGTTTAAGACTAACAAATACCACTGCTAAATGTGTACTGATGATATAGACTCAGAATCAACCTCGTATTTCCACACCATGGTTGTAACATTGAATCCCTTTCACGTTGAGAAAGCCATAATTGCATGCAGGGGCCTCTGTGAGAAATAATTCAGCAGTCGTAATAACTGAGCACACAACTATCAAGCATTTGTTTCTTGCGGCAAAACATGTTTGTTTTGTAGATATGACGGCAAAATGTAAATGAGATTCTCAAGGGCTTATGCTGCATTCAGTTTGCCCATGTGGTAGCACAAACAAAAGGTATTTAAATTGCATGTAAATGATGTGAATGGTTGGACTGTGCCCTAATTATATGATTGCAACATCTTTAACAATTTAGGAACTTTAAGCTTTTAAAGCAAATTACCAATGGTGAAAGAAAATGTCTAAGAAAAAATGTATGTGAGAACGAATGACTGCACTCCCAGAATCACAGGAAGAAATAGCAACACATTTTATATGATTAAAATGGCATTGCAATGTAACATTAAAAAAGACACTGCGTTATGCAGATTGGAGACTACCATATGGGCAGATATTCTGTAGCATGTGAGGGTGCAGAAAAGATTTACGAGAATGGTTCCAGGGATGGGGGACTTCAGTTACGTGGATAGATTGGAGAAACTGGGGTTGTTCTCCTTAGAGAAGAGGAGGTTGCGAAGAGATTTGATAGAGGGCTCAAAATCATGAGGGGTCTGAACAGAGTGGATAGTGAGAAACAGTTCCCATTGGAAGAAGGGTTGAGAACCAGAGGATACAGATTTAAAATGATTGGCCAAAGAATTAAAAGTGACATGAGGAAAATCTTTTTAAGCAGCAAGTGGTTATGATCTTGAATACACTGCTTGAAAGGTGGAGACAGGTTCAATAGTGGCTTTCAAAAAGATATTGGATAAGCACCTGAAGGGAGAAAATTTGCAGGGCTATGGGGAAAAGGGTCGGGAAGTGGGTCTAGCTAAATTGCTCTTGTAAAGAGCTGCATGAGCCCAACAAGCCTAATTACTGCCTTCTGTAACCATTCTATGATTCTAGGTTCACAACTCCAGTAGGAGGTCTGGGCCCAACGCAATTCCTATTCCACTGTTATGGTGAACTGAAACACAGTAGCACTGTACATTGACAAAAACATGCCACAAAAATTATCAGCTGTAAAAGTCATCCGTAATTGGATTGAAAACAGACTCCAAGGTGTAGAAATGCATTTTGGGTGGCAGCACAAAACAAGTAGTATCATATTTGTCACCTGTTATGCTCCCTGCCCTGATAGTCAATTCCATTACCCACAATGGACTGAATATTGAGTGGCGCATAAGATGGCCACTGATGAGACAGCACCAGTTTTGTGCTACAGTCCAAGCTGAATTTCTACTCCAGGACAATTGTATCCAGGATTTTGGTGCTCTGATTTAGGAATAAAGAGATAGATTCAGAAGGGGTACAGGCAGCCCTTTCCAGCACAGACATTGGCAATTGAACTGGTGTGACAAGGCCCTTCGACATAATGCTGATGGGACGATTTTAACTCTCAGGCCTCACTTACATCCCACAAGCCAGCTGCCTGCTCAAAATGCACAGAAAGAAGCAGCTGGCCAGATTTTGATGGGTCTAAATTGCGCAATCAGGATGCCATTTGCTGTCACTAGGCTAAGTCACGAGCGGGTACTTTCCACGGGTGGAATGGGGGATCCTGGGATAACAGAAGCCCAAATATTCCTTGTAGAGCCCAGAGGAGCTCGGCTGCTTCTCCTAGCCCAAATAAGGAAAGTTTTTGACTTACCTTAGAGAACACCTCTTCTTCTGTTTTCAGGATTTATTGAGCAAGTCGCACACATCAGGCACCCCACTCAATACGTCGATAAAACGGCATTAGGATCCTAATAACATCACATATTAATAATTATTTATGATGCTCCCATCTAAGTCTCAGCCACCTAAAACAATTACTCATTTAAGATGATGGCCGGCAAGAATTGAGCAAAAATAGAGTGATAAGTCTTCCCATAGTTATTTTAACTATGCTCGCTCCAATCCCACTTGGCAGAGTATGTTAAAAATCCCTCCTGTGTACTTTGCAAATAAAAATTACAGCTGGAGACTATGCTGTTTGAAAAAGAGTGCACAGTTTTTACTACATTTAAAGAGTGACAAATCACAATCCGAGGTGAATTTCCTTGGAACTTCTCCCACTGTACCTCATTGAACAGGGTTTCTGCCAAAGAGCTGCTGACGTTACAGCAACAGAGATTGAGAACTCATGCCCAGAAAATTCACCCCCACAGTTGAGAACATATTGAATTAAGGCAGTTTGCATTGTGATGATGCTTAGCATTCAGCATCTTTCAATTACTTTAAATCACTAGTTTGCATTTTGCATTGAAAAGCAGAATCTGTTCAGGTCTGAAATTAGTCAGATGGCGAGATCTCCTTATGTTTTAAAGGGAGTGGTGATCAAGCTGCAGCAAATTTTATGGAAAGTTTTGCCTGTAATTTTCTTGCTACCTCTGCTGTTCTTAAATGCTCGTCTCCTTTATAAAATAATGAAACCCTGGAAGGCAGCTACTAAACATGACGTGTTGAAGAGTATTATAAAATCACTTAAACTCCACTTTTCTGAGAATGACAAAAATGAGCTTGAACTGGCTTAGTTATGCCAACTGCTCAAAGGGCAGGTTGCACTGAATTTTACAATGAGAATCTCTTTGCCTAATTTGACAGGTTACTTATGGGCTGCAGCTTGCCACTAAAGGGGAAGTTATGGTGATGGCAGAAAGGTGGGCTAGTTGCTTACAGCGGAGAAATTGCTTCTCCTTGATGCTGAAGACTTGGAGGTGCTGTTGGAGGAAATGCCCCAAAAGAGGCTGGGCCTCTGTGTAGCTGAAGGCCACCCTCTAGTGAAAATACTGCTGGTCGGTGCAATATCACTAACCAAGTCAACTGGCTACAAATGAAAAATCGGTTTGTTGGCATCAAGCATAAGATGATGGTCACTGTGATTCTCACTTAAACATACATTTCTGGTGGAACCTATCAAATCTGGCACAAACCTAAAATAGGACCTGCCACACAAACCCTCTGGGAGATATCATTTAAAGCTCTGTATGCAGCTATTGCCCTTTTCACATACTTTCCATTGGGCCACTGCTGGATGACACACTTTTCTTGCATGTGGAGCTGGCAGCCAAGGAACAACAAACAAGGATAGCGTGGGCAAGTCCATGGGAAGTACATTGACAGTGTTGGGTGAGACTACAAGGAGTACAAGGACAGTGAATGTGAGACGGTAGGGAGTACAAGCACAGCTGGGCTGAGATCACGTGGAGTGCAGTGACAGTGAGGCAAGACCGAAGGCAATACAGTGACAGTAGGGATGAGACTGCATCAACTGAGAGATGGTGGCTTAGTGGTATTGTCACTAGGGCTAGTAATCCAGAAGTCCAGGCTAATGCCCTGGGGACTTGGGTTCAAATCCCACCGTGGCAGCTGGTCGAGATTAAATTGATATGAAGCTATCGTTGATTGTTGTAAAAAAATCCATCTGGTTCGCTACTATTCTTTAGGGAAGGAAATGTGTTGTCCTTACCTGGTCTGGCCTGCATATGACTTCAGACCCAGAGCAATATGGCTGACTCTTAACTGCTCTCTGAAATGGACTAGCAAGCCACTCAGATGTCAAGGGCAATTAGGGATGGGCAACAAATGCTGGCCTTGCCAATGACACCCACATCCCATGAAAGAAAAAAAAAGATGCTGAGGCAGGCAGTCCAAGATGCTCCATTATTAATAGCAGCATTTTCAATAGGGTCAACAGACATGGATGCAGATGCTAGTCCTGGTCTTTTATGATTTGTTCCTCTGTGTTTCCTTCCTTTGGAAAAATGCAGGCTGCACATTGACATGCACAATGATGCTTCTGCAGTCAGTTACCACCTGAATATTAATTAACTGCAAACCCTTGATGTTCACATAATTGTTCACCATGAGTTTGATTAAATGGAGCCCTGATACTTCATGTGCACTGTGTTTGGAGCCTTGAACTTGAGGGAATCCTGGCATCCTTGAGAACCCTGAAAGTGCTTCATCTTGTCAGCCTCATTTACACAGAAAGAGTGATGAAGGTGTTCCCCTTGCAAACATAGTGCTTGCTACATCTGCATATTGCAGATTGCCTGATTTGACAAATGACACCTTGGGTGGCCTAGAAAGATCTGGTAGCACCAAATCTTCATGTTGTGATAACCTTCATTTCTACAGGAAGAACCAAGTCTATTCTAGATGTCTTCAGCTCATCCTGAAAGATAGCACAAATTTCTCTTGTGATTAAAGACAGTAAAGGGAAGGTTTTCCTCTAACACATTGAGATATGTTTGGAGAGGTCTATAAGCACAGGTTCCAATGTAGCGACAGGTGTGGACAAACTACCCAGGAGCTTGCTGCACCTCCAATTCGTGAACCTACATTAACTCCACTTCCTCATATTAATTATGCTGGATATTTAGATTACTCTGCAAAAATAATTAATTCATGGAGTAAAATGCAATTGAAAACATTTGTCAACAACTGAAATGATTATCTTCCTTGAAGAAGCTTACCTGTGGAGGCCAGGTCCTAGGAAATCCACTTGTCCAATTTAGATGGGCAAGGTGCTGCATTCTGTGGGTGGAGCTTTGCTCAAGTCCAATATGGGGGCAGATTTAAAGATTTGATCCATTCAACTGAGATACGTGCAGGCAAATAGCTGTAGTTATATAGAATCTAGCATATAGCATTTTGAACAGACTTTCCTTTTCAAATCATGACAATATGTGTAAATGTGGAAGATTTAGAACTGACAAGACACTGTTGGTACAAATACAAATGGTCACGATCTTTCACCTGAAGAAGGAAGATCTAAAATGTTGGTATCTGTGAGATATTTTGGTTACTCCACGGCCACCTGGCCTATAGCAGACGTTTCTTCCAGCCTCTCCCCATTTCTCCCCCCCCCCCCCCCCACCACCTCATTTATGAGTTATTTCTCTCTCCTCTTTAGGTCTGCCTCTTGCTTGTCCTGCAGGGCGATTCATTCATTCATACTCTCCATGGGGATGATAACAACAACCCAGGTAATTCATCTGTGATTTTCATTCTTTGGGAAGAACTTCACTTTTGCACTTTATTCTGCTTCAGTGAAATTGGAAACTCAGTGTCTCCGGGGTGAGGGGATAGGTGAGGTACAACTAAGCAAAGTCACTTTGGGTTGACTTGGCACTAAGGTTACTTATTTTCCTTGTATTTTTGAATTGTCAATCCTCTGTAGTGGAATTAGTAATCTCTATACCTGAGCCAGGTGCTTCTGCAGTATTCCAAAGCTCTATTGTCATTTGAGTAGCCACCCTGACTCACTGATACGGCCATTAGGGTTATAGCCACAACTAGAGGATGGGATTCTTCCAGTAATCTGCAGCTGTCTTTGCCTAAATGGGTAGTGTGGTCCCATCTTGACAAGCAGTAAGAAATTTACCAAATCTCTGTACTGATAAACTGTACATCCATGTACAATTTAGGGTCTTAATTTTTGGTTCTTGCTGACCTGCACCTTGGCTTAGGAAAGTGATATAACATAGAAACATAGAAAATAGGAGCAGGAGTAGGCCATTCGGCCCTTCGAGCCTGCTCCACCATTCATTATGATCATGGCTGATCATCCAACTCAGTAACCTGTTCCCGCTTTCTCCTCATATCCTTTGATCCCTTTTGCCTCAAGAGCTATATCTAACTCCTTCTTGAAAACATACAATGTTTTAGCCTCACCTGCTTTCTGTGGTAGCGAATTCCACAGGCTCACCACTCTCTGGGTGAAGTAATTTCTCATCATCTCAGTCCTGAAAAGTTTACCCCATATCCTTAGACTATGACCCCTGGTTCTGGACTCCCCCACCATCGGGAACATCCTTCCTGTATCTACCCTGCCAAGTCCTGTTAGAATTTTATAAGTTTCTATGAGATCCCCCTCACTCTTTTGAACTCCAGTGAACATAATCCTAACTGACTCAATCTCTCCTCATACGTCAGTCCCGCCATCCCAGGAATCAGTCTAGTAAACCTTCGCTGCACTCCCTCTAAAGCAAGAACATCGTTCCTCAGATAAGGAGACCAAAACTGCACACAATATTACAGGTGTGGCCTCACCAAGGCCCTGTATAATTGCAGCAAGACGTCCTTGATCCTCAAATCCTCTCGCTATGAAGGTCAACATACCATTTGCCTTTTTTACCACCTGTTGCACCTGCATGCTTACCTTCAACGACTGGTGTACGAGAACACCCAGGTCTCGTTGCATATTCCCCTCTCTCAGTTTATAGTCATTCAGATAATAATCTGCCTTCCTGTTTTTGCTACCAAAGTGGATAACCTCACATATATACATTATACTGCATCTGCCATGCATTTGCCCACTCACTTATTTGTCCAAATCACCCTGAAGCCTCTCTGCATCCTTCACACAACTCACCCTCCCACCCAGTTTTGTGTCATCTGCAAATTTGGAGATATTACAATTACATATACCCCTCAGCAGGTGAGAGCGTTCATTCTATATTCAGTAAATAGAAGCAGCCTCTATGGAATTCAGTGCAGTTTGGAGACCCTTAAGCAAGGCAATGTGTTAATGTATGTCTCAAATACCTAGTGGATATAAAATAAAGGATTATTAGTTTTGGAACATCATTAACTCAAGAAAATGCATGGCTAGAGAAATGGTGCAGGGCATAGGGCTTCAGATTCTTGGGGCATTGGGACAGGTTCTGGGAGAAACGGTACCTGTACATAGCTGGGACCAATATTCTCATTGGGAGATTAACTAGTAGAGTTGGGGAGAGTTTAAACTCATTTGGTAGGGGAAGGGGAACCAGAAAATAGCAGAAAGGGACTGTAATAATATCAGAGGACAAAAAGATACAAACAGCAGTAAAATCAGAAATATCCCAGAATTGCAGGGACCAGATTGCGGAAAATAACGAAAGTAATGGCGCAGGTATTATATTGTATGTATTATTAATTTGATTGGTAAGATGCAGGCACAAATTGCCAATTGGGATTTGCATTAACAGAGACCTGGCTCAACCAAGGCCAGGAATGAGTTCTTAATGTTCCTGGTTACCATGTATTCAGAAATGGAAGAGAAGGAAAAAGAGAAGGGGGCGTGACCATATTGATTAAGGATGTTTGGCTTGAGTTGAGGAACAGAGGGGGAACTGTTGCATTTGTTGATTTTTTTTATAGAGGCCCAAACAGTGAGAAGGAGATAGATGAGAAAACTTCTTGGCATATTTCAATGGCATGTAACAAAAATTGAATAGTAATGTTAGGATTCTTTAATTACACTAATATAGACTGAAATCGATAGATCACCACATATTAAAAACATCAAGGGTTACGGGGATGACTCTCAACTGTCCTAAACTGTCCTAGCAAGCCATTCAGTTGTAGCAAACTACTACAGGAGAGTTTAGTTTAGTTTAGTTTAGAGATACAGCACTGAAACAGGCCCTTCGGCCCACCGAGTCTGTGCCGACCATCAACCACCCATTTATACTAATCCTACACTAATTCCATATTCCTACCACATCCCCACCTGTCCTATTTTTCCCCTACCACCTACCTATACTAGGGGCAATTGCTAATGGCCAATTTACCTATCAACCTGCAAGTCTTTGGCATGTGGGAGGAAACCGGAGCACCCGGAGGAAACCCACGCAAACACAGGGAGAACTTGCAAACTCCACACAGGCAGTACCCAGAATTGAACCCGGGTCACTGGAGCTGTGAGGCTGCGGTGCTAACCACTGCGCCACTGTGCCGCCCTATGTGTATAATAAAACCGGACGGACCACCTGGCATCGACCTCGGCACAGGAAACGACAAAGGCACCCCCTGCCCAGTCGAACCTACAAAGTCCTCCTCACTGACATCTGGGGACTTGTGTCAAAATTGGCAGCACTGTCCCACAGACTAGTCAAGCAACAGCCCGAAATAGTCATACTCACCGAATCATACCTTTTAGCCAAATTCCCAGACTCCTCCAACACCGTTCCTGGATATATCCTATCCCACCAGCAGGCAGACCCACCAGAGGTGGTGGCACAGTGGTATATAGTCAGGAGGGAGTGGGCCTGGGAATCCTCAACATTGACTCCAGACCCCATGAAGTCTCATAGCATCAAGTCAAACATGAGCAAGGAAATCTCCTGCTGAATACCACGTACTGCTTTCCCCTCAGCTGATGAATCAGTACTCCTCCATGTTAAATACCACTTGGAAGAAGCACTGAGGGTAGCAAGGGCACAGAATGTACTCTGGGTGGGGGACTTCAATGCCCATCACCAAGACTGGCTCAGTAGCACCACTACTGACCGAGCTGGCTGAGTCCTGAAGGACATATCTGCCAGACTGGGTCTGCGACAGGTGGTAAGGGAGCCAACAAGAGGGAAAATCCTACTTGACCTCATCCTCACCAATCTACCTGTCACAGATGCTTCTGTCCATGACAGTATTGCTAGGAGTGACCACCGCACAGTCCTTGTGGAGACGAAGTCCCGTTGTCACACTGAAGATACTCTGTACTATGCTAAATGGGATAGCCTCAGAACAGATCTAGGAGCTCAAAACTGGGCATCCATGAGGAACAATGGGTCATCAGCAGCAGCAGAATTGTATTCAACCACAATCTGTAACCTCATGACCCTGCATATTCCTCACTCTACCGTTACCATCAAACCAGAGGATCAACCATGCTTCAATGAGGAGTGCAGGAGAGCATGCCAGGAGGAGCACCAAGCATACCTATAAATGAGGTGCCAACCTGGTGAAGCTACAATACAGGCCTACATGCATGCTAAACAGCAGAAGCAACATGAAATATACAGAGCTAAGCAATCTCATAACCAATGAATCAGATCAAAACTCTGCAGTCTTGCCACATCCAGCCATGAATGGTGGTGGACAATTAATAACTAATGAGAGGGGGAGGCTCTGCAAACATCCCCATCCTCAATGACGGCAGAGACCAGCATGTCAATTCAAAAGACAAGGCTGAAGCATTTGCAGCCATCTTCAGCCAGAAGTGCCAAGTGGATGATTCATCCCAGCCTCCTCCTGAGGTCTCACCATCATTGATGCCAGTCTTCAGAATATTCAATTCACTCCACCTAATATCAAGAAATGGCTGAGAGCACTGGATACAGCAAAGGCTAAGGGCACAGACAACATCTCAGCTGTAGTCCTGAGGACTTATGCTCCAGAACTAGCCACACCCCGAGCCAAGCTGTTCCAGTACAGCTACAACACTGGCATCCACCCAAGAATGTGCAAAATTGCCCAGGTATGTCCTGTCTGCAAAAGCAGGACAAATCCAATCTGGCCAATTACTGCCCTGTCAGTCTACTCTCAGAAATTGGTAAAGTGATAGCAGGGGCTGAATTTTTTGGCAGAGGCTGACGTCCCACTGCTGGGGCCATTCAATTCAGGATGGCGGCCCATCCCCTAGAGCTGCCAGAGGGTCAACAGCTCAGCAGACTCAGCATTGCTACTGTTAGTGGTGGCCACTGCTGATGCTGTAGCTCCAGGATGAGAGAGCCTCAATTCTGAGGCACCCTCGAAGAGTAGGTAGGTTTTTGTGGGAAAGCCAGGGTGCAGCACGCAAGCTCCGGCGACCGGTGAGACTTGGGGTATCGTGGTGCACTGGTGTCGCCGTTGCCACATGGGCGGATATTGTCGATGGCCAGTCCTTCTGTGGGCCATGGACCCATTAAGGAGGGCACCCCCGGGATCCTGCTGGGAGGTCGTCTCTCCATGTAGCGGCAGACCCTCCCTCTGTGGACAAAGTGCCCACAAGGGCAGGATGTGGCCCTTATTTGGGCCCTTACGTGGCTCAGTTGGCCACCCAGTGGAAGATGTTGGGACCCCTCCCAATGCCTTCCCCCAGTATATTGCCAGCCCTCCCGCCTCCCAGGCTGCCAGCCAAACCCCAATGGGCCGGGAAAATTCTGCCCATGGTTTCATTGACAGTGCTATCCAGCGGCACTTACTCAGCAACAATCTTCTCAGTTTGGTTCCACCAGGGCCACTCAGCTCCAGATCTCATTACGGCCTTGGTCCAAACGTGGACAAAAGAGCTGGATTCAAGAAGTGAGGTGTGAGTGACTGCCCTTGATACCAAGGCAGCATTTGACTGAGTGCGGCATCAAGGAGCCCTAGCTAAATTGAAGTCACCATCCAGGACAGAGCAGTCGACTTGGTCGTCACTAAATCCACCATCATAAGCATTCACTCTCTCCATCACCAGCACAAAGTGGTATGTACCATCTACAAGATGCATGGCAGCAGCGTGCCAAATCTCCTTTGACAGCACCTTCCAAATCCCTGACCTGTACCATCTCAATGGACAAGGGCAGCAGCCACAGGTTAACACCACCACCTGTAAGTTCCTCTCCAAACCACACACCATCCTGACTTGGAACTATATCGCCATTCCTTCACTGTCGCTGGGTCAAATTGCCCGAACTCCTTCCCTAACATCACTGTGAGTATACCTATACCACATAGACTGCAGCAGTTCAAGAAGGCGGTTCACCACCACCTTTTCAAGGGCACTTGATGTTGGGCAATAAATGCTGGCCTTGCCAGCAACGCTCACATCCCAAGAATGAATACAAAAAAAGAGGAGGTGGAAGAGGAAGGGAGGGGGCAATCAACACTGTTCCTTTCTGACTGGACTATACGTGAACAACTCATCCGACTGCAATACCTTCTTCATCATCGCTGCCTTTTCGTTCTTTCAACTGTTGCTCTTCCACCACTGCTTGACCAGGTGGCAGTTCCTCGGTGTCTAAAACAAGAAGGCACAGAGGTTGGCTTGTGGTGGGGTGGTGGTGGGGAGTGGGGGGGCAGGGACGAGAGAAAGCAAGAGGTGCACGATTGCACCATCTGTAACTTGTAAACCAGAAGAGATTGGGGGATGAGGGGGAGGTGGAACATGAGATGAAGGATTAGGTATGAGGACACCATCATCTTCGATGGTTTCAGCCCCACCTCTAGCCACAGCCTCAGGCATGTGCACTCCAATGATTGCGAGCACGGTCTCCTCCACCAGGATAAGGACATGCGGCCCTGCCTGTCCCCCTCCAGTTAGCTCTTGCTGCCTCCTGTTGTGCACCACCTTGTCCTGCAAGTGTGACAGGACTGTGTCAGTGAGTGTGGCGCAATGTTTGGTTATTGTAGCTGTCATGATTGAATAGCTGGCAGTGTATGCAAGTTGTGTGATGTGGGCGTGAGGCTTACAACAGTGCTTAAGTGCATGAGGAGGAGGTGAAGCTATGAATGTTAGGTATGAATCATGTTTGATAAAGATTGTTGGTAGGTGAGTGATGGGGCATGGTGCATTCTGCAATATGTGAGGCGAGTGGTGCAATTGGGAGGATATGGCATTTAAAGATATATTCACTGACCTCAACCACTCATGTCAGGTCATTGAACTTTTTGCAGCACTGCATCTAGGTCCTTGGGGCTTGACTCCTGGCATTTGACCTCTATGGCTATCTGCTCTCACTGTCTTCGCAATTTTTTTTCTGGAAGGGCTCCTGTGGATAGATCACATCTCTCTTCCTCTCCTCCATTTCTACCAAGGCATCCAGTGTAGCGTCAGAGAAACTTGGAGCACACCCTCTCCTCTGTTGTGCCCCCTGCTGAAGAGGACAGCCACTCAACAGCACGTTCAGCACAGGCTGCATATTAGTAGACAGCCTGACGTTGGTATGTTGCCTGCATTGGAAGCAAAGGGCGTAGGTTAATCATGCATCGCGATCCCCCCGCCTGTTTTCGGGGGTTATTGAATTTTGCCCCTAGTATTTTTCTGAATTTCACAGTTGCAAAAAAATTACTTGTGTGGTCAGCTAAATTACTATTTGGAATTCTTACCTCAGAGGGTTGCGGATGCTCCATCGTTGAGTATACTTATGGCTGAGATAGACAGATTTTTGGTCTCTCAAGGAATCAAGGGAGATGGGGAACGCGTGGGAAAGTGGAGTTGAGTCTGAGGATCAGCCATGATCATATTGGATGGTGGAGCAGACTCGTTGGGCCGTATGGTCTAGTCCTGCACCTATTTCCTATGTTCTAATGTTCTATTTATACATGCAGAACCAAGAAAGAGCTAAATAACAACAGCTAACTCTAATTAATTTAAGCTGCAATTTTCATTTTTATTAATACACAATGATAGGTCGCAGTGTCAAATTAAGTGAGTGTTATGACCAGAAGAGAAAGAGGTCTAGGGTTCCCTTTCAGCCTTCACCTGGTCTTACTGTAATAGGGTTTTATTTTCAAACAAACTGTTTTTAGCTCCCCCTTGCTGAATCCTTGTTCACCGCTTTCCAATTATAAGGTAAAGAAACAAGCACAAACAGGCTTTCTTAGGTTTAAAGAGAAAAGGTGAAATGTTATTAAACTTAAACTCTAATTCGGTTGATGCCTACGGATACACGACGCGCCCACGCTAGCATACATACATGATACACACATGCAGATAGGGAGAGAAAAGAGCAGAAGAAAAAATAAAGTGGAAAAGTTTGAGGCAATCTCTGAGGAGGGTTTTTTATTACTGTGCTTCGAGCTCGCTGCAGAGTCCTTGAATGAAGATATGGTCTTGCTTTTCATTGGGGCCCAGTATTCTTCTTAAACCTTGTTCACTGTAGGAGACTTTTCCCTCTCATGTCGTCAGTGGGTTTTGGAGTTCTGTGAGAAAGAGATGGGAGCAGACAGGAGGAGAGGAGGTCTGCTTCAGTCCCGGAGCATTCAGTTTTCTGCCAGTTCAAAACACTGTCTCTACAATTTAAAACTTGCCAAGCTGGCCAGTAGGGTAGTCACATGACTGGTATAACCACTTCTGGCTTTGTGTATTGGATGGGTCGGGGAATGGTCCTTTGTCTACAAATACTGTCTATTAATATGCAAAAATGTCTGTCCAGCCAGGGGCCTGGTAACTCCTTGTATCAGGCCTTCTCTTCTTCCCAACAACAATTTGAAATTTAATGTCCATGTGGCAAAATTAACATGCCTCATTCTTGGCAGGTGTGGGCCTGCATGACACCTCCACACCCAGGGGAATGAAATGCAATTTGAGGTGCATTTTCATTAAAAGGGTTGAGAGAAAATATATGATACAGAAAACCTTGCATTTCTCTCATTCATTTCCATTCATTCGTGAATCCTAAAACTTGCTAAAAGTGCCTGTCTTTTTTTGTTGCCAGTTCTGCTTTAATTGTGCCCTGCTTAGCAGCCCAGTAAACACGTGGTTCTTTGTTTTTTCTTCAGTTCGCCCATTTCAAAGACTGCCTACGACCGTTGTTCCTGCTGAGGTAATTTTTTTCCAGGAGAGTTAGTGGTGTCTGGGTCTATCCTGAACTCTCTTTCAGTGCTTTGCTGAGTCATGCACTGGCTTTTGACCTCAGGGGATGGGTGGTTCCCTTTTCCTCTGACTGTGGGGGAGGATTCTTCATTAATCTCCCCTTTGTTCTCTGGGACACTCCTACCTGCAGGTATTTGTGCAGACTCTGCTGCACGCCCCTGGGGTACTTCAACTAGGTGAGGCATCGCTTCACGGTTTCTCTGCCCCCTACAGGTCTTTCTTTGTCTCTGCAGGTTCCTGTAAATGCTGTCAGCAACTCTGGTGGGGTGCTTCTATTTACATAGGAGGATATGGGGTCTAACTTGTCAAATTTTCCAGGGTTGGCTGACCAGACAGTAGGGGTTTTCATCTGGAATTCCTCCCAGTCTTCCTTTAACTTGCCCTCTTGATCACTTTTCCCCTTCCCTTTCCAAACTTTTGACAGCCTTGTGCCTGCTTGTCCCCTTTTGTTCTTGGCGGGGATCCCTTCCCATTCACCAGCCCTTTGCTGGAGGGTCCCCCTAACACCGGTACAGGACTTACGGGTGCAGGCTTCCCTGTATGTTGGGGTTTCCCCTCAACCTGGCACATGTGGCAACTCCTGCAGTACTCCACCAGATCTTTGTGGAGTTTTGGCCAGTCAAACTGCTGTCTTATGCGGGCTTTGGTCTTTCATATACCAGCATGTACATTCACTGTAGTCTCTTGGGCCCTTCTTAATATTTCTCCCCGATACCTCTGTGGCACCACTAACTGGTGAACTACCGCCCACTCCTTGCTCTCAGGTCTGTGAGGAGAACTCTATTTCCTCATCAGTATTTCATTCGTTAAATAGAAGCAGTCAGGGACTCCCTCTGCTTCACTTTCAGACTGGGCAGCCTGTGCTAACTCTCGCAATATTGGGTCGGCTTGCTGAACGTCAGCTAGGGAGAATCCATTTAATTCATTCCCTGGGTCTCCTAAATTTCCAAAGAAAATCTCGAACAGGCAGACCTCATGGTCATCTGCCTGCAGTGCCAATGCAGTCTCCTCTGGGGGGGGCTGGTTTGATCATGGCCTGATCCACTACATATTCAGGGAAACTGCTGGGGTGCATCTCCTGCCTCTGCCCTGTCTCTCTGACCTCCTGCAGGTCTTTCTTTCACTAATGGGGGGTGGGGCTACCACCTTCAGCCCCGCCAGATCATTACCTCGGAGCAGGTCAACCCTATCCATAGGCAAACTAGGGACAATTCCTACGGTCACCAGTCCCAAAGCTAGGTCGCATTCCAAGTGCACCCGATGTACAGGTATAGGCATACACTGCCCTCCAATACCATTCACCACAATTCTGGTGTTCACTGCACTGTCTGGGGGAAAGCGCCTATGCTGGCATGCATATGTGATATACACATGCAGATAGGGACAAAAAAGAACAGAAGAAAAAACAAAGTGGAAAAGTTTGAGACAATCTTTGAGGAGGGTTTTTTGTTACTGTGCTTTGAGCTCGCTGCAGAGTCCTTGATTGAAGATATGGTCTTGCTTTTCATTGGGGCCCAGTATTCTTCTTAAACCTTGCTCATTGTAGGAGATTTTGCTCTCTCTTGGGGTTCACGTGTTGTCAGTGGGTTTTGGAGTTCTGTGAGAAAGAGATAGGAGCTGACGGGAGGAGAGGAGGTCTGCTTCAATCCCAGAGCATTCAGTTTTCTGCCGGTTCAAAACTCTGTCCCTACAATTTAAAACTTCCCAAGTTGGCCAGCAGGGTAGTCACATGACTGGTATAACCACTTCTGGCTTTGTGTATTGGGTTGGTCGGGGAATGGTCCTTTGTCTACAAATACTGTCTGTTAATATGCAAAAATGTCTTTCCAGCCAGGGGCTTGGCAACCCCTTATATCAGGCCGTCTCTTCGTCCCAGGAACAATTTGAAATTTAATGTCCATGTGGCAAAATTAATATGCCTCATTCCTGGCAGGTGGGGAGCCTGCATGACAGTGAGTGTGATTTTACCTGTCAGTCTGTAAGTTCAACGTACTATGAAATAAAGCAGCTATCAATTCATATCAGGCTACATCTCACCAAATGCTTGTTTGGTCAATCTATGGATAGATCGAAGAAGCACTTGTCCGAAAGACACAAATATCAATTCAGATCATGAGGGGATACTATTAATATGTCCCGAGTTTACATTATCATACAAGTAGATATAGGCATGCGAAGCCTAAAAATAAGACAGCCAGAGCACTTACGAAAGCAACTGACACCACTGAACCAAAGAAGATATTTACAGCAGACTAACATTTATAGAACTCCCACTTTGACATATATCATCCTGTACTGTGAGGGGAAAGTGAAAAGTCTCCAAGGAAAAGAAAGGGAAGGCAGAGGGGTAAATCAATAATGATTTTAGTGAAGTGTTTTCCATCAATTTTTCAAATGATATATGAGGGGAAGTATTTCATTCTGAAGACCAACCCATGTTAGCCTTCTTCAAACAAACTGGTGGGTGCTTGATCTATTCAAATAAAAAAAATGAAAAATTATCATCTACTCACAAACACAAAGGAAAATAGGAACAGGAACAGGCGATTTATCCTGTCGAGCCTGTTCCCTCATTCATTCAGATCATTGCTCATCTGCAACCTAACTCCATATATACACCTTTGCCCCATGTCACTTAATACCTTTCATTAACAAAAATCTAGCAATCTCAGATAGGTGGAATGCTGCTGACTGTCACTGGAGGAAACTGCAGATGGCCTTGCAGGACACCCTTGAACAGCTCTGGCCTAGAAGGTTCAGCTTCAGACTACATCTTAGCATGGGCAGCAACAGTGTGCGCTGGCTGGTTGAGAGGCAATCAGAAAGGGATGATTATAGTGAGGGAAGGGAGGTGGGGTGGACAGCAAGAGGTGCATGGTCACACCATCTGCCTCTTGAACTTCATACCAGATAGCATGATGAGGTTGAGATGGAAGTTCAGAAGGGACATAAGAGAGAAACATGCCATCATTCTCAAAGTTTTCAGTGACTCTGGATGCAACAGGCTTTGTAGCAGCTGAAACTGTGATGCGGAGCACCATCTCCTACATAGAGTTCAGGGGATGCTTCTTCTGCTCTGCTCCCTTCTATTTCTTGCTAACATGTCCTGCAAGGGAGAGGGAAGAATGCCAGAGAGTGTGTCGCACTAGTTTGGGTGATATGAATAGCTGGAGGTATGTGGAGGCAGTGATAGGTGGGTGTGAGGCTGCCATCAATAGAAGGTGTGTGAGGGTGAGGTGGAGTATGTGAATGTTAGGCCTAAGTCCTAGGGACTGCTGATAGGTGAGTGATGGCGTGTGGTGCATTGAGTAGTGTGAGAGGTTGATGGTGTGGTGGATATGGGATGACATGCGGATTCATTCACTGACCTTGAGCACTTGCACTTGAACTTTTTTTGGCACTGTTGCCAGGGCCTGAGCACCAGACTCCTTGCATTGACCTCTCTGGCCGCCTGTTCCCCTTCTCTTTGGAGGGAGTTCCTTGATGGCCTCCTGGTCACCTGCAGAAACATGGCCTCTCCTCCTGTCAACCTCCATGACTAAGGCCTCCAGAGCCACATTTGTGAACCTGAGAGCTCTCTTTGTGTCCATTTGCTTTGTTTGCAATTGCAGTACTGGCAGTCAATAGCAGCAGCTCCCTTTCAGCCAGTGCAGCTCCCCTAGAAGAGGGACAGATTGCCTTCAAGAGCTGAAGGCTAGTTGGAACACATGCTACGGTTCTAGCCTTGCCCGCTGTTAGGGCCCCTGTTGAGCATATAGCCATCCAGTAGCACAGGTGGCACTCGCCTCCAGGCAAATGAGGAGGCAGCATGAAGTTTGCTTGCTGCCTGCCTCAATGGGACTGTGCGCAGGGTGGGCGGAGGTGAGAGAATCCACGAATCTCGACCCCCATGCTCAAAAAAGGTGCAGACCAATTTTTAGCCCATCAATTTTATATTTTGTATTTCTTCAAACTAAAAATGAATATTTAAATGTAACTCCCACCCACCCTCTATCCTTAACCAGTCACATCTATTACAAATGGCTGAGAAAAGTTATTGCTACATAATGTTATACTGTCAGATGAACACATGGGCTGGTAGAACTTAAACATATGGATTGGTAAACTTATGCCCTGCACAGCTGAATTCTGAGAACATCAACTGTTTTTCTGGGGGTTTGGACTGAAACCACGACTGCTCAGTGCTATACACATTTCAAGCCACAAAGACAGAAGAGCTGACACACTGAGTGAAACTAACCAGTAAAGAAAAAAAGTCTCAGATCAAAACGGAGCATCGTTATTATCTGATGATATCACAGCAGCTACAGTATTTAATGCATGCGATTCTCTCACAACTCGTTAGCCACAAGAAATTCCCAGTGATTCAACCAAATTTTGAAGAACTCAACCACGGGCTTACCAATCTCCTGTTCTAAACCAATAGCGAGGGCCACATACTTACAAAGAAGTTTGATGACCTCACATACCATGTGAGACGGTTTTCCAATGAGCAAGTGACTAGCTGGAGATTCTTCAGGCACAGTGCTCTGGTTGAGCCGACACTCTCTCGGGCCTCACTTTGAACCACAGAACCACAAGTGCGGTGCAGCCTACATCTCAAGACTGCACCTGAACCTCAGCGGGTTTATATTTTTTTAGCAGGCTACCCCTCAGCTGGACCTCCACACGTTTACGGTAAGCGGTACCCCCCTCATTGAGGGACTTCATAGAGATGCCACACTTCCACTGCTGCTGCTTCTTCATAATCGCTCTTTATTTTGAGTGCCTGCATATAGCTCTTGCTAAGCTTGTGGCTGAGCATTCCTGTGGCAGTATAAACCCAGACTCTTGGTTACAAACAGACACTCAGTTTCCTTTGGGATTTTTCTGCTTTCTCTTGCTCATTTCAGTGTAACGTTCTAAAGAGTGACAAAAAAACCACAAGGACCGAGAGTATCATCTGCAACGGACCATGGCATCCAACAGCATATTCGATTCATTTACAACCTATCCACAGACCTTCTTGCGGGGTGAGTACAGGCCTCTTTTGTCTTTCAAGGCAGGAAACCTCACAGCCTAAGAGTAATCTTTTTGAAGATGTATCACTAGCTCTAGTAAGTTCAGTTCAGTGCAGCTTTCCAATGTATGACTGACTAAAGGTTACACGACAATGAAATGAAATGGAACAGATCAAAACTCTTTGCACATTGGTATCGGGTTGAGTGAATTAATAATTTCAACAGCTTTGGTATTTAAGAGTGAATTTGTGGCTTCACGGGACAGAGGGTGGGAGTTGTGACCAACAGAACAGCAACCAAATCATTATTTTCCAACTCTTTACTTTGTAATACACTTACGACAATCAGACGCAGTATGAAGTTAGTACTGACCACAAGGATTAATCACTTTTACAAAGCTAACATTTCCAACCGACTAAAGTTGTTTCTTTGTCGGAATGGTTCACCAGTATCCAACCTCCTCCCGGCCACCCCAATAGCTACCAGGAAAGCCAAAGGCATATTCTTTTCCTAGATTTAGATGGAATGGTCTTAGCTGTAAACCATATCTTGAATTTTGCCGTCGATGCCCATAAAGCAAAACTTAATTATTGCTTTAGGTTGAATGTGTTAAATTACAGCTTTTCTTCAAATTGTACCACTGACTTCCTTGTATCCGAAGCCCTGTCCTCAGGACTCTAATTGGTTGGGCTACATTTTCTTTCTCTATTAGTAGGAGCACAAAAATCTGACTTTAAATTGTTTAATTGCTAAATGATTAAATATTCATTTACATTTCTTATATGGTAAGTTTGATACATTTTCCAAAGTGGGTTTGAGCTGTTTTATTCCTAATACATACTTTAAAGTTTATTATTTTTGATACATTTATGGAATTTGGAACGTTATTTTTACAGGTTCTTATTTATTTGAGAGCAAAACTCATCTTAAGAATTGGATATTCAAGCGTAATCGGAATAAAAATTATTGTATGAACAGTAGATTCACTAAATGAAAATAATAGATGTCTGAACATTTGATTTTGCTTAGCTGAGAATATCACTTCTGGGTATCAGCTCCCTTTCAGCTTCGTTGCATTTTCACTGTAAGCTGTGTTCTAACTGGAATGACTGGCTTGGAGTGCTGAAGGTTATTATCAGTTCCTTATGTTACTTTTGAGGTTCTGCCAGTGACACCTATGAAGTATAGCAGTTACCTTTAGCAAGTACTTCTACATTGTTCTCTGTGAGTAGCCCCAACTGTGGATTCAGTGAAAGAGATCTTTTCCAGCCATGGTTTTTAAAATTGGACTGCTTTGTTCTCAACTTGTGGGTTAGAGCGTGCAGTTGTTTTACTCAAGAGGCCAATTACAACTTTGGTTGGTGCATTTCACTCAACAAGTTGAACATGAACCCTTTCTCCCCAGTGTAATCATTGCAATCCTCTAATTCTCTTCATCTGAATAGAATATGAGAACACATTTGTGGAAGTGTAAAACTTTTGCTATCAAGCAGTGCTGCAACATGAAAGCAAAATTGCAACTATCCAAGAAACAAATGAATAAAGGAATCAAAGGGTATGGGGCGAAAGCCAGAACAAGCTACTGAGTTGGATGATCAGCCATGATCATAATGAATGGCGGAGCAGGCACGAAGGGCCAAATGGCCTACTCCTGCTCCTATTTTCTATGTTTCTGTGAATGGGAAAAAAACTATGAAAGACAGTAATTAGGGGTAGACTGATGCCATCTTAATGCTATCAATGTAACTCGCATTGTAAGCTGTTTGTATAAATTAGGTTGCATTCACCTCACTGCAGAAAGTGCTTGTACAACTACCTCTCACAGTTGTTTCACCTGAAAGTGATAATCTTTGTGTAAAAACGTTTTTAAGTATTTCTTTCACAAAGTGATGTGTTGCCTTTTTTTTCATTTCTGCTTTACACTTGAATTACAAAGATAAGACTCTGCCAAAGTTGGTTGCCAGTGACCATGGAGAAGTCTGCTACCACAACTGCCCAACCTTCCTGGCTAAAAGAGGAAGTATAACTGTGGTGGCAGCACTGGTAAAATCTAAAAAGGGAAATGGGGATAAACAAAATTGTGTTTAACAAAGAGTTATACTGAATTTCAAATATTAGTTGCACGGTTATGTTTTGTTCCCGTTACAGTGGAAGTTACATTTTCAGAAAAATGCTTCAGATCATTATTGGTGAGCATTAGAGTTACTAAACACAAAGGCTTAAATTGCATTCCAGATTTAAAGAGATTTCAACAGTCATGTGGGATTTACAGGAGTTTAGTTACCAATAGTTTGTACCACTGCTCCTGACCAACTTCCAGATACCTGCTGTCTCCATATTACTGTCTCCATAAATAACAGTGCAGCTCTCACCAGCTAAAGGGCATTCGGTTAACAGGAACTTCACTTAAAGTAAGACCTTTGCCCACCACAAGGGTGTTCCCATGGAGAGGCCTCTACTGTATGCATGGCAAAGTCACATATGCCTCTGTTCTGTACTGTTCATTCAAAGGCTGGTGGTCAGCTCATCACAAAATGATGTAAAATGAGATTTTATGAAAGAGCTTGGCATTGGAAGGTTTACAAAGATTATGATGACAATTTCTTAAACAGCTTTGTGCAACTCAGCACAAATTGTAACTAAATATCATAGAACAGCTCATAAACATCTTCTTGAGCGTAAACATTTAAAGAAAGAGGGGGCAGTCTGCTTCACTTGAAGAAAAGTCAAGCTCCAAATGTGGTCGGCAGGCCCAGTGTTCTTAATTAAAGGCAACGCTTTGCCAAAATAAGTTACAGACTATTTAAGAAAAAAAGTTGTATAATCATTTTCAAAACCTCCTACTTTTCCTCTGATCCAGATGTGCGCATTGGGGAAGGTCCGAGCACATTCATTTAATTCCAATTGGCAAAAGGCTACAATTGACTAAACACTTGGAATATTCTTCACAGCTGTTGAGCAATTAGAGACCCTGGAAGAATATCCCTTTTGAACACTGTACTTAACATTTGTAGTGGATATATATAAAAAGACAAAATTCCTTTAGAAATGAAATAATCCTTTTGAAGGTACAAGTTGGAGGGGAGAGACAAAATTGGACTTTGCTTCCCACGTTTTTCAGGTGTGAAATGGTCCGCAAAATATGAATTCGTAGCGCAAATTACATGCAACTGAAAGACACCCAAAGGGCAGAATTTTACAGACCCCGCAACGTCGAGGGTCATGGCGGGCGGCAGGGGGTGGGGGTGCGGAAAATGCCTCCGGGAGAGGGTCACCACTCATCCCAATGCCATAAGGACCCAGCCCAATATTGCCGGCGATGGCAAGACCTCATGGCGGCACCGCACCCACCCCCCAACCCCCGCCACCCCACATCGCTCAGCAGCGGGATTGCCATTAACATATTGAAATAAATTTAAATTAATGAATTAATTACCTTTACATTCCGCTGTCTGTCAATATTCGTGTAATATTTGTGCTGCTGGCTGGCACTCCCGTGCCTTCGGATTTCCCGTCCAGGGAACCAAAGCATAACACTGGTGGGAGAAGGACGGAATAATGTTTTTATTAAATGTTCCTTTAAATATTTAAATTGAATGGTAGGGCTCGAAGCCCTGTAAAAATGGCATAGGCGCCTGCATACAGGCAGCTGACACCATTGCCAGGGACGGACAGCTCGTCCCCTTCACGTCATGGGCAGGGTGGGCAGTCCGCCCCGGCTATTTAAATAAGCCACCGTGCTTAATAGCGCAGTGGCTCCGCGACGTGTGGCATGTCTTGTTTCCGCCCGCCACCGATTTTGGCGCCAGGAGTATAAATTTCAGCCCAAAGTGTGTCGACCACCATATTGGTTCCAAACACTTGCCTAAAGCCAATTAAAATATTTCATTGAGGGTCCTTGCATTGATTATGGCCTTGATGGGGATATTAGTTTGTGCCAGTCCCTGAGATGTCAGTTCTTAAGCCTGCCTAGTAAGTCATGGAGGAATCAGTGAAGAAACAGCCTTTACAACTGCTATTTAAATGCCTTTTCCACCCCATTAAGGTAAGTGTCTGGTTCGTTATTTCCAGCTGCTTGTGGAACAATTTTGGCTGTCATAGCAGTACTTTAAAACATCTTCAATCTACTATTTGGAGGTTCTGGTTCTTTGGCCTCCTTATCTTGAGAGACAATGGGTAAGCGCCTGGAGGTGGTCAGTGGTTGTGGAGCAGAACCTGGAGTGGCTATAAAGGCCAATTCTAGAGTGACAGGCTCTTCCACAGGTGCTGCAGAGAAATTTGCTTGTCGGGGCTGTTACACAGTTGGCTCTCCCCTTGCGCTTCTGTCTTTTTTCCTGCCAACTGCTAAGTCTCTTCGACTCTCCACACTTTAGCCCCGCCTTTATGGCTGCCCACCAGCTCTGGCGAACGCTGGCAACTGACTCCCACGACTTGTAATCAATGTCACAGGACTTCATGTCGCATTTGCAGACGTCTTTAAAGCGGAGACATGGACGCCCGGTGGGTCTGATACCAGTGGCGAGTTCACTGTACAATGTATCTTTGGGGATCCTGCCATCTTCCATGCGGCTCACATGGCCAAGCCATCTCAAGCGCCGCTGACTCAGTAGTGTGTATAAGCTGGGGATGTTGGCCGCCTCGAGGTACGGAAAGTCCTCATCAGGGAACTCCTCTTTGCTGACGATGCTGCTTTAACATCTCACACTGAAGAGTGTCTGCAGAGTCTCATCGACAGGTTTGCGGCTGCCTGCAACGAATCTGGCCTAACCATCAGCCTCAAGAAAACGAACATCATGGGACTGGACGTCAGAAATGCTCCATCCATCAATATTGGCGACCACGCTCTGGAAGTGGTTAAAGAGTTCACCTACCTAGGCTCAACTATCACCAGTAACCTGTCTCTAGATGCAGAAATCAACAAGCGCATGGGAAAGGCTTCCACTGCTATGTCCAGACTGGCCAAGAGAGTGTGGGAAAATGGTGCACTGACACAGAACACAAAAGTTCGAGTGTATCAAGCCTGTGTCCTCAGTACCTTGCTCTATGGCAGCGAGGCCTGGACAACGTATGTCAGCCAAGAGCGACGTCTAAATTCATTCCACCTTCGCTGCCTCCGGAGAATACTTGGCATCAGGTGGCAGGACCGTATCTCCAACACAGAAGTCCTCGAGGCGGCCAACATTTGGAGGTACAGCAGCTATATTGCCTTTACAATTCTGCATAATTGTTGCTGTCATGAGTGTTCTGCTGGATTTGCCATTGGGGCTGCTGGATGAGGAACAACAGCACCAGCAAGAAACAATCCACAGAGCTGTGTTTGCTACAAGGGAGAGAGAGAAGGAGGCCTGGCCGCAGGAGGTCTTCAGGAATTGACCATCGTACCTCAACCTCACTGATGAGCAGTGTATCAGGCCTCTCCACTTCACAAAGGAAGTGGTCATAAGAGCTGCATCACTTTGCAGCACAAGCTTCAGTCCAAAACAGGAGTATGGACAGCACTGCCTGTGGCTGTCACTGTCATGGTGGCTCTGTTTCTATGCTAGATGGTCATTCCAGGCTGCACCAGGTGACATCACTCAGTGTGCGGTGCACTGTCGCATCAGGGATGTCCCCGAGGTCCTCCGATCCAAGAGGAACAACTTCATCTTCTCAATGGAGCCAGCGAACCAGGGTGAGATGGCCAGGAGGTTTTCCATGACTGCAGGCTTCCCTTGAGCTCAAGAGTTTATTGACTGCACCCACAGCATGGCATGGTCTGCGTTGAGGTCTATAAATGTATGTCAGTTGGAAGGGATTCCACTCCCTCAACGTGCAGGTAGTGTGTGACAACAGGCAGCACAACATCCAGGTCTGTACATGGTTTCCTGGCAGTCGTCATGATGCCTTCATCTTGAGCCCCTTATTGGGCATCAGACTGGTTGCTAGGGGACAGGGATGGCTGCAGGGGGTTAGGGGGGGTTGAGTGGGTATAGTGGTATGCCTTCTCCTGTCACATGCCTTCCAACAGAAACCTGAGCAAAGATCCCAAGAAGTTCTATAATTGGAGCCCTGTGTCCACCAGAGCCACGTGTCCACCAGATCGCTAATTCAGCAGAACATCAGCCTTGTCAAGCAGAGGTTCCACTGTCCTGACGTTCAGGAGGAATTCTGCAATGCAGAGTCTGCAGTACAGAATTCTGAGTCTCAAAATTCATGGTCGACTGCTGCGTGCTTCATAACTTTGCCCTAATCCTTGGAGCCACCTGGAGAGGAAGTAAAAGCTTGAGGATGATGAGCAAGATCACAATGACAAGGAAGAAAGTTTGGGTGGGGGGGGCGACATTCATCTCAACTGTCAGGCAGCAATTCATAAGAGAGGTTCACCTGAACACTCCCTGCTCCCATCTCATCAAGGTCATTGGACTTCTTGCAGCATTGTAGCTATGTCCTGGATGTACTGCTCCTACCGCCTCTTGCCTGATCACATGTCTGGAGATTCTTTACCCACTCCCTAGCCTTTCCTCCCTCAGTATGAACAGCACCTTCCACCACTGGTGGGCCTCATCCACTAGGACCCCCAGTGCAGCATCTGAGAATCTGATGACCTTCATAACAGCTGTTTCAGGCACGTTTGAAGTGTCCACAACAGAATCCAGTGTTCAGCAGCTAGCTCCCCTTTAAGAAGTACAGGCTGCCATTTCCAAAGCCCCAATTAGGCAAGTTGCCAATAAGCAGCATGAGTAGCATTGGTAGCCCATGTTAACGAGGCACGGGGTGAAATTTGCACTACTTAACAGCACCCGTATGTTCAAATGTGGTCTGTTTGCACAATGCCAATTCGGTACCCAAAGATGGAGGGGGTGTAGACTATTTTCTACCCCAAGGATTCTGCAAAGCAGCACATTTACACGACTGAACCATCGACCACATTTGCTTTCGTAATTCATTTTTACACAATTGTTTCTCAAGAACAATCAAGTTCTGGTGATTGAATCTCACCATATTTCTACATATAATTTAAAAATGACTCACTAAGCTCCCCCCATGGGTCAGCAAATTTATCCAGTGTAGCTAATTGCGCAGGACTGAGAGCAGCAAACTCAGCACAGAGAGTATGTCGAAACAGGGATCTTCCTAGTTTGCATGGTTTAGCAACTTTGTCTAGTGAGTAGCTGAGCAATAGAGACCAGAAAAGGCTCACGTCTGAAACCAAGTCTGAGCTGAGTTAATGAATCTCACAGTAACGAGTCAATTTCCCCTTCACAAGAGAAAAGAAAATTGGAAAGAGAAACACCAAAAAAAGTAATGGTGCAATAATAACCATTTCATTAGTATTATGAGCACAACCAAGTCAATGGAATCCTCCTCAATAACATTAAAAATTGACCCACTGGTTAGCAGTAGTTTTTCACCCATCTAAATTATGTTTTCACTCATTAAAACCTGTTGCTTGAAGTTTTACCATTGGAAAATAATATTGGAGTAAAATAACTGGTCAGTAGGGAAGGGAAAATGTACAGCAAAAAGATAATGAAGCAATTAAGGGCCTGGACATGAAGAAACATAGATCATGATCTTTGTGGCAATGTAGTAAATTAGTTGGTCATTTAGCTGGCTTCAATATCCAAGGATAGTGGGAAAGTGAGATTTTTAGCCAGGAAACTATAGAATTTTTTTTTAATAAATGGAACTCATCTAATTTATTTAAGGATTCCACCAGAGGAATTGGACTCTGTATTGGTTATTGTTTGTTCTAAGCATCCTCTGTGTCACAACATTATCGCCAAGTGTTAAAATAAGTGGGTGTGTTGTCATTGTGAAGATGACAATTGAGAAGCATGAATAATCCAGAGGCTTTATGCAGAGTATTCAAGGATCTGACACACAAATGGCCCAGTGCTCTGGCATTTCCATATCATGAGTGAACTCAGGTAATTGGTGACTGCAAGCAACAGCTTCATTCCATTCTCAGAAGTATAAACGTTTGAGACTAAGGGCTGCCTGTCACCTCAACCACTGATTTTATTTGACTAATTTTGTTATGCCCAGGCTGATCTATGAAACTCTATGTGGTATTGATAGGTGGAGGGGCCATCTGAGAAGCACAAGTTAACACAGATTGACTAATTCTACTGAATTGTGCCTGCTCCCCTTCTGTTCAAGTTCAATCATGAAGTATCATAGTTCAAAATCCATGGCCCAGACCACCTTACCCTGACATGAAGGTGTACAGTGAAAAATGAATAGTTAGAGGCAAAACATTCAAGGGTTAAATGACAAAATAGCACACAAGATGTTCACATTAGAGCTGCAAAAAGAATCAACCCTTCACTTTGTACCTTAAGTGTCAAAAGAACTTGTGTGAGATTTTTTTTCTCTCACTTCAGTGTGATAACATTTTTTTAAACCATTTGGTTCCTAATCTACATAACAATTGCGACATCACCCACCCTAACATGCTTACAGCATAAATTGCCTGAACTCATAGCACAAATAAAGCCAAAATGAAAATGAAAAACAAATTAAAATGAAAATAATATGGTATAACTAGAATAATATCTGATGATGTATTTGATGTAATTTGATTCCACTCATTAGGCCAGCTCCGTTGCTTGCAAGTAATATGGTCAGCCTCAATTATGGGATAACAGTCATATCAAATACTTCATCACGCAGTTCTCTGATTCACAATAACAACACAGGCAATGTCATCAAGTCAGATCTTTGCTGGTGGATATAATGCAAAATTAAACTTGAATCTTCATCTGATACCAATTTCCTGAAAGTAAAATCATATATGTTGTCTGCACTAAATATTAGAAGTGCTAATCTCAGGTAAAATATTTAAAAATGGAACATTGGCTAATCTGTGTTATTTCTTGTTTTGCAACTGTCACTATAAATGTATGAAAGAATCTATCCTTAACAAGTAAATACAGCTTCAGAGAAATGTGCCATAATATAAGGAAATCAAATTGAAAGTTGCTGGTTCATTGTGTCCGGCTCATATTGTAAGCTGTCTTTATGAGGATGTTGGACAGCTATGCAAATTGCTTGTTTATCAAAGCTAACTCACATTGCAATCTGAATGACCCAATGAAGGGGTTCGAGGATGGCGGATTATCATGGCTGTGTTATGCTGTAATTTGAATGCTTATAACTGTGCTTACAAGTTCTTATTGAAAATCACTCACCAGTGTAATTTCTATCCCCAAATGCTGGTCGAGGACCAAAGGCCTGATTCTGATCTGTATGCATTTGTCATAAATTGGCATGCATTACAGCAGAATTTGATTTGTCAAGCTAAGACAGATGAGTGATAATTAGAAACAGGACCATGGATGTTTTAACAATAAGGAAATTAACTAATCAATGCATTTGTAGTTAATCTCTACAATCCGTTTAAATCGGCCACAAAGGACAATTTTGTCTTGCTACTTGATAATAAATAGTTTAGAGATGCACCATTGTGGTGAAAGTTATACATAGTCTGTATAAAGAAAGTGCTTCAACAAGTTAAATGGATTTTCTCCAGTCTTTCTTTCTTATCAATGTATTCTATAAAATCAACAGCAACTTGCATTTTTATTGTGCTTTTAACAGAGAAAGGCATCTCAAAGCCCTTCACAGAGGCATGCGGAAAAAAACACATGTTGAAGTAAAGAATAGAGATTTGGAGGGGGTAACCAAAGCTTTGGTCAATGAGATGGGTTTCAAGGAGGGACTTAAAGGAAGAGAGAGGTATGGAAAGTCTTAGGGATGGAATTGCAGAGAGTAGGCCTTAGGTAGTTGAAGCTCCATTTCCAATGGTGAGGCCAAGACAGGGGGAGATATTCAAGAGTCAGATGAATGCAGGATTTGGGGTGGGGGATGGGGGCAGGGTAGTTTTTGAAGCAGGAGTAAGTTACAAATATAGAGACAAGTGAAGCCGTAGAGGTACTTAAATATAAATCATGCATGTATACAGTCAAACAGAGGAGGCATCTAACATTACTGACATTCCTTCATCTTAAATATTCAATTTTCAATTAATGTGGCAACTCATGTTTTTAGTTCACTTGTTATGATTTTCTTTTCTTCATCATTGCATTTTTCAGAGTTGAAATCCAGATACATATATTATGGCTCTACTACTTAATTTTATGGTTCTTACTGGAAAGTGCATAGATGCATTGGATGGTTTTACATGATTGTGCATGCACTAAGATCAATGCATGATTAATGGTTTAAACATTACATTTGGGCTTGGTCCCTGAGATTCAGTTGACTAGAGAGACTGGCCCTGTTAGGTCATTTTTATTGGCTTATTTCCCTTCTTGTGTTGGTCTCCTTATTCCTCTTAGGATAAAGCTTGGGCTTTTGGGAGAAGGGTCACATCTACCAAGTATTTCTCCAGTTCCAGACAGTGACCAAACATTATTAGTTCCAATGGAAATATTATCCTATAGGTGTTTCAATGTGGGGAGAACTGCACGCCATTACTGTAGGACGATGCACTTCCTGCTAGTTAACTGAATATTATGACAGGCTGTCTATTGCTCTGTAGGCCTCAATCTGCAATGGTTCTGAGGTAAGTCATGGCCTCTATACATAATTACCATCTCAGACAATTGTCCAGATTGGTTGAATATGGGGATGTGATCAAAACATGTGCAGTAGACTGACCTTCAGGCTGCAGCCCCTTTATACAGTTAGCTGCATCTTGTTGTAATATATTCTTTTTGCTAATCTATTTAGGTTATTCAAAGAACATTATTAACTTGCAATTATAATTGATGCTGTAAATTTCTCCACTCCTACCTTAGAACACCCATCTATAGAAACTTGTAGAGAATCAGTTCTGCAAGTGAAATAGGGAAATGAACTGTGCATTACTGAAGCTGGAAAAACCTTTCATTACTGAAAGGGATAACATACTTGGTTTGATGTGAACCTGTGACTGTTGTCTTACCTTGGTTGGTTTGTGAATTAAATATGTTTACATTGTATATGTGAGAACTGGGAACTTTTCACGTGCATACCATTTTGGTTCAGAATGGTGCACAACGATCTAGCTTTAAATTATTGTAACTGCGAAGAGTAAGAATTCAGAATATTTGTATTAAAATTACTACAAATGAGAGTCTGGGATGTTTGTATTGCATCAATTGGGCATACCTGCCCATATCTATAGGAATGAGAGGTGAGAATGTATTGTCGATGCCAGGAATAAAGGTGGGGTGTCCGAGCATAATTCAAGTCTCGTGTGCTATGGATAAGTCACATTATGTGGACTTTGATCCTATCATGGAAATTCTGAAATTGTAGATTACTTTGTTAATCCCATCATTTTACATTGAAAACCTTTTATTTCAAAACAGTGCTTATTTTACCATTGCTTATTAATTCTCAGTATTACAAATTGTGTTGAAGTCTTTATGGAACAGAATCTATTACAAATGTAAGTCTTTGATAGAATCTTACAAGACCGTGAAAGATGGTTCTACAAAAATGAGCATACGGACATACAAATTAGGAGCAGGAGTAGGCTACTCGGCCCCTCGAGAAAAAAATAAGAGAAAAGAAGAAACTAGCGTTATAAACAAAAATAGTATTTAAGTGCTTAACCACCCATGGAATTTATGTACGATTGTGATTTCACCCTCTATCAACGTGACCTTATAGTTTCTCCAACTGAACACTGTATATCAAATCTCAGACTCTTTTCCAATTGAAAATGGTCAAGGATGAAATTCAGACCTGTATGTATTTGTCCTATGCTAGTTCAAGTTAATTTGAGAATAGTAGCGTTAATAAAGCATGAAAACCAAAGCAAGAACTTCACTTGGGTATGGAGTTTATCCCTTGAACATTTCAAACTTTGTATGGTTGTTAACCCTTGGTTCCAGTGAAAATGATTGGCTTTGCTTCAGATTGAATTGACTTGCGCAGGTGACGAGGCTATTGGTAATGCACAGGAGAGGATGAGCAGATAAGCAAATTTGGGCCGATTATTTCAGGAGCCTCCCATGGCAGAGATTCACTTGTGCCAGGCACAGGTCAGAAGATGATGGGGTGAGGGGGTACAGGGTGGTGCAGTTGACCTCTCAAATTGGTACACATCATATAGTGATGTCCAATTCTTGGGGCGAAGAAGAAGGTTGTAATGTTGGTGATAGTGAGACTCACTCCCATTGAATATTTAAATCAGGTTCATTGCACAGTTTCACAATTTGAGGTCAAGCTCTTCCCCGAGCACCACTTCACCCATGCAAATGGATGTATTGGTAGTTCAGCGAGTTGGCCTATTCAAAGAGGATTCTTAAAGGGAGATTATTGTTCCACAGTTGTTATTGCAAGTGTTTGTTTGCATTTCCAGTCGGATTTTGAAGTATTTTTTCCTCTGAGTTACCAATGCAGATGCCCAATCCCAATTATTGCATTCTCGCAAAACTGGGCATCTGTCAGCAACATAATAACGGAGCAATTTTAACAGAAAAGAACAAGCAAATTCTGTTGGAATGACAACTTACAACAACAAAAAATAAGACGGAATTGCCATTCCTGATTGTTATCCAGTGAGCCCTGTTGGAAAGTGGATGTATAAGGACAGAACTGAGTTCAGCTATGTTATTTATAATTTTTATATTGATATTATTAACATAGCATAAACGGAAGTTGGATTGGGAGATTACAACTTGTCTGAAAGTTCTATAAAGGAAGTAACTAACAGCATTTTGATAGGCTGAAGAATTCAATTTTCTTATAAATTATGGTTCATATAGCCAACAGTAAGGATAAGCAAATAAAAGCAAAATACTGCAGATGCTGGAAATCTGAAATAAAAACAAGAAATGATGGAAATACGCAGCAGGTCTGGCAGCATCTGTGGAGAGAGAAGCAGAGTTAACGTTTCAGGTCAGTGATCCTTCATCAGAACTGGCAAATATTAGCATCCAGTTGCAGCTTCAATCCTCATTCCAGGTTCTAGTCTGAAATTTCTTCATGTCATTTAAGGAACGTGGAGATGAACTCATTCTTTCCAGCCCCTCTCCAGACCATATTGCTGGAAAATGTAGATGCAAACTCGCTTCAGACATAGATCCTATGTCCCTAGGACTATGTACAAATCCTTCAACATTCCAGTTGATCAGTTCACTTTTCCTGAGTAATGATCCATACCTCACCACTGCATCGCCAAGAACTGATTACACCACCCTGCCATGGACGTATGTTAAATATGCATTAAATATTATATACCATACGATGTTATGTGTGCTAGAGGAAATAGTGTTACGACCAGGTGAGAGAGAGGTCTAGGGGTCACTTTTAGCCTTCACCTGGTCTTACTGTAACAAGGTTTAATTTTAAACACACCGTGTCTTTTTTAACTCCCCCTTGGTGAATCCTTGTTCACCGCTTTCCAATTATAAGGCAAAGAAACCAGCACAAACAGGCTTTCTCAGGTTTAAAAAAAGAAAAGTTGAAATTTATTAAACTTAAACTCTAATTCGGTTTTTGCCTATAGATACACGACGCGCCCACGCTAGCATGCATGTGCGATGCACACATGCAAATAGAGACAGAAAAGAGCAGAAGAAAAATAAAGTGGAAAAGTTTGAGACAATATCTGAAGGGTTGTTGTTACGGTTCACTGCAGAGTCCTTGATTGTAGGTAGATCTTGCTTTTCGTTGGGGCCCAGTATTCTTCTTAAACCTTGTTTGCTGTAGGAGACCTTTCTTGGGGTTCATGTGTCTTCAATGGATTCAGAGGCTTGTGAGTAGGAGATGGGAGCAAACAGGAGAGAGACCTTCTCAGTCCAGGAGCAAACAGATACTCTATGTTTCAAACTCTCTGTGGCCAGTTCAAAAGAAAACCCTGGAACTCATGTGACCAGCTGGTCTAACCAGTCCTGGCCTTTGTGGATTGTATCCTCCTTAGCAGGCTCGGATATGCTCTTCCTCACCTTCGATGTCTGTTAGTATGTAAATGTTTCTTTCCAGCCACGGCAGATCTGTTTAACGAGTCATTTCCTTGCTCCAACAACAGTTAGAAATCAAAGTTCATGACAAAATTGATGTGCTTCATTCTTGGCAAGTGGGGGCCTAGCATGACACCTCCACACCCAGTGGAATGAAATGCGATTTGAGAAAAGCACATTTCATTAAAGGGTCGAGAGAAAAATGTAAGATACAGAAAAAACATGCATTTCTCTCATTCATTCCCATTCATTCATAAATTCTAAAACTTATTACAGCCTGTCTTCTCTTGGTGCCAGTGCTGCTTTAATTGCCCCTTATTTGGCATCCCAATAAACATGTGGTTCTTTTTTGGGGGGGGGAAGTTTCTCTTCTGTTTGCCCATTTCCATGGCTGCCTAGTGTCTTTGTTCCTGCTGAGGTAATTTTAAAAAAAAGTCAGTAGTAGGCAAGTCTATCCTGAACTCTCTTTCAGTGCTTTGCTGAGTCATGCAAAGGCTTTTGACTTCAGGAGATGGATAGTTCGCTTTTTTTCAGACTGTCGGGGAGGATTCTTTGATAATTGCCCCTTTGTCCCAGAGGACACACCTGCCTGCAGGTATTTGTGCAGACCTGACTGCACAGCCCTGTGGCACTTCGACTAGGTGAGGAATCACCCTCACAGTTTCTCTGCACCCTCGAGGTCTTTTTTGTCTCTGCAGGTTCCTGTAAATGCTGTTAGCAACTCTGGTGGGGTGCTTCTAGTGAAGGCATTTAAGTAGGAGGATGTGGGGTCTAACCTTTCACATTTTTCGGCGTTGGCTGACAGGACAGTTGGGTTTTCATCCGGGTTTCCTCCCGGACTTCCTTTAACCTGCCGTCTTGGTCACTTTTTCCCCTTCCCTGTCTAACCTTTTACCAGCCTTGTCCCTGCATGTCCCCTTTTGTTCTCAGTGGGGGTCCCTTACTGTTCACCAGCCCTCTGCTGGAGGGTCCCCGAACACAGGTACAGGACTTAGGGGTTGGAGTTTCCCCTCAACCTGGCACAGGTGGCAACTCCTGCAGTACTCCACCACACCTTTGTGGAGTTTTGGCCAGTCAAACTGCTGTCTTATGCGGGCTTTGATCTTTCGTATACTGGCATGTACAGTCACTGTAGTCTCGTGGGCCCTTCTTAATATTTCTCTCTGGTACCTCTGTGGCACCACTAACTGGTGAACTACTGTCCATTCCTTGCCCCCAGGTCTGTGAGGAGAACTCTATTTCCTCATCAGTACCTCATTCTTTAATTAGTAGCAATCAGGGACTCCCTCTGCTTCACCTTCAGACTGGGCAGCAATACTGGGTCAGCTCGCTGAGCCTTAACTAGGGAAAATCCATTTAATTCATTCCCTGGATCTCCTAACTTTCCAAAGAAAATCTCGAACAGGCAGACATGGTCATCTGCCTGCAGTGCCAATGCAGTTTTCTCTGGGGGAGCTGGTTTGAACAAGGCCTGATCCACTACACATTCAGGGAAACTGCAGGGGTCCATTTCCCACCACTGCCCTGTCTCTCTGACCTCCTGCAGGTCTTTCTTTCACTACTGAGGCGGGGGGCTACCACCTTCAGCCCCGCCAGATCATTACCTAGAAGCAGGTCAACCCTGTCCAAGGCAAACTAGGGACAATCCCTACGGTCACCAGTCCCGAAACTCCAGGCGCACCCGCTGTACAGGTACAGGCATACACTGCCCTCCAATACCATTCACCACCATTCTGGTGTTCACTCCACTCCCTGGGGGAAAGGGCAGGCCTTTTCCCAGTAAAAGAGATCTAGTGGTTCCTGTGTCCATCAGAATCACTATGGGCTTGCTTGGCCTACTCGAGGGGTATGGGGATACCTTCCCTTCAGACACGAAACCCTGATAGCCTTCAGGAATCCTATTAGCTTTTCCTGCACTTGCAGCCGTAAACTTCCTAGGTTTCACTCTTACTGCAGTTAAAGCCACATCTTGCTCTGCTGTGCTTTCCATCAGGTTCCTGTCTTCACTGAGTGGGTGTGCCCTGATTAACCATATAGGTTTTCCCTTTAGTTTCTAGCAGTCAGCTCTGAAATTACAATGGAAGCACACAGGTCTCCGGTCTCCCTCTTGCTTACAGCACCTTCCCTTTTGGCTAGAGGAGGGCCCCCTGTGTCTCCTGCTTTCCTTTCTCTCCCAGGGCTGCTTGGGCTCCTATCACCATCCCACCCTTTGTCCCTTTTGGATTTGTGGGGGTCACTAGGAAAGGTTCTCCTCTGGGAAGCCAACTTATAAATTAAAGCAAACTCATCAGCCAGAACAGCCGCTTGCCAGGTTCTCTGACCCTCTACATGGGTCTTTATGGAGAGTGGGAGAAAGTGTTTTAATTCCTCTAACAGAATTACTTCTCTGAGATTCTCATAGCTGAGCTGTACTTTAAGAGCCCTCGGCCACTGGTCAAAAGCCAGCTGCTTACTTCTTTCAAACTCCAGATAAGTTTGATTAGCTTGCTTCTTGAGGGTTCTAAATTTTTGGCAATAGAGTTCGGGTACTAATTCATATGCCCCGAGGACAGCATTGTGTGTCACTTCATAATTTGAGGAATACCTATCTAACAACAGGGAATAAACCTCATGGGTTTTTCCAGTTAGCTTGCTTTGTCGTAAAAGAGGCCAGGGCTCAGCTGGCCATTTTAGCTGCCTTGCCAGTTGCTCAAAGGACACAAAAAAAACTTCTACATCCTCCTCATTGAACTTTGGAATTAGTTGAGCTAGTTTTAACAATTGTGCACCCAGCCCTGAATTATGCTCCTCCATATTGGCCATGCTTTCATTGGGGTTACTCTGTCATCCCCTAGTTAACTCAAGCTTCTTCAACTCACTCGCTTTGCATTCCTTCTGGAATATTCTTTCTCTCTTCCTCTCCTCAAATTCAAGTTTCCTCTGTTCCAATTGTATCTTTGGTAACAATACCCTGTCGAAGTCTGCTTCTAACCCTGTTTCTGCTTCTTCTGATTCAAGGGAAAAATGGTTGGCCACTAGCCTTAGGAGTTCAGACTTTCTAGCCTTGCCATGTACAGTGATCCCACACTGCTCAGCCATTTTCCTCAACTCCTCCATAGACTGTGCTTTTAACTTATCCCAAGTTACTTCACCCTGGCTTGGAGAGCTACTAACTTCCATTGCAGACATGTTAGTATTCAATCACAACCACAAGAAAACCTGTATTGAAATCTTGCTGTTTTTTGATTGGGAACAATTTGGCTTCCCACTTCCAATTTCTCGTTTGTGGGTCAATTCCAGATGCTAGCACTCAAATTTCTGTTATGACCAGGTGAGAAAGAGGTCCAGGGGTCCCTTTCAGCCTTCACCTGGTCTTACTGTAACAAGGTTTAATTTTAAACACATAGAGTTTTTTTTCGCTCCCCCTTGGTGAATCCTTGTTCACCACATTCCAATTATAAGGCAAAGAAACCAGCACAAACAGGCTTTCTCAGGTTTAAAGAGAAGCTGAAATTTATTAAACTTAAACTTAAATTTTAATTTGGCTAACGCCTACGGATACAGGACGCGCCCATGCTAGCATGCATACGCGATACGCACATGCAAATAGAGACAGAAAAGAGCAGAAGAAAAATAAAGTGAAAAACTTTGAGGCAATATCTGAAGAGTTTTTGTTATGGTTCTTTGAGCTCACTGTAGAGTCCTTGATTGTAGGTAGATCTTGCTGTTTGTTGGGGCCCAGTATTCTTATTAATCCTTGTTCGCTGTAGGAGACTTTTCTCTCTTGGGGTTCATGTGTCTTCAATGGATTCAGAGGCTTGTGAGAAAGAGATGGGAGCAGACAGGAGAGAGATCTACTTAGTCCAGGAGCAAACAGACTCTCTGAGTTCAAACTCTCTGTGGCCAGTTCAAAAGAAAACCCTGGAACAGCCAAGTAGTCATGGTGACCAGCTGGTCTAACCAGTCCTGGCCCTTGTGGATTGTATCTCCTTAGCAGGCCCTGGAATACACTTCCTTACCTTCAATGTCTGTTCATATATAAATGTTTTTTTTCCCCAGCCACGGCTGATCTGTTTAACAAGTCATTTCCTCGCTCCAACAACAGTTAAAAATCAATGTCCATGACAAAATTGGTGTGCTTCATTCTTGGCAGGTGGTGGCCTAGCATGACAGTAGGCTATCAGCGGCTGATAATGATTTATAAAGCGAGATAATAAATGAAAGAAAAGCGCTCAAAATAAAACTTATCTTTGTGATTTAAGTTTCACCTGTAGAAGCTGCTAACTCACGCTCCATTATTTAAGGTAGGAGCCTCTGGCAGTTTACAGAGGATGTTAGCAGACGTGCACAATGAGGTTTGTTCTTTTGAATATTCATTGCACCATTTCTCTGAGTGGGTAAGTTTTGCTAATGAGCCATATTGGCCAGGATGGCCCCAGCTCTAATCTGTGTTGAGTTACAAGATTTCAGGTAAAGCGGTAATGAATGTGCTTCAATTGGCATCAGGATTCCCAGCCGAGGGAAGGAAAGATTTGATCACTTCTCCTGCTCCTGAACACATTCCAGTGATCCCTACTGGAATTGCATGGTTTTGAATACTGATGAGAATAGAATCAGACTTCTCTGTGATAGCCTGCACAAAGTCTCCACTAACACACTATTTAGAGTTATATTTGAAGAGATTTTTTTTTAATCTTTCATGAGATGTGGGCATCACTGGCAAGGCCAGCATTTCTTGCCCAATCCTAATTGCCCGTGAGAAGGTGGTGGTGAGCTGCCTTCTTGAACCACTGCAGTC
The DNA here is from genome assembly GCF_036365525.1 of Heterodontus francisci. NCBI lineage: Eukaryota > Metazoa > Chordata > Chondrichthyes > Heterodontiformes > Heterodontidae > Heterodontus > Heterodontus francisci. The sequence continues at coordinate 39,155,759 of NC_090401.1, read as the reverse complement.
CATCTGGTGCGGGTACTCCTACAGTGCTGTTAGGGAGGAAGTTCCAGGATTTTGATCCGGTGACACTGAAGGAACGGTGATATATTTCCAAGTCAGGATGGTGTGTGACTTAGAGTACCAGAAGGTTATTAATATCACTATCAAATCCCAGCATGGGTTAATGCTTTCACAAAGGAAAGGGAAAGGGGGTAGCCACAATCGGAGTGGACTTAATTAGACCTTTTGTCCCAGTTCAAATAGTCCCAAAATGATTGAAGTCCAAAATTCGTATTGGTGTTCAAACCTGGAGTCCCTTAGCATATCATTGATGCTATAATTATTTTATTGTACAATATTTGAACTTGTCTTTCATGGGAACTCTGATACAGATTAATTAGGTACTCCTGAGCAGATGAAGTTTTAATCAGACTGGAACAAGTACAAATCTGAAGAGCTATGAAGCTAGGGGTATAGCGCATCCTAGGCCAAATATCAGGCAGAGTTTACATTCTACACTAAAAGTCTCCTGGTTAGAATTTCCAAAAATGTTACCGATAATGTCAAAGGCTATCCCCGACTGTAATGTTTCATGTAAAATCAAATTTAAGTGACTGCGAGATAGTGGTTAGATGTCTGTCCTCAGCCAGGTTCTTATCAATTATTGACAAGCGTGTGGTAAGTTATAATAGCAAGAGACTTAACCAAGGTGTTAAACCAGCAATCTATTTAAAGCATAAAGAAATTATCATCTGCTCAAATTCGTGCCCAAAAAGAATAATTTCAATGCACTCTCAAGAAAAGGTGTAGATGAAATCATTTCTGACCAAAGAGTTCCAACATGTCAAATTTCCTGATATGCATTCCTATAGAATTCCAAATCCAGAAAAAGCATTGTAATATTAACAGTGCTTTAAAATAATAACGGGGGCGTTAAATATTTACTCAAGTTCCTCTTAGAAATGCTTTGCCATAGTGTTGAAGTTGGGGGTGTCTTTCAGTGATATGTAGGACTATGCTTTTTTGATCTCTAAGATTTTACAATGCTGAATTTTGCATTCATTAGTATCAATATTGGTAAATGAAACAATTTCTACTTCTAATATCCTGTCAAAAGCAAGCACTCTCATGTTAATTGACGTGAGAGTGCCAAACTGATTCCATACTGAAATCTTAAAGCCAGCAGAAAAAAATACTTTCATCTCATCATTCTCGGCTAGATTTGAATGACAGTGTGTGGTGTAGCATGGCATTGTTCCTTCTGTATTATCTCAAAGTCTTCCTTTAATCCCAGTCTCAGAAAAGCATCATCAACAGCATCTGTGTGGCATTTCTTGTTTGTTATTAGCCACCTTATGGCTTCTATGAGCAATGTTACCAGTTAGTTTCACTCCCACCAAACTCAGAGCACTTTGTTGAGATAGGCCAAAGGCCATTGGGAATTGAGTTAAGACTTCCAAAACAAAATTCACTTTGGACCCTTATACACACCAGAGAGAGAGTGAAAAAATGACATCAGTTTGGGCTGGATTTAAACAGAGGTACCAGAGATGAAATATTAATGTGCTCATCTATGGCACAATCTGTCATGTTTCCACTATTTTACAATATATATAAAAAAGTAAAGAATTTTTAGGAACAAGGATAGGCAATTGGGCCAACACGCTTGTCCACCTATCTTTCCATTATTCTCTCAATTCCTTCTCTTTCCAGAAAACATCCAACTGCCTCATCTGTCTGCTCCGATGGTCCTCTCTGTTAACTTATTTTAGAACTATTTTATCCTTTGAATAAAAACTTTTCACATGACTTTATGTCTTACTCCTAATATTTTAGTTTTGTACTTGTGCCTCTTGGTATTCGAACCCTTTGCTAAAGTTAATAATTTACTTGGATCAATTTTCTCAATTCCTTTCAAAATCTTGAAAACTTCAGTTAGATCACATCGTAGCTCTTTATTTGTAAAGAAAGCAAGCCCAACTTTCATTCCTCATAATATAAATTTGCTATACATAGAATTATCTTTATTACATATTTCTGCATACTGTTGAGGTTATTCATGTGATTCAGTAAGCAGAACAGCATACACCATTCAAGTAGAGATATGATTAATACCTTATTAAGTAATAATATATCTTAATTTGATCAGTAGTCTATCATACTTCCTTTATCCCCCTTCCTTGAGCACTCCCAGTGCTCCAGACCCTCCCTGTCCAAAAGAATTGGCTGGATAAATAGGCCACAGTCCCAGATTGCCAGGGCCTAGGTTGTTCATGAAGGTTGCTTTCAGACCTTCTTTTGCTTCCTTTAAGGAGAAACTTTTTAACTTCATTGGATCTCCCCACAGTTGAAATAAATAATCATTAAAAAACAAAGGTACGAATCTATATCCAACCCCACCCTTTCTTACAATGTCTTGGTCAATTACCATGGTGCTTCATTGACATCGCTTTAAAAAAATACAATGTAAGACTTTTTATACAAGCACAGACTGCTAAATATTTATTAGAAATAAGCGTTAAGTGGTAATCTCATTCAGCACGTGGGGTATCGCAAGCCATTGCACATGTTTTGTACCATTACCAACAGTCTTGCCTAATGACTTATACTTCATCTGCCTATGAAAAAACATTAACAGTACTCCAAGAAGAAGCTCATTGTAATCAGTTATCTATAAGCAAATAAATTTTATGCTGATTTGCACACATTCACTAATCTAATAAAGGGTCCAGATGAGGACATGAGAAGAGGTTCACCATTCATAAACTGGATTTTAATTGCTACATCAACATTGAAAATTAATTCATTTCTAATTTGTTTTAGGTGTAGTTTAATTGGATTCAGGAACCCCTAGGCTAGGCAACCAAGAACATATGTTGGTTTGAGGACAGGATCAGGCTCAGCTGTGTTGAAGTCCAGAGACAAATAGCCTGATAACACTTACCGTCAAGGACCACATATACAAAATGGCCAGTTTGACAAAGTAGTGGAGGGTGAGTGGAACCAGTGGAGCCATAATCCAGCATCAATCTGCACCTTCAGAAGAAGAAGAAAGAGTAAAGGCAGAAAAAAAATTGTTTGTAACTATAATTAGTTACACATCAAATGTTCTTCTTGACTCTAAAATGTTAAGCATGAACGAATAGGTCTATTATTCAATAATGTCGCAGATTTTCATGAAGCTTGATATGGTTTCTTTAAAACCAAAGGTTTATTTTGGCTGGAGTATCATGATGTTTTGAGCCAACAAGTTAGTCCTAAATGTTTGATTGTAAATCACTGCCTTGATTTTGAATAATACCACTGAATCTATGCAATCCACCTGAACGGCCTCAACTTAACATCTCATCCAAAAGATGGCAACGCTGATATTGTATTGTAGCAGTCTTTCCGTATGATAAAGGAATGTCAGCCTCAAATCATGTGTGGAGCACAAATGTGAAAACTTCTAACCCAGAAGTGAAGATGCTGTAGGCTTTGCCAAATTGACACAGGAGTTCGCAACCCTTTTGCTTCTGAGCCCCCCTCCTGTGTTATAAAAATTCCACGGTGCCCCTGTAACACAGGTGTTTTTTCGGTATAAAATTTAGTTATGCAATTAAACATATATATTCATTATTATTGTTTTACTTACTTAATGTGAAACTTGTTGCTGGTGCTGAATAACAATTCTGTCAAGAGGTGGAGGTATCTTCAACAAGTACATATGCAGGTCATGGCCGATGTTCATTCAGGCTTGGTACTTTGTTTTCATTGGTTTCATTGTTGAAAATCCAGCTTCTCATAAATAAGTTGTACTAAATGGGACCAACACTTTCAGTGCTGCAGTGGAAACAGTGTTGTATTCAGTTGCGTCATAGCTACCATGATCCTGCTCCATGTGATGTCCTCACACATGCACGTTCCAGCAGGGGTCACTGGATGGCAATCATGGGAATGTTGACTGACTTCATTTAACTTTCCAACAGATGTTGGAGGCACTCTTATTGCAGTTCTACTCAGGACGGTTAACTGAGCACAGCCCAGGGATCTAGCCAGGACAGTCCTGTGCAATTATCACCTTAGGTTAGTGCATTTACCCCACAATTCATCAGTAGAGGCCTATATATTCTATATATATCGACATGTATTACACAACACACATTGCTAATGTAGGCAGCCTGTATAACAGTGTATTGCCAAATGTTACTTTGGTTAGACTGTCACCGTACATCAGCTTCGAGTTTTATTGCTAAAATTGTGCAAAAACACACCCACACACCCCTATCTCCCTCCCCTACCCTTCCCCCCAACATTGGTATAGATTCCCCAAGTCAGGAGCTCATATACCACATCTGGCCTTGCAGTACCAGTAGCTATGCCCTTGTCTTTAATCCTTTACATATATTTTACATATAGATGACTGTGTTTAATGGGCGTGCCTCAATGCAAATACAAAGTTAGCAAAAGCTGCTTGTGTTAATTACTTAGGCGACAGTGAAAGAGAAAAACCAATGCGAGAAAGAAAATAGAAGGGGAGATTGTTTAATCTAGGATAAGAACAAGTGATTGAATTGAAAATATATATATTTTTATAACAGGAATATAAGAACAAACAAAATAGGAGCAGGAGTAGACCGTACAGTCCGTCGAGCCTGCTCCACCATTCAATGAGATCATGGTTGATCTTGGGCTTCGACTCCACTTTCCTGCCCACTCCCCATATCCCTTGATTCCCTGACAGACCAAAAATCTGTCTATCCCTGCCTTAAATATATTCAATGATGGAGCATTCACCAGGGTTTGAGAATTCCAAAGATTCACAACCCTTTGAGTGAAGTAATTTCTCCTCACCTCAGTCCTAAATGATCGACCTCTTATCCTGAGACTGTGCCCCTGTGTTTTAGATTCCCCAGCCACTGGAAACAACCTCTCAGTGTCTACCGTGACACCCTCCTTCAGAATATTGCAAGTTTCAATGAGATTACATCTCATTCTTCTAAACTCCAGAGAATATAGGCCCAATTTACTCAGTCTCTCATCATAGGACAACTCCCTCACCCCACAGACCAATCTAGTGAACCTTCGCTGTACTGCCTCTAATGCAAATATATCCTTTCTTAAATATGGAGACCAAAACTGCACATAGGAATTAATGGGACCCCCGGAAGTGGGCTAGGAGGCAGGAGACCCATAGAATTGTGACAGGAGGCAAGGCGGAGGGCCCGTTGCCTTCTCATCACAACATGATGAAGTCGGGGCGGGAAAGGCCGAAGATAGCCTTCCTGCCCAGAGGCCAATTGAGGCCCTTAGGTGGCCTATTATTAGCTACTTAAGGGCCTCTTCTTGCCACCACTAGAATGAAATCAGCCAGGAGGCTGTCTTCCCCACGCGGGGAGGTCGCCCAGTGAAACGAGGCAACCTCTTTGCAGACTTGGGGGGGGCCTCTTCCATGGGAAATCTGTGGCCCATGGAGGGTCCCCACTGGCAAACAACCCACCTCCCTTAATGCTCACCCCCGCACTCATCGCCCACCACTGGGGCCTACCAGACTGGCCCCAGTGACCCTGCCTCACATACTGGAGATCCAGGCTCCAGCGCTGGGGCTGGGTCCAAGACCTGCTGCAGTCCGGCAGTGTCCAGTGGTGGCCTTCTGATTTGCTGGCAGCTCTTCAAGGCGGGATTCCCATTTTTAAAGGGACAGGTATCCTGGGCTGGGCTGTTAATTGCCCGAGTGTCATTGAATCACAGCGGGTGGGGGGGGGGGGAGTGGAGGTGGGGGTGCTCTGAAAGGCTGAGGTAGGGTTCCCACTGTCTTTTCAGCCTGGTGCCAGGAGCCCAACCAGCATGACTAAATCCAGCCCTGTAATCTGGGTGTGGTCTCCTGTACAATTATAGCAAGACTTCTTTATTCTTGTACTGCAATCCCCTTGCAATAAAGGCCAACATATTCAGCTTTTCTAATCTTACGACTAAAGTGAGTAACCTCACACTTCCCCACATTATACTCCATCTGCCACTTTGCTGCCCACTCACTTAACCTGTCTTTGTCTCTCTGCAGCCTCTCTGTGTCTTCCTCAAAGCTTGCATTTCCATCTACCTTTGTATCATCAGCAAACTTAGACACATTACTATGTCATTTCATGTACAATATTGATATAGATTGTAAATATCTGAGGCCCCAACACTGATCCTTGTGGCACTCCAGTCACAGCCTGCCAACTTGAAAATGCCCCATTTATGCCTACTCTCTGCTTCCAGCCCCTTAACCAATCCTCTATCCATGTTTATAATGGCCAATTTACCTATCAACCTGCAAGTCTTTGGCTGTGGGAGGAAACCGGAGCACCCGGCAGAAACCCACGCAGACACAGGGAGCACTTGCAAACTCCACAAAGGCAGTACCCAGAAATGAACCCGGGTCGCTGGAGCTGTGAGGCTGCGGTGCTAACCACTGCGCCACTGTGCCGCCCAAAAGTTATATTCTCAAAAAACTCTAATAAGTTTGTCAAGTGTGATTTTCCTTTCGTAAAACCATGTTGATTTTGCCTGATCATATTATGATTTTCTAAGTGCATTATTAAGACATCCTTAATAATAGATTCTAGCACTTTCCCAAAGACTGATGTCAGGCTAACTGGCCTGTACTTCCCTGTTTTCAGTCTCCCTCCTTGCTTGAATAGTGGTAAATTGAATTTAAATTCTCCAGCTGCCATTCTGGGACTTTGGGGAAATAAGAACTAAAACCGATTGACAGGCAAAAGACGGGTGTTTGTTCGGTTTGGTCCCTGTGTTGAGTTTTATTTTCTCGTAAAGATTCTTAAAACAAGTGGCATTACAATAATGAGACTTGTGATCAAAGATCACTAAACACAAAGATTTAGGGAGAACTTTAACCTGCCAAGTTGGGTGGGTTTCTCTGCGGACAGTCGGTTAAATCACCTGAACCTGCCGACTTCCACCTTTAAAATCGAGCATGTTCTCCAGTGCACAGGAAACATGGGTGGAATAGGTCAGCCTGGCATTTAAATATGTTAAATGCTAATTAACTGCAGGTTTAAACCAAGATTCTGACTTTAACTCTTTGCACGTGTGTTTCCCAGGCTTGCTGAAACTCACCAGGTGAAACATGGCGAGAAGACAGTGAGATAAATAAAAGCAAAATACTGCAGATGCTGGAAATCTGAAATAAAAACAAGAAATGCTGGAAATACTCAGCAGGTCTGGCAGCATCTTTGCAGCAGTGAGGATTGACAGGGATGAGCCATTGGCAGGCAAGAAAGGCTTTAAATACTGAGATCTGACACCTGCTTCCTTGCCTAAATGAAAAGTTTTCACTCCTAGGACTTGTTCTGAGAGTGCACTTTCACTGCTTTGGTGTTGATTTCTGTTACCTTGGAGCTTTTTGCCTTTGATCTGCACTTCCCAGCCGCTTTCACAGCAGCATGGGAGCCACTTATGCAGCTCTACCTTGGATCTCTGATGAGGAACAAGAGGAGCAGCAGCAGTAATATCTCCAGTAGCAGGAACAACTCTAGCAGGAGCAGCAGCTGCTTCTCCTCAACCACCTTCTGCTCCACAGGACAGAGGGGATGAACACAGAGCTCTAACTTGCAGAAGGTGATATCTCCAACATAGGCTATACCGGCAAAGGATTAGCTTTCTGCACATGACTGAGCACCAGTGCCTCAGGAAGCTCAGACTTTCCCGTCAAGTGGTTGCTGACATTTGCAGCCTCCTGGAAGAAGACCTCCTGCCAACTGTGGTCCAGGTGGTTGTGCATTGCCAGTGGGGGGTCAAGGTCACCACAGCCCTTAATTTTTTTGCCTCCGGCTCCTTCCAGGGACACTTGTCGAATGTTACCATTTGCTGGCCACATGTCTTCCAAGTGACGGGTGCTATGCTTACCAGGGTTGGCACCTACGTGCACTTCGCTACTGATGAGGCCAATCAGAATGAGAGGACCCTCGGATTTGCTGCTCAGGCTGGATTCCCACAGACACAGGGAGTCTTAGACTGCCCACGTAGCTGTGGCAATCAAAGGTTTGCTGCGCCTTGTATGACATAGTGCAGCAGTGAGAAGGAAAGTGATGAGCACTCTGCCAATTCGGAGGAGGAGATTGATCAGGAGGAGGAGGAGCCTGATGTAGTGAGGGCACCAGTAGCCACTCACTTACCTTCCAGGGATGCCCAAGACAGACTGATTCAGACACACATCTGCCAGTCTGAGGCAGTGCAGCTATCGGGCTCATCAATTCTGAAGCCGCTATGGGCCCCTCAACCCCCAGCACAAAGCAATCCTGCAAACACCAATTTAGCCCTCTCAGAAACACCAACAGCTCATCTTTACCGTGTTGTCATACCATTCTTCACAAGGCACAAGTTCACTTGGCAGGTGGCAGACAAAAATGGGAGAACAGGATGATGGCGTTTTGAAATAAAGTTTATGATTCATAAACATTAAACAGAAATGTGACAGTGTAACACAGTGTTAAGTACCCAAGTGAATACCCTTGTGCAACTACAAATTCTTTTTATTCCTCTTCCAATTACTTCTATGGCTGCTCATTTCCCTGCTGTGACTGCTCAGATGTTCTTGCCTCTTGTCCACTGGGCTTTGTAACCAGTGCAGTAGTGGACTCAGCCATCGGGACGGCAACATGCCAAGCTCTGACTGGGGAGTGGGGAGGGTGTCGGGGTGGGGTCAGGTGGTGGACAAGAGGTCAGGCGTGGAAGCTCTTTGAGCACAAGCCGCACTTGCATGTCCACTTTCTCCATCTTTCCTCTCATGACCCACCCACACTTCACTGCCAACCAAGAGCTAGAGAGCATTTTGCTGCACTTTTGTGAGGCGCATGCTTAAGGTGGCAGTCTGAGTGTGCAGGCCATTGGTGAAGGCAAGCATGCATTCAGACGCTTGCACTGTCTTATACTCCATGCAGATGGCCACACTTTCCTTCGATGTAGACATGAACCCAAATGCCCGAGACATCATGTCATTCACGCTAGAGGCATACTCCACCAATCTCTCTCCAAGGATGCACAGTGCCTCCAGAAAGGCTGACAGAACATCACGTATTTTTTGCTTCTGCTCCAGAATATTCCTCTTCGTTGACAACTTCCAAAGTTCAGCATCTGCATCCAGTCGGGCAGAGCTTGGAGGATCCTGCGCCCTCCGATAGGGACTCTCAACTGCTGTACCTGTCTCCAAAACCTGCTCCTGCTCACTTGTGATGTGTGTTTCACCATGTGACAACAGAATTATTTGTCTTGGTGGCCCCACCGAGGTATGTGTATCTGAGCTGGTGGAGGGTGTACATGAGTCCTGTGGCAGTACATCCTCAGAGTGAGTGACCTTCACTAAGGAGTCTTCCTGCTCCTCTGGTACTGCCTCCTGAGGCTCACTTGTAGGACCTGTGGGAGATGGAGGACAAAAATTAGAACTGACAAGGTGAGAGGCTTCTGAGTCATCATTGTGCAGATCATCATATTTCAGTGGCTGCTGACATCAAGTCTACATGATTAAGTGTTGTCTACCTTGTGGGTGTGTTATATTTAATTCTGTCACCATCTCTCCATCGCCAACGGCCAAGCAACCTGAGACCCAGCTTATCTCCAGCGCTGCCTCCTCCTCCACAGCTGTCAAGGTAGAGATGGCTTGAGGGCCACCTCCAATTCTCTGCCTCTCCCTGGTGTTCTGTGCTCTCCTCTTGCAAGGAGACAAAGGAGAGATCGAAGTTTGAGAAGTGGAATAATTTGAGAGGATGGAAGGACATCATTTGTGTAGGACTCTGTGAGGGATGGGTGTGACATTGTAATAAGATGAGGGTGAATGTCAGTGGTGGCTGGTCAGATGGGGATGTGAGGAGGTGCCTTGACAAAGCAGGATGGGTGTATCTGCAAGGTTTGTTGGTCTGAGGAGTAATGTTCAGGAGAAGGCTGGGGAAGGCAGAGTGAGGGGGTTTGTACTTGAATGTGCCATGTCACTCACCTTTCCTGCCCTGATCAGGTCATTGAATCTCTTGCAGCGCTGTATCCTGGAGGGAGGCACCGCATTCCTACTGCTGAACTCCTCGGCCACTTCCAGCTACACCTGCTTGTTTTCTGAGGCAGCCTTCTTTCCACCATCCACAGGGAACAGACCCTCCCTGCGTGCCCTTACAGCTCACAGCATGGTGTCCAGGGATGTATCTGAGAAGCATGGTGCTGCCCTTTCCATGTTGAGCCTCCATCTGTGAAGTTCCTGGCTCTGTTATGACATTTTTACAATGCCTCAATTCTGATCCTCACAGGAACCCTTTAAATATTGGGGCTGAAACAGGCTGAAAACCTCTGGGTTGCTGACAGATTGCCAGCCTCACCCACTGCGAGGAGATCTGACAGTTAAGGTTCAGCCTTAAAAGTGTGGAAATGATTGGCAGGGAGCTGAATGAATGAATGAATGAAGATGGGGAAAGGGCACATTGTTCTCCTGAAGAAAATGGTTGACCAAAACAGGCACATGTTAAAAGCAATAAAAACAAGAAATGCTGGAACCACTCAGCAGGTCTGGCAGCATCTGTGGAAAGAGAAGCAAAGTTAACGTTTTGGGTCAGTGACCCTTCTTCGGAACTGACAAATATTAAAAATGTCACAGGTTATAAGCAAGTGAGGTGGGGGTGGGGCAAGAGATAACAAAGGAGAAGGTGCAGATTGGACAAGGCCACATAGCTGACCAAAAGGTCATAGAGCAAAGGCAAACAATATGTTAATGGTGTGTTGAAAGACAAAGCACTAGTGCAGAATAGTTGTTAACGGACTAAATATCGAACAGCAGCAAGTGCAAACATGAAAAAAAAGTGGGTAAGCAAACTGAACAAACTAAGATGAAATGAAATAAATGCAAAAAAAAATGTTGTAAAAAATGTAAAAAAGAAAAAAAGAAGAAAGAAAAAACAACTAAAAATGTCAGTAAAATGGGGGGCTGTCATGCTCTGAAATTATTGAACTCAGTGTTCAGTCCAGCAGGCTGTAGTGTGCCTAATCGGTTGGAATCCACGTGGAATAAGTCGGAGCCGGAGACAGTCACTGAGGAAGGAGATGTGGCTGTGAAAACATGTTAAAAGCAAGTTTTAGAAGGAATACAATTCAATCCTTATCTGTTTTTAAAAGTGTGCGTTTTGATAAACTTGTTGGAAGCAGTAAATTGGCATGGGGGAAACGGGAAAAGATTTATGTTTGAGTATCAAAAACATTTGGAAAAGCTTTGCTGAGGATATTTCTGCTGATTGAAGAAAGATCACCCAGAACAAAAAAGACACTTCCTGTAGCCAGGAGAGACAAAGTCACATGGTGTACCTGATTCTGGGACTCGTAGATAGGAATTTCCATTCATAAATTCTTTTTATTCGTTCAAGGGATACAGGCATCACTGGCTAGGACAGCATTTATTGTCTGTCCCTAATTGCCCAAGAGAAGGTAGTGGTCAGCTGCCTTCTTGAACCACTGCAATCCATGTGGGGTAGGTACACCCACAGTGCTGTTAGGAAGGGAGTTCCAGGATTTTGACCCAGCGACAGTAAAGGAATGGCGATATAGTTCCAAGTCAGGATGGTGTGTGGCTTGGAGGGGAACCTACAGGTGGTGGTGCTCTGCTGCCCTTATCCTTCGAGGCGGTAGAGGCCATGGGTTTGGAAGGTGCTGTCAAATGAGCCTTGGTGCATTGTATGAGGATCTATGTCATGCAATTATTTTTGGTGGACATTTTGAAACCTTCTCGCAGATGACGGGGGGCTGTGGACCACGTTTTTGAACTCCAGCTATTCAGTATTAGGTTTTGCATAATTTCCTTCATTAGAGCGAAGATTTCCTCTATTCTCTATTCAAACATTTTCTTTATTCAGCCAGTAAGGATGTTGCTATAAATGGCAAAGGGCAAACTTTCCCAACCTTGTGGTCTCATTAAACAAACCTGTGTCTGACAATAAAATCAAGTTAACGTAGACATGGCAAATTTCCTCAGGGGTTTCTTTTTTAGAGATACAGCACTGAAACAGGCCCTTCGGCCCACCGAGTCTGTGCCGACCATCAACCACCCATTTATACTAATCCTACACTAATCCCATATTCCTACCACATCCCCACCTGTCCCTATATATTTCCCTACCACCTACCTATACTAGGGGCAATTTATAATGGCCAATTAACCTATCAACCTGCAAGTCTTTGGCATGTGGGAGGAAACCGGAGCACCCGGAGGAAACCCACGCAGACACAGGGAGAACTTGCAAACTCCGCACAGGCAGTACCCAGAATCGAACCCGGGTCCCTGGAGCTGTGAGGCTGCAGTGCTAACCACTGCGCCACTGTGCCACCATGAAATGCCACCACAACTTCAGCCTAAGATCAGCTGAAACCCTCTTGACACATGTAAGCAAGGTTTCTGTCAAAACTCCATCAAAGTTACAGCAGAGAAGCAGGAGAAGCCCCAGGGAAATTTCTGGCGAGAGGCTATTCCTTCATGGCAGTATGCTGCTAATTTCATTCTCTCAGTGTAAAAGACCCAAATTCATAAGCAATGTCAGGACTGCTAAGCATGGCAGTTTTCTCATCTGTACAATAATGCAAAGCAACCAGTTGAACATTCTTCTTATAAATACTTTAGTCGTGGCTTAGTGGTAGCACTCTCGCCTCTGAGTCAGAAGATTAAGCACAAAGATCTAGGCTGACTGATCAGTACAATCCAATGCAGTACTGAGGGAGTACCACACTGTCAGAGGTGCCATCTTTTGGATGAGACATTCAACCATTTCAGGTGGATGTAAAAGATCCCATGGTGCTATTCGAAGAAGAGCAGGGGAGTTTCCCCTGAGTGCTGGCCAATATTTACCCCTCAAACAACATCAATGGAACAGATTAGCTGGTCAATATCACATTGTGTTTGTGGAAGCTTGCTGTGTACAAGTTGGCCGTCACGTTTCCTACATTACAACAGTGGCTACATCTCAAAAGTACTTCATTGGCTTTAAAATGCTTTGGGACATCTGTGATTGTGGAAGGGATTCAATAAACGCAAGTCTTTTTTTACATAATATATGTAATAATTCAGATGGCAAATACCATACAGATTGTCAGGACCACACATTTAGTAACGGAAAAACAGACACATATGATAGAACGAGTCAAGCAATCCAATTTCATAACATCATAGATTTTAGAGCAATTTGAGGGCATGTGGCAAGGACGGTTAGTGACAGAGCGTGGTAATGAGGATAATAGTAAGAGAGGCAAATAAAATGTGTTAGCAAAACTGTTTTTGTCACCAAATATGCGGCTTATAACCAATTTAATTACAATCATAGCTATAAAAACAGGGGTGTGACTTAAATGGCGGATTTTGCAGTTACCTAGCTGCCAACCACCAAAATGAAAGTTTCAGTTATCACCTTTCCTGGGCGTGTTACAGAACAAAAACTGCCATTCTTGAGACCCCAGGGTAAATGTTCACTCTGATTCACAATATGCAAAAACAAACATCAAAATATGCCACCCTTTAACTGCAGCCTTATCTGAAAGATGCATCAAACTTTGCAGAAGTACTTCTGCCCCCAAAGAGAAAATAAAGATTGCAATCTTTTTGTTCAGCAGATTGGGGAGGGGTAGATCTAGAAACCTTTAGTTTTTTTTTTAACCATTTTTATCTTGTAATTTTCAACATTTAAAATGAATGGAAAATCCTCACTGTAAATAGAAAAGATACATTCTGGAATTACAGGATGTAATTCTATTTAAAGTAATGTCTTAAAAGGCTCTATGTTATGATTTTCTGCGGAGTATTACACTTTTAAGATTTTCACACATGGCAGTAGTGAAGTTAACTCTAACAGTTTGGAGTGCATCTGAAATAGTTTATTATTGTGGTAGAGGTTATGGAGCTGTGGGTGGATGTGGGTTAAATCACAAGCTGAATTCTCAAGTAAGATGGTAGAGCACAAGTTATGCACACACTTTGGACTGATTTAATATAAAACTAACTGCAACAAATGCAACATGGAAAAATGTCTATAACCAGTCCCAGCATAAATCTCTTAACTGCATACATGCATATAGACAGCATGATCCTTCCCTTGCTACAACCTCCTGTACATATTCTCCCACTTCTATCATTATATGAGCCATACACAGTCTGACCCTTTCACCTCTATTTAAACCAATACAAATAACACTATTTTAACCCACACAGAATAGTCTGATTCTTCCATCAATATTTTAACAATTTCTCAGGCTTCCACCATTGTACAGAACTTTAAATTTACACTTTTATTTGCATTATAAATGTAAATGGAGTCAGCATTTCATCCAAATAAACTACCCAAAGGTCTGATTGAACACAATGGCTCTTGATCATTAACTATGCTCCACTTCTTTGTGTACAGTTGGCAAAATTAAAAGTCACGCCTGTGTGTCATTCTGAGAGCAATGTTAATTGCAACAAATGTAGATCAAGAATGCCTTTACCAGAATGACTCCACAAACTCTGCCTAGCAACAACACAAACAAATGTTGGACACAGCTTCACTTAAGCAGACCTTATTACTGATCTGAATATTTCAATAAGCAAACTTGGATAGTGATCAGATTAAAAGGCAATCTACTTTACATAGGATTTAACTGTATTCCAATTTCTTGACTATAATGCTATGGTAAGATTATAGTTTCAAATGAAATGTATTGCAGATGTGCTTTATAGATTGAACATTGTTGAAAGGGATCTGTTTTGTATTATATTTATAAGGATTAGGTGTGAGCAATGATTTATAATTTAAAGCATGATCCTTTATTAAAAAAACCCTCAAAATCCAAGATAGATTCCTCGTAGATTCATTAAGAGACTGCAAAAGTTCTATAGGCTGTTTAGTTTATCCTACAATGCAGGATGTGATATGACTTTTGACAGGAGATGACAGTACTCAAGAACTTATATGTATATAAAAAACTGCATTGGAAGAACAGTTTTCCATTTAAAACAAACAAGCATAGAGATGATAAAAAACATGCCTCATATATGTACTATGAATCATAATGAGGGATTCATATATTTCTAACTCCAGTCTTGAGATATTATAATGGCAATACATTAGTCAATTCAAAACGTCTCAATTCATTCCATCTTCGCTGCCTTCGGAGAATACTTGGCATCAGGTGGCAGGACTATATCTCCAACACAGAAGTCCTTGAAGCGGCCAACATCCCCAGCTTATACACACTACTGAGTCAGCGGCGCTTGAGATGGCTTGGCCATGTGAGCCGCATGGAAGATGGCAGGATCCCCAAAGACACATTGTACAGCGAGCTCGCCACTGGTATCAGACCCACCGGCCGTCCATGTCTCCGTTATAAAGACGTCTGCAAACGCGACATGAAATCGTGTGACATTGATCACAAGTCGTGGGAGTCAGTTGCCAGCATTCGCCAGAGCTGGCGGGCAGCCATAAAGACAGGGCTAAATTGTGGCGAGTCGAAGAGACTTAGTAGTTGGCAGGAAAAAAGACAGAGGCGC
Source organism: Heterodontus francisci (assembly GCF_036365525.1). NCBI lineage: Eukaryota > Metazoa > Chordata > Chondrichthyes > Heterodontiformes > Heterodontidae > Heterodontus > Heterodontus francisci. Next base: position 39,140,266 of record NC_090401.1, on the reverse strand, counting down.
AAGGGGAGAGCCAACTGTGCAACAGCCCCAACAAACAAATTTCTCTGCAGCACCTGTGGAAGAGCCTGTCACTCCAGAATTGGCCTTTATAGCCACTCCAGGCGCTGCTTCACAAACCACTGACCACCTCCAGGCGCGTATCCATTGTCTCTCGAGATAAGGAGGCCCAAAAGAAAGAAAGAACATTAGTCACTAAAATGAAATTGATCTCTCATGACCCGAACACTAGAAGTTACTGATCTTGATCTGCCTGGTCAGATGGCAAGTCTAAATTATAGATAAAAAGGGACAATGAATGCTGGAAATCTGAAATATAAACAAAACATGCTGGATATGCACAGCAGGTCAATAAGCACTTGAAAGAGATCTGGGACCGTGCATCACAACAGGTTTACATAACTAGTTTCTGATTTAGTGTCCGAACAGAAACATTAATCTGTCTTTCTCTTTCAGATGCAGACATGCCTACTGTGTATTTACAGCATTTTTGGTTTTCATATTTACTTTATTTATTTTTATTTAGAGATACAGCACTGAAACAGGCCCTTCAGCCCACTGAGTCTGTGCTGTCCAACAACCACCCATTTATACTAACCCTACAGTAATCCCATATTCCCTACCATCTACCTACACTAGAGGCAATTTACAACGGCCAATTTACCTATCACCTGCAAGTCTTTGGCTGTGGGAGGAAACCGGAGCACCCGGCGAAAACCCACACGGTCACAGGGAGAACTTGCAAACTCCACACAGGCAGTACCCAGAATCGAACCCGGGTCCCTGGAACTGTGAGGTTGCGGTGCTAACCACTGCGCCACTGTGCTGCCCTATCTGTCTTAGAAGTTGAATAATAGAATCTTGCAGCAGAGGAGAAGGCCAGTTGGCCTATCCTGCCTGTGCCAACTCTTTTAAAGAGCTATCTACTTAGTCCCATTCCCCTGTTCTTTCCTCATAGCCTTGCAAATTTTTCCTTTTCAAGTATATATCTGATTCTCTTTTGAAATTTCTGATTGAAGCTGCTTTTCAGGTAATGCATTCCAGATCATAACAACTCACTCTGAAAAAAATTCTCCCTCTGCCCACCACTCCACCGCGGTAATATTGCTACTTGTTTTCAGGTCTGATTTCTGGTATAAGTTGGTAAGTCTCTTCTGAATATATTACCTGGATTGGAATGGATGTTAACTAGAAATGAGTGAGCTGTGTTATCATGCAAGTACAACATTATATAGAGACATTTAAAATGATTCATGTTCACTGTTGGACACACTTTCCCCTGGTGTATTTTTGGAAACTGGGCATTTGAATTGTACCACTCTATGGCATTTCACTGATCTCTTAATGTTAAGCTTAGTTTGATTTCCTGAAATTTATTTAATACTATAATTAGTTATCAGATTCATGAAACATACTACAAATGTGCCCTACTGTGCATTGTTGTACAAATAATCTGTTTCATATCAGAACAGTGCCATTTGTTTGGCCTGATGAAAATCTGTAGTTCAAATTTAAAACATGTCCCTTACCACAGAATCTTCTTGGAGTTCCCAAAGGATCTTAAATTCCATAACTAATAATAACTATACTGTAGAATTTATCATTTGTACTATGCAGGATTTATTTAAAAGCCTGCAAAAGATCTAATGTCTCAAATGGGATTTGGAGAATAAGATTGCCTCTGAAACCTTGTGATGAAGTGATTCATATTTTAAGTAAAGAAGTACCAGAACTATTTGTTTTGTAAAGTTATTGACCAGCGATTGTGGAGAGAATGAAAGAAGGAAATAAGGAAATTGAGCAGATCAGAAAAATGAAAGTAAATTTAAGGGAAAAAATTAAGGAAAAATGTGATAAAAAGCAGAAAATGAGAAAGGAAAAAATATCATCTACTCTATATGCTGTCCAGTAAAAGAAACAATAGCCTCTTTGAAGGGTTGCATAACTTAGAGTTTAAAACTGTCATAATTCAGATTGAAAGCCCTATCATTTCCTAACCTTGTGTGAGAAAGTTAAACATATTTTTGATAGATTTGGTATGAATAAAATGACAGTGGTAGCACAAAAACCGCTCATAAAACAAATTCAATTGCAAGATTAAACTGGACTAGAACATAAACAACCTAGAAAATTTCTTAAAGCTGAAAAGATTGCTGTTATATAAGTAGTTTAGCAATGCAAATAAAATCTTAAAATTAGCTGGCCCTATGCAAAATGGAAACATCTATCATTGTAGTAAACAGCACCCTAATGCTGAATAAATACAGTTAACAAGGTTTAGGTGGGGCCCAAATTTTAAAAATACGTTGATCATACTGCTGACACACTTTAATTGTGGACTTTCTGTTTTTTAATGACACAGATTTGTAATATTTTAACCTGTGTTTTCTTCTGAGAGAAATGCATTCCCATTTAATGCAATAAAGTGTGCCGAACATAAACAGATTAAGCAATGCAAATACCAGGGAAATAAGTATTTGCCTCTCACTATAAACCATATTCTACTGAATATTTTTGGCCAGCTCCATTTCACTCTTCCTGATCTGCACCTGGAATAACAACTGTAAGGTCTTATAATTAAATGATTTATTTTTCTAAAGTTATCCATGATTGGCCAGTCTAAATCTTTATTTACTGAATTTGTGGCATTGAAAAGGAATTACCAGCCCTAGTGTGAAATTGCTGTCAGTTCTGTATTGATCGGCCCTGCTCCTTTGCTTTTAGATGCATGGGACAGGGACTGGCAGGCACAACAATCACCTCACAGCTGTGTAGCCTTTGGCATGCCATGAATGACATATTAAGCATATACTGAAAAGTACTGCGTGTGATACCTTTCAGAACATTTCGGAATTCCACTTGCTTTTCATGTGATAACTAGAAAGGAGAAATGCAGTTATGATTTAGAGCTAAGCAGATCAGAGACGGATTAAGAATTCTTGGGGCCCTGGGCATCAAGAACATTCAGGGACCTGCCGCACTCACATGAATAAATCTCTCCCCAACCCCCACCCCCTGCCACCATTTACATTAAAACACCATGTAGTAAAATGTACAAAGAACAAGGCCATTGCATGTTTACACACAGCATTAATAGTAAAGCAAATCACATCACAATATATAAACTCTGCTTTATTGAAACTGATCTAGCTGTTGTATACAGCTTTTCTGTCTTATGTTTTACCAAAGGTCCAATATCTGGCTGGAGCTTCTGGGCATGAGGCCCATAGGCCCATGCGTTAATCTGCCCCTGAAGTAGATGATTTCACATCATTGGATCGCTATGGGTTTCAGTATGTGGTTCTGCCATTGTGATAGTAAGAAATTAAGATGGATGGAGTATCACAATAAGATTAATATTGTGGATTTAGAATCAGACCTCTGAAGCAAATACTTAATTCAATTAATAAAGAAGAATGGATATCTGGGAGTAATTTTATAGAGCATAATGCATAACTGAATTAGCTACAGTGTGGGTACCTGGAATGATTAGGTAGGAAGTAATGGATTCCTGGAATGATGAAGTACGAAATAGAGAATACCTAGAGTGGCAAATACACAATAGTGCTACATTGAGTGATTACAAAGGGTTTGATTTTAACTTGTCAACATCAATGTTAATGGGTCAGTAAAGGCCTCAAACTGCAATTGCTAGACTGAGCTTTATCGCCCACAATCGGCCCACTGCCACTTTTAACATGAAAACCAATTGCCTCTTGAGGACAGAACTTGTCAAAGTGTGCTAGTTTCACTGCTGATAGAGCCAGAGGCCCTGAAAAGGTTTAAATTATTTTCCTCCCAGGCCCACAAAATTAATCTGATCTATTGCTGTCCTAGGCTGCACCCTCCTATGATCACAACTACCACCCCCACTCCCTCCATCTGTATCCTCACCCGGGTTTAACCTGTTTCTGCCTGATATTGTGCTGGCCTAAATCTGGCGAACTGTATCAGGATGCCTGTTTGGCACGCACTGGTCACTGGTTCCACTGAAATGAGGCAGGTTGGCTGTCGACATGTTCCGCTGGTCAGATTCTGAAAGGAGTGATTACATAGAGAGTAATAAATACCTGGAGTGATTATACAGGAAGTAATGGATACTTGGAGTGATTATACAAAGAATAATTGATACCTGGGGCAATGGATGGAGAGCAATGGATACCTGGAGTAATTACACAGAAAGTAATGAATACTGGAGTAACTATGCAGAAAGTAAGGGTACCCAAAATGATTACACACCAAGCAAGTTCACAGAATATCTGGACCTTCTGTCGTAGTCCTATGGGTGAGTTCAGAAGGTAATTTTAAGTATGGAAATCAAAGCTCAAACAGTGGACAACTGTCATCCACCTGAATATAATTTGTGTAGTTGATAAGAGCAAACTTATAGTATTTCAATAATAAAAGCAAAATACTGCAGATGCTGGAAATCTGAAATAAAAACAGTGTGTGCTGGAAATACACAGCAGGTCTGGTAGCATCCGTGGAGGGAAAAACAGAGTTAACATTTCAGGTCTGTGACCTTTCATCAGAACTCAATGAACAACTGTCATCCGAGAACCCAGTTCTGATGAAAGGTCACAGATCTGAAACGTTAACTCTGTTTCTCCCTCCACAGATGCTACCAGACCTGCTGAGTATTTCCAGCACTTACTGTATTTCATTTGTTTTCTGTTGGTCACAGTGTCACAACTAACAATGATGGCCAGTTGCTGTCTGCACAGTAAAACTAATAATTCTGATGTAGATGGTGGTAGTTTTTACATTATTAATTCCTGTTGATTACCAGATGGTCACCACATCAGCATATCATAATTTGTTAATTCTATTGGCTGGTTTTGTTCACTTCTCAGTCTGCTTGCTTTGCTGACAACAAGTGTGCAATCATTTTACAAGTAGGTCCCAATGTCATGAGCAAATCCTTCAACCATATTGCAGCAGACGGAGCAAAGGAGCAGCAGAATTGAGAGGCCCACTCACAATACATGGGGTGGGGGCAGGTGAGGGCAGGGATAGGTGGTCAGCAGTGGGAGATGATCCAGGATCCTCCTGAATTGATCCAGAGACTCGTATACAACTGTTTTGAGGTTCCTCGCATGTCTTTCATGTTATTGATGTGTAATAATATCCTCAGAGAAAGGTTAACATTCTGATAGAACAGTTGTAAAAGAAAATCAGCATTTGATTACCATGAAATAAGCATGATTAGACCCTAGGGATGAGCAAGTTAATGATGTTTTTGTGTCTTTGAAACAAAATCCATGTTCTAGTAGGCATGCAAACCATTACTTTTTTCTGTTCTTACAAGTTTACTCTAAATATTATAGAATATTTTTTACATATATTTCATCAGCATATCTTTATAATGGCACATTAAGACACCAGTGTTGGGAATGCAGTTTTGTGCTGAATATTTATATTATTACATCTCTTATTTACACATAAACTATTTTTAAAAATAACTTAATAAGTTTGTGGATTCAAGTCCCAGTCCAGAGACTGCAGCAGAAAAATCTAGACTGACACCTCAGTGCAGTACTGGGGGAGTGCTGCACTATCGGAGGTGTCATCTTTCAGATAAGACGTTAAACTGCGGCCCTGTCTGCTCTCTAAGGTGGACATAAAATATCCCATGGAACTATTTCAAAGAAGAGCTGTGGAGTTATCCCCAGTATCCTGGCCAATAGCTATCCTCAATCAACATTAGCAAATCAGATTATCTGGTCTTTATCACATTGCTGTTTGTGGGAGCTTGCTGTGTGAAAATTGTTTGACAGGTTTCCTACATTACAACAGTGACTCCACCTCAAAACTACTTCATTTAACTGTAAAGTGTTTTGGGATGTCCTGAGGTTGTGAAAGGCGCTCTATAAATGCAAGTCTTTCTTTTCTTTTTTTTAACATTATACTAGAGGGCCAGTGTAAAATAACAAGAACACATGCATGTTAAAATGTGACCTACAAATCTGCAGCAATTAGTCTATTTTCATTTTTCAGGCACCTTAATAAACTGAAATACTATGAAGTTGAAGAAATAAAAGTCTTTAAACATAACCTCATAATAAGGGGTTGAATTCTGAAACACATCTGCCCATATTTTTCAATGTAATTACTTATTCTAATCATTCTAAGAGATTATTTTGGCTGTGATATTATTACAAAACAACTCGTTAACCTTGAGGATCCTGTTAAGTCATTTTTCCTGCTGCAGTTAGACTGTCTAAATATTATTGATGAGAAATTCTATCAAAAAAATCCTGGACTTATTATTAAAGTGTTTCACAATTTGGGTTATTAAAGACATCTTGGGGAAAAAAATGCATATTAACAATCAAATTTGCTATAGACCTTCTTTTCATAATCTCCGCATGCTAAGTGCCACGTCAGTGTATTATGCCGTGCATTTCAGGCTGCTCTTTTTCTTTTCAATTGATTTCCTTCATAATTTCAGGTCAATTGCACCATCCATCCAGTGATCCCTGTGTGCTGATATTGATTTTGGAGTGAGCACTATTAGCAAATAGACAACTACACTTGAAGTTTAAATACAGCTTACATGTAAAGATTGATATATTTGCTATTAACATTGGCACTAGTGCAATGCTAAAGTAATACTTTGGCATTTTATACTATAATGCCACCATTCAACATGCATTTATATAGCATTTAAAAACAAAATTGCATGGTGCTTCACAGAGTCATCAGACAAAAACGGGCACAAAACAAAAGAAGGTGCGACTAAAAGCTTGGTCAAACTGGTGGAAAATGTTAAATTTGGGGCATTGGGGAACAAGAAACCAATGCATTTCAGCAAGCACAGGTTTGATTGGTGGAATAAGATACACGTAGCACACATTTGTGATGAGCTGAAGTTCATGGAGGGTTGAGGCTGTGAGCCTAGCCAGGAGAACATCGGAATAATCAAGTCTGGAGGTGACAAAGGCATGGATGAGAGTTTCAGCAGCAGACGGATGAAGGCAGGGGCAGAGACGGGCAATGTTACAGAATTAGAAGTAAACAGTGTCGTGATATCTCGAGGATGAGGTGAGGGTGGAAGGCATGAGGAGAGATAGAAGAGAAACTAGAGGAAAATGTGAGTTCAGGGCTAGGGTGGGGCAATCTTTGGGAATGTTTGGCTTTGTGTGCTTGGGAAGGAAGGGAAGCTGAATGGATGGTCGCAATCTTAGTGACAAAGAAGTCCATGAGCTCTTCGCACTTGTTGTTGGAGGTGAGGGTAGAAGGGACAAGGTAGAAAGTGTTTAAGAAGATGGTTTGTAGTGGAAAAGAGAAGCTGTTGGGGGTGAGGTGGGGGGGGGGGGGGGAGTGGTTGGTTATCTTTACATTCCAGGAATCTTGAACAATTTTGGCAGAGCAGAGAAGAACCCAGTTGTGCTTTTTGTGGTTGAGCAAATGGGTAGCTAGAGAAATGTTGGGGCAAATGGAGGGTCAATAGCAAGACTGCAGGGAATTTGAAAGTGCCACTTTAAGTGTGTCGGGGGGGAGTTTTTTTCCAGGAGCAGACACAGAAGAAGGTGGGGTAGGTGGGGAAAAGGGGATGTGAGTGAAGGGGGATCAAGGAAGTATCAGAGATGGCTTTATCTGTGAGTAGTACGATGGGAGTAGAGAGGCCACATGAGATGGCAAGGTTGAGAGGGTGGCCATGAATTTAGATATGCGAGTTTACATGGAGCAGTTGAGGTGACTATCATAGATGCATACAAGGGAAGGCAAGAAAAATACATGAGAGGGAAGGTATAGAAGGATATGTTGATAGCGTGAGATGAAATGAGGTGGGAGGAGCCTTGTGTGGCGCATAAATACTGGCGTAGCCCAGCTGGGCTGAATGACCTGCTTCTGTGCTGTAAACTTTTATGTAATTCTATGTAAAAATAGTGAACCTGGGGAAAACAACATGTGAGGCACTTTTCTGTCCCTCTCACATGATCAAAACTAGTCCAGAAGATCACACTCGGCCTGATTAGTATTACGCAGTAACTACATTGTATGCAAGGTGATTTCACGCCCAGCCAGAAACAGCTCCAACCTTTGCTTGAAGGAATTCAGTAAACTGATGTCCACCCCAAGCTGGCAGCCTGTTCCACAGGCCCACTATTCTTACATAGGTCACTTGGCCTGACAGGTCTATACTAGTGTTTATGCTCCACATGAGCCTCTTCCCACTTTACTTTCCCTTCAATGCATCTATGCTAATCACCTAAACCACTCCATGTGGTAATGAGTTCCACTTTCTCACCACTGTCTGAGTAAAGCTGTTTCTCCTATTCTCTGGGCAAAGAGCCACCTCCTAACATCAAACCATCTGGCCTTATATAACTTGAAATTGTGACCCCTGGTCCTCCCTAACCTACGCAGTTGAAACAAGCTGCCTACTCGAATATAATTATTCCTTTCATCATCTTATAAACCTTGATCAAATCACCCCCAAATCTCTACTTCTCCCAAGTAGAGTCCCAGCTCTTTTAGTGTATCTTAGTAATTAAAGAAATTGTTTCTAAATGGTTGGCTTCTGCCATTAGGCATATAACTAGCTGCCTTTTCCAACATTCATAACATTTAAGTCTTTGGTACATTTGTTTTCCTACCGGCCTCCGGAGATGTTTTACCAACTAACACCCATTATGGACACAAAACCTCTTGGATGGGATTAGCTTGTATTTTTTCGATGTTCTATGGAACCAAAAATATATCACAATCCATGAGTGAAGTCCAGTTAAAGTAGATGGAATTCTAATTCAGGAAAAGATATCCATTTGTATTTAAAGAGCAAAAAAAATCAACTGATAAAAAATGGCGATTGAGTGCTGCAAGGGTTAATTTCTAATGAATTATCTTTAACATGTGCTTATTATACCTGTGTTGTTCCCACAATTAAAGCCAAGGTACATCTGAAGTGGCGTTTGTTGGCGACAGGTTTTTTTTTTCTTGGGAATGGATAGTTTGCCAATTAACTGTGTCTGAATTGGGTCTATATATTTATATATACAGTCTTCAGACTATGCTACCACAGATGAAAAACAAAACCAACATTGCAATCTGCTTCTGCAAGTCAAGCAACCTGCAAAGCTGTGCTCACAGATAAGGTTCAAACTTTACCACAAGAGCTATCGTCCTCACGCTATGCTAAACACACAACTGCCATTTTGTCTGGCAAGTTCTGCATTTCTAGCAGGCTTCCAGTCTATCAAACCAATTCTCCTGCCTGTGAACGAGACATTTCTTTTCTCTACTATGTCTGAAGCTTAAGTTTCAGTCCTGTCCACAGACAAACAGCTGACCAAGTCAGACAGACATCCTCTGTGTGGCCACAAACTCCCAATAAGGAACTGCTGCAGACTTCTCAAGAGCATAAAAGATTGTGGCAGCAATTGTTACTCAACCATCTGCTTCAAATCAGCTCACAGAAATGCTTAAATCATTATAATAGAAATTATAAAGTAGCAAAATATTGCTTTAGCGGGAAGCAAGAAGATTTATACATTTTTACTTCTAACTTGACTGACCAGACATAGAGACTTGCAAGAGTTTTGAAGACTTTGTGCCCTTCATTTTGGAACATTTTTAATTTAATTTCGACATCAGTCAATGTATTATAGGTGTTTTCTCTTTTTAAAGGAGAAGATGAATAGATCACAGTCTTCTCTGTGAATCCTGGAGCTAAAGTGATTGCTACAGTTACTGTGAGTTGAGTTGGATAGAATATCAGAACTTCCTGTAAGGACAGACACTCTGGCCCCAATTTTAAAAGGGGAGGGTCTGTATGGAGCGCCTGAGCCTGAAGGCAGCTTGCGCCCCCAGCCAGATAGGTGATATGGACGTCCTGCTAGTTTTAATGGTGGGGCCTGATTTAAATAAAACGTCCCAGAATCCTGGCAACACCCATCCAGATTCACTAACTGAGCAGGAGATGGGGGTGAGAATTTAGTTTCAGGAGACAGCAGCTGGAGACTAGGGAGACTAGAGGGAGAGGTTTACCCAACAGCCAGTGGGAGGAGATAAAGGCCTGCTAACCAACCCGAACCCGATGGGACCCGACAACATGTTTTGGGTTCGGGTTGGGTCAGGTCGCTCTTCCGGGTCTGGCTTTCGGGCTCAGGTCGTGTCCGGCTGGGTCTGGGTTGGGCCGGGCACACACAATACTACCTTTTGCTCTGCTGGGACGAAAAGGGAAGTTGAGTAAGTAAACGTCAAAATTTGAAAAGCCTGCCTGAGCTGGGAGTCCGGGATGTCAAGGAGGGAAACATGCATCCTTTTTTTTATTTATTCATGGGATGTGGGCATCACTGGCTAGGCCAACATTTATTGCCCATACCTAATTGCCCTTGAGAAGGTTATGGTGAGCTGCCTTCTTGAACCACTGCAGTCCATGTGGGATAGGAACACCCACAGTGCTGTTAGGAAGGGAGTTCCAGGATTTTGACCCAGCGACAGTGAAGGAACGGCGATATAGTTCCAAGTCAGGATGGTGTGTGACTTGGAGGGGAACTTGCAGGTGGTGGTGTTCCCATGCATTTGCTGCCCTTGTCCTTCCAGTTGGTAGAGGTCGCGGGTTTGGAAGGTGCTGTCTAAGGAGCCTTGGTGCATTGCTGCAGTGCATCTTGTAGATGGTACAACACTGTAGCCACTATGCGTCTGTGGTGGAGGGAGTGAATGTTTGTAGATGGGGTGCCAATCAAGTGGGCTGCGTTGTCCTGGATGGTGTCGAGCTTCTTGAGTGTTGTTGGAGCTGCACCCATCCAGGCAAGAGGAGAATATTCCATCACACTCCTGACCTGTGCCTTGTAGATGGTGGACAGGCTTTGGGGAGTCGGGAGATGAGTTACTTGCTGCAGGATTCCTAGTCTCTGACCTGCTCTTGTAGCCACGGTATTTATATGGCTACTCCAGTTCAGTTTCTGGTCAATGGTAGCCCCTAGGATGTTGGTAGTGGAGGATTCAGTGATGGTAATGCCATTGAATGTCAAGGGGAGATGGTTAGATTCTCTCTTGTTGGAGATGGTCATTGCCTGGCACTTGTGTGGCGCGAATGTTACTTGCCACTTATCAGCCCAAGCCTGGATATTGTCCAGGTCTTGTTGCATTTCTAGATGGACTACTGAGGATTCTGAGGATTTGCGAATGGTGCTGAACATAGTGCAATCATCAGCGAACATCCTCACTTCTGACCTTATGATTGAAGGAAGGTCATTGATGAAGCAGCTGAAGATAGTTGGGCCTCGGACACTACCCTGAGGAACTCCTGCAGTGATGTCCTGGAGCGCAGATGATTGACCTCCAAAAACCACAATCATCTTTCTTTGCATTAGGTATGACTCCAACTAGTGGAGAGTTTTTCCCCTGATTCCCATTGACTCCAGTATTGCTCGGGCTCCTTGATGCCATACTTGGTCAAATGATGCCTTGATGTCAAGGGCAATCACTCTCATGTCAAGGGCAATCACTCTCACCTCACCTCTTGAGTTCAGCTCTTTTGTCCATGTTTGAACAAAGGCTGTAATGAGGTCAGGAGCTGACTGGCGCTGGCAGAACCCAAACTGAGCGTCACTGAACAGGTTATTGCTAAGCAAGTGCTGCTTGATGGCACTGCTGATGACACCTTCCATCACCTTAATGATGATTGAGAGTAGGCTGATGGGGCGGTAATTGGCTGGGTTGGACTTGTCCTGCCTTTTGTGTACAGGACATACCTGGGCAATTTTCCACAGTGCTGCGTAGATGCCGGTGTTGTAGCTGTGCTGGAACAGCCTGGCTAGGGGCGGGGCAAGTTCTGGAGCACAGGTCTTCAGTACTATTGCCGGAATGTTGTCAGGGCCCATAGCCTTTGCAGTATCCAGTGCCTTCAGTTGTTTCTTGATATCACGCAGAGTGAATCAAATTGGCTGAAGTCTGGCATCTGTGATGCTGGGGACTTCAGGAGGAGGCCGAGATGGATCAACTCAGCACTTCAGGCTGAAGATTGTTGCAAATGCTTCTGACTTATCTTTCTCACTGATGTGCTGGGCTCCCCCATCGTTTAGGATGGGGATATTTGTGGAGCCACCTCTTCCAGTTAGTTGTTTAATTGTCCACCACCATTCACGGCTGGAAGAGGCAGGACTGCAGAGCTTAGATCTGATCTGTTGGTTATGGGATTGCTTAGTTCTGTCTATTGCATGCTGCTTACGCAATCTGGCTCTGTTGTAGCTTCACCAGGCTGACACCTCATTTTTAGGTATGCCTGGTGCTGCTCTTGGCATGCCCTCCTGCACTCTTCATTGAACCAGGGTTGGTCTCCTAGCCGAATGGTAATGGTAGAGTGGGGGATATGCCGGGCCATGAGGTTATAGATTGGCGTTGAGTGCAATTCTGCTGCTGCTGATGGCCCACAGCCCATCATTGATGCCCAGTTTTGCATTGCTAGAGATGTTCGAAATGTATCCCATTTAGCACGGTGATAGTGCCACACAACATGATGGAGGGTATCCTCAATGTGAAGGCGGGACTTCATCTCCACAAGGACTATGCAGTGGTCACTCCTACTGATACTGTCATGGGCAGATGCTTCTGCGGCAGGTAGATTGGCGAGGACGAGCTCAAGTATGTTTTTCTCTGTTGTTGGTTCCCTCACCACCTGCCACAGACCCAGTCTGGCAGCCATGTCCTTTAGGACTTGGCCAGCTTGGTCAGTAGTGGTGCTACCGAGCCATTCTTGGTGATGGACAATGAAGTCCCCCACCCAGAGTACATTCTGCACCCTTGCCACCCTCAGTGCTTCCTCCAAGTGGTGTTCAACATGGAGGAGTATTGACTCATCAGCTGAGGGAGGACGGTAGGTGGTAATCAGCAGGAGGTTTCCTTGCCCATGTTGGATCTGATGCCATGAGACTTCATGGGGTCCGGAGTCGATGATTTGGCTGCACAGCCTCTGAGTCTGTGCAGTGAGTGAGTGAATGTCTCTATGATGTCATCACACTCATGCTGCAGCTTCCTTCCATTCCATCCAAAAGGGGCAAGTACAGTCAGTGAGTGCACTACGGTTGTGTCGGGCTCAGGTCTGGTCGGGCTCCGGTCGGGTCGGGCGCAGGAAAAAATGGAAGGACTCGGGCCGGGTCGGGCTCGGGTCCGATGTGGTTCTGTCAGGTTTAGATTAGATTAGATTAGAGATACAGCACTGAAACAGGCCCTTCGGCCCACCGAGTCTGTGCCGACCATCAACCACCCATTTATACTAATCCTACACTAATCCCATATTCCTACCAAACATCCCCACCTGTCCCTATATTTCCCTACCACCTACCTATACTAGTGACAATTTATAATGGCCAATTTACCTATCAACCTGCAAGTCTTTTGGCTTGTGGGAGGAAACCGGAGCACCCGGAGAAAACCCACGCAGACACAGGGAGAACTTGCAAACTCCACACAGGCAGTACCCGGAATCGAACCCGGGTCCCTGGAGCTGTGAGGCTGCGGTGCTAACCACTGCGCCACTGTGCCGGATTTTTTATTCCAGACCCGAGCAGGCTTTAGGAGGAGGGGTTCCAGGATAATCATGGCGTGTACTTGGAGGGGGCGGGAGAGGCTGAACCCAAAGACTTCTGCTTCTCCTGGCCCACAAAGAGTTCAACGAGAAGAATATCTCTGCTTGCCAGTCAGCTCCTCCTGCCAAGGTTCCGCTGCTGAGCAGCAGACAGTGTGGGACTCCCCCTGATCTGCTGTTAATATTACATTGAGGCACCGATGATATCAATGGGCTGTGACTTTTGCATGTTAAGTAGGACTCGCCTGTTTTTAGCGGAAGCCTCTTCGATGGCCTGAATCGATGCCAATAATAATATCGATGCCAGGAAAGTGGTGGGTGGGAGGCAGGATCTCGATTTTGCGGTCAGGGGCTGGGGTTTGAAGTCAAGGCCTCTGTGTTTCTATATTGAGCATCAGGTCAAAATAATTCTCTACAGCACACATTTCATCATGTAAACCTCTCTAAACACCATTTATTAAAATCAGTTCAATGAGGTATCAATGAGCTGGAAATATCTAAGAGAGATTTAAATTCTTTGCAACATAAATATTAGCCATGAAAATGGCATTTTCAATAATTGTATTAAAATAATAAGGTTATAACTGTAATTAATTTACTAAATACGAGCAGATTAACTAATAAACCGCAGATGTGTTTTGCCTGACAGAATTCCACGAACTTGAATAATTAACATAAAATGTATATCAAAATGTATGTTTCTTTCAAAAGTTTTTTTTAACAAAAGGTAATTTTTATATTAGAAAATGTTTCAGACTTACCTTTGTGTCAAATTAGCATAGTAGTACTTACAATTGTGCAGACATTAAGTGTTCATTGATTCCGGGAAACCAGACTAGTTATCTCTCTAACCTGCTGATACATAAAATAGGGGACTGAATTTTCAAAATGGATTCAGGAACCCAATGCCTGGATGATTTCTGGGTCCCGACCCCACACCTGAGCTGCGTCACTAACGCAACGCGATCTTCAAATGTTAATGCCCTAATTTTTTTTTAATTCATTCATGGGATGTGGGGATCACTGGCCAGGCCAACATTTATTCCCCATCGCTAATGCCCTTGAGAAGGTGGTGGTGAGCTGCCTTCTTGAACCACTGCAGTCCATTTGGGTAGGTACACCCACAGCGCTGTTAGGAAGGGAGTTTCAGCATTTTAACCCAGCGACAGTGAAGGAACGGCGATATAGTCCCAAGTCAGGATGATGTGTGACTTGGAGGGGAACTTGCAGGTGGTGGTGTTCCCATGTATTTGCTGCCCTTGTCCTTCTAGTTGGTAGAGGTCGCGGGTTTGGAAGATGCTGTCAAAGATGGTGTGTTGCTGAAGTGCATCTTGTAAATGGTCCACACTGCTGCCACTGTGTGTCGGTGGTGAATGGAGTGAATGTTGAAGGTGGTAAATGGGTTGCCAATCAAGCGGGCTGCTTTATCCTGAATGGTGTCGAGCTTCTTGAGTGCTGTTGGAGCTGCTCCCATCCAGGCAAGTGGAGAATATTCCATCACATTCCTGACTTGTGCCTTGTAGAAAGTGGACAGGATTTGGGGAGTCGAGAGGCGAGTTGCTCGCCACAGAATTCCCAGCCACTGACCTGCTCTTGTAGCCACAGTATATGTGGCTGGTCCAGTTCAGTTTCTGGTCAATGGTAACCCCCAGGATGTTGATAGTGGGGGATTCAGCGATGGTAATGCCATTGAACATCAAGGGGAAATGGTTAGATTCTCTCTTGTTTGAGATGGTCATTGTCCGACACTTGGGTAGCGCGAATGTTACTTGCCACTTCACAGCCCAAGCCTGGATGTTGTCGAGGTCTTGCTGCATTTGGACACAGGCTGCTTCAATATCTGAGGAGTTGAAAATGGTAATGAGCAATGTGCAATCTTCAGCGAACATCCTCACTTCTGACCTGATGATGGAGTGAAGGTCATTGATGAAGCAGCTGAAGATGGTTGGGCCTAGAACACTACCCTGAGGAACTCTTGCAGTGATGTCCTGGGTCTGAGATGATTGACCTCCAACAATCACAACCATCTTCTTTTGTGCTAGGTATGACTCCAACTAGCGGAGAATTTTCCCCCAATTCCCATTGACTCCAGTTTTGCCACAGCTCCTTGATGCCATATTCGGTCAAATACTGCCTTGATGTCAAGGACAGTCATTCTCACCTCACCTCTGGAGTTCAGCTCTTTTGTCCATGTTTGGACAAAGGCTGTAATGAGGTCAAGAACCAGGTGGCCCTGACGGAACTCAAACTGAGTGTCAGTGAGCAGGTTATTGCTGAGCAAGTGCTGCTTGATAGGACTGTTGATGACCCCTTCCATCACTTTGTTGATGATCGAAAGCAGACTGATAGGGTGGTAATTGGCTGGATTGGATTTGTCCTGCCTTTTGTGTACAGGACATACTTGGACAATTTTCCACATTGCCAGGTAGATGTCAGTGTTGTAGCTGTACTGGAGCAGCTTGGTTAGGAGCGCGGCTAGTGCTGGAGCACAGGTCTTCAGTACAATTGCCAGAATGTTGCCAGGGCCCATAGCCTTTGCAGTATCCAGTGCCTTCAGTTGTATCTTGATTTCACATGAAGTGAATCGGATTGGCTGAAGACTGGCATCTGTGATGCTGGGGACCTCAGGAGGAGGCTGAGATAGATCATCTGCTTGGCACTTCTGGCTGAAGATTATTTCAAATGCTTCAGCCTGGCCTTTTGCACCGATGTGCTGGACTCCACCATCATTGAGGATGGTGATATTTGTGGAGCCTCCTCCTCCTGTCAGTTGTTTAATTGTCCACCACCATTCACGACTGGATGTGGCAGGACTGCAGAGCTTAGATCTGATCTGTTGGTTGTGGGATTGCTTAGCCCTATTTATCGCATGCTGGTCTGCTGTTTGGCATGCAAGTAGTCCTGTGTTGTAGCTTCACCAGGCTGCCACCTCATTTTTAGGTCTACCTGGTGCTGCTCCTGGTATGCCCTCTTGCAGTCTTCATTGAACCAGGGTTGATCCCCTGGCTTGATGGTAATGGTAGAGTGGGGGAGATGCCGGGCCATGAGGTTACAGATTGTGATTGAGTACAATTCTACTGCTACTGATGGCCCACAGTGCCTCATGGATGCCCAGTTTTGCATTGCTAGATCTGTTCGAAATCTATCCCATTTAGCACGGTGTTGTACAACGGTGTAGTGCTCCACAACATGATGGAGGGCATCCTCAATGTGAAGTTGGGACTTAGTCTCCACAAGGACTGTGTGGTGGTCACTCCTACCAATACTGTCATGGACAGATGCATCTGTGACAGGTAGATTGGTGAGAATGAGGTTAAGTAGGTTTTAATCTCTTGTTGGTTCCCTCACCACTTGCTGCAAACCTAGCCTAGCAGCTATGTCCTTCAGGACTCGGCCAGTTCGGTCAATAGTGATGCTATCGAGCCACTGTTGGTGATGGATATTGAAGTCCCCTACCCAGAGTACATTCTGTGCCCTTGCTACCCAGAAGCATTGATTCATCAGCCGAGGGGTGGCAGGGGGTGGGGGGGGGGGGGGTGGTCGGTAGGTGGTCATCAGCAGGAGGTTTCCTTGCCCAGGTTTGACCTGATGCCAAAGAGACTTCATGGGGTCCGGAGTCGATGAGGATTCCCAGGGCAACTCCCTCCCAACTGTATACCACTGTGCTGCCACCTCTGGTGGGTCTGTCCTGCCGATGGGACAGGAGTTACCCAGGGATGGTGATGGTTGTGTCAGGGACATTGTCTGTAAGGTATGATGATAACTATGTCAGGCTATTGCTTGACTATTCTGTGGGACAGCTCTCCCAATTACGGCACAAGCCCCTCGATGTTCATAAGGAGGACTTTGCAGGGTCGACAGGACTAGGTTTGCCGTCGTTTCAGAGGACATTTAAGAGTCAACCACATTGCTGTGGGTCTGGAGTCACATGTAGGCCAGACCAGGTAAGGACAGCAGATTTCCTTCCCTGAAGGACATTAGTGAACCAGATGGGTTTTTACAGCAATCAACAATGGTTTCATGGTCATCATTAGACTAGCTTTTAATTCCAGATTTTTATGAATTGATTTCAAATTTCACCATCTGCTGTGGTGGGATTTGAACCCATGTCCCCAAAGCATTAGCCTAGGCCTCTGGTTATTAGTCCAGTGATATTACCACTACACCACCGCCTCCCCCAATTAATGGCACTGAGCATCTGCAGGAGGCGGCAGTTGCCTGCGGAGCGTGTGCGGCAAAGGCATGTGGCAGCCATGATGGGGCCTGCTGCTGCCTTGCCAATGAGGGCAGGCAGCTCCATGGAGGGCCAGCGGAATAAAGAAATGAGGCAGCACTTTCAGAATTTAAAAAAAAATGTCCTGCATTTAGCGCGATACAGGATCCCCGTGGGTCCAAAACATTTAATTGTGGAACGACAAAGCTTGCCCTTGTCCACTGTGAGGCCGAAAGCTGTGCACTATTGTGCACCAGACTGGTCGGGCTCACCGGAATCGCGTTGGAAAATTACAGTGCAGATTGCCCCAGCCCCTTAACAAGTTGCTCCATGAGCTTAATGAGCCCTTAATTGGAGGCCAGCGGCTTCCCCATTCCCCACACTAACCCCGCACCCCACCGGTCATCACATTGAAATTTGTGAACTGTTCCGGAAGCATCGGGCTCTGGAGATGATCTCCGGGACCACCATTTTCAAATCGTTTCAGCACCAGGTCCTGGCCCCATGGCCCTTTGGAAATCCAGCCCTAAGTGAATCAATTAGGAAGTGCGTCCAACAAAAAAAAGCGTAAGTTTATGAAGAATTTTACAAAATCAATTTCTTTCTTTAGCAGATGTTGTTTTTGAGGAACATATTTTCAATAGTCTTGTCAAAATTAATACCAGGTTTGCAACTGTGTTCTAGATCCATAGACCTCAAGGTAGGTTAATGTAGTTCTATTCTAGATATTTCGGCCTCGAAGCACCATAATGCCGACCGCAAGGTACATTATGAGCAGTTCTAACAAAAGTTCACCAACTATCCAGCTTCTGTTTCCAATTTTTTACATTTTCCGTGGCTCAAGATTGTTTCAAAGTAAATTTGACATGTTACGGTCAACATTCAAATAATCTTCAAATCTTCAATAATTCAAACAATGTCGACAAATGAAACTATTATTGCAGCGCAAGCTATTCTGGAGAAACTGTAAGGGAAAGGGAAAAATCCTTCACACCTGTACAATGCTTCAAAATATTCTTAATTTACATTGCATAAAATAGAAGACTAACTAACCAACAATTCCTACTGTAAATTTCCATCAGCTGTAGGCTCCTTTAGCAAAATGTAGGCCGAAGCAAAAAGTGGCCGACTTTTTGAAAAGCTGCCAAAGGCTGCCAAAGAAGGATTTTTAATATTTACTGCTGATTTGCAAGAGTTTAAAAAGACTGTCAAAAAATAGAAAAGGTCTGATTTTTCTTCCTTGCTGAGACATTGTGCTACACAGTGAAATTGAATTAGAATTAGAATATTACAGCGCAGTACAGGCCCTTCGGCCCTCGATGTTGCGCCGATCATCTGACCTACACTATTCCATATGTCTATCCAATGACCACTTAAAGGCCCTTAAAGTTGGCGAGTCTACTACTGTTGCAGGCAGGGCGTTCCACGCCCCTACTACTCTCTGCGTAAAGAAACTACCTCTGACATCTGTCCTATATCTTTCACCCCTCAACTTAAAGCTATGTCCCCTCGTGTTTGCCATCCTCATCCGAGGAAAAAGACTCTCACTATCCACCCTATCTAACCCTCTGATTATCTTGTATGTCTCTATTAAGTCACCTCTCCTCCTCCTTCTCTCGAATGAAAACAACCCCAAGTCCCTCAGCCTTTCCTCGTAAGACCTTCCCTCCATACCAGGCAACATCCTAGTAAATCTCCTCTGCACCCTTTCCAAAGCTTCCACATCCTTCCTATAATGCGGTGACCAGAACTGCACGCAATACTCAAGGTGCGGCCTCACCAGAGTTTTGTACAGCTGCATCATGACCTCGTGGCTCCGAAACTCGATCCCCCTACTAATAAAAGCTAACACACCATATGCCTTCTTAACAGCCCTATTAACCTGGGTAGCAACTTTCAGGGATTTATGTACCTGGATACCAAGATCTCTCTGCTCATCTACATTACCAAGAATCTTCCCATTAGCCCAGTACTCTGCATTGCTGTTACTCCTTCCAAAGTGAATCACCTCACACTTCTCCGCATTAAACTCCATTTGCCATCTCTCAGCCCAGCTCTGCAGCCTATCTATGTCCCTCTGTACCCTACAACACCCTTCGACACTATCCACAACTCCACCGACCTTCGTGTCATCCGCAAATTTACTAACCCACCCTTCTACACCCTCATCCAGGTCGTTCATAAAAATGACAAACAGCAGTGGCCCCAAAACAGAACCTTGCGGTACACCACTAGTAACTAAACTCCAGGATGAACATTTGCCATCAACCACCACCCTCCGTCTTCTTTCAGCTAGCCAATTTCTGATCCAAAGCTCTAAATCACCTTCAACCCCATACTTCCGTATTTTCTGCAATAGCCTACCGTGGGGAACCTTATCAAACGCCTTACTGAAATCCATATACACCACATCCACGGCTTTACCCTCATCCACCTGTTTGGTCACCTTCTCGAAAAACTCAATAAGGTTTGTGAGGCACGACCTACCTTTCACAAAACCGTGCTGACTATCGCAAATGAACTTATTCTTTTCAAGATGATTATAAATCCTGTCTCTTATAACCTTTTCCAACATTTTACCCACAACCGAAGTAAGGCTCACAGGTCTATAATTACCAGGGCTGTCTCTACTCCCCTTCTTGAACAAGGGGACAACATTTGCTATCCTCCAGTCCTCCGGCACTACTCCTGTCGACAATGACGACATAAAGATCAACAACAACGGCTCTGCAATCTCCTCCCTGGCTTCCCAGAGAATCCTAGGATAAATCCCATCTGGCCCAGGGGACTTATCTATTTTCACTCTTTCCAAAATTGCTAACACCTCCTCCTTGTGAATCTCAATCCCATCTAGCCTAGTAGGCTGTATCTCAGTAATCTCCTCGGCAACATTTTCTTTTTCTACTGTAAATACTGACGAAAAATATTCATTTAACGCTTCCCCTATCTCCTCTGATTCCGCACACAACTTCCCACTACTATCCTTGATTGGCCCTGTTCTAACTCTTATCATTCGTTTATTCCTGATATACCTATAGAAAGCCTTAGGGTTTTCTTTGATCCTATCCGCCAATGACGTCTCGTGTCCTCTCCTTGCTCTTCTTAGCCCTCCCTTTAGATCCTTCCTGGCTAGCTTGTAACTCTCAAGCGCCCTAACTGAGCCTTCACGTCTCATCCTAACATAAGCCGCCCTCTTCCTCTTGACAAGCGCTTCAACTTCTTGAGAAAACCACGGCTCCCTCGCTCGACAACTTCCTCCCTGCCTGACAGGTACATACTTATCAAGGACACGCATTAGCTGCTCCTTGAATAAGCTCCACATTTCGTTTGTGCCCATCCCCTGCAGTTTCCTTCCCCATCTTACACATCCTAAATCTTGCCTAATCGCGTCATAATTTCCTTTCCCCCAGCTATAATTCTTGCCCTGCGGTATATACCTGTCCCTGCCCATCGCTAAGGTAAACCTAACCGAATTGTGATCACTATCGCCAAAGTGCTCACCTACATCTAAATCGAACACCTGGCCGGGTTCATTACCCAGTACCAAATCCAATGTGGCATCGCCCCTGGTTGGCCTGTCCACATACTGTGTCAGAAAACCCTCCTGCACACACTGGACAAAAACAGACCCATCTAAAGTACTCGAACTATAGTATTTCCAGTCAATATTTGGAAAGTTAAAGTCCCCCATAACCACTACTCTGCTACTCTCGCTCCTGTCGAGAATCATCTTCGCTATCCTTTCCTCTACATCTCTGGAACTATTCGGAGGTCTATAGAAAACTCCCAACAGGGTGACCTCTCCTCTCCTGTTTCTAACCTCGGCCCATACTACCTCAGTAGACGAGTCCTCAAACGTCCTTTCTGCCGCTGTAATACTTTCCTTGATTAACAATGCCACACCCCCCCCCCCTCTTTTACCCTCTTCTCTGTTCTTACTGAAACATCTAAATCCCGGAACCTGCAACATCCATTCCTGCCCCTGCTCTACCCATGTCTCTGAAATGGCCACAACATCAGGATCCCAGGTACCAACCCATGCTGCAAGCTCACCCACCTTATTCCGGATGCTCCTGGCGTTGAAGTAGACACACTTTAAACCAAGTTCTTGCTTGCCAGTGCCCTCTTGCGTCCCTGTAACCTTATCCCCTACCTCACTACTCTCAACAGCCTGTACACTGGAACTACAATTTAGGTTCCCATTCCCCTGCTGATTTAGTTTAAACCCCCCCGAAGAGCACTGACAAATCTCCCCCCCAGGATATTGGTACCCCTCTGGTTCAGGTGAAGACCATCCTGTTTGTAGAGGTCCCACCTACCCCAGAAAGAGCCCCAATTATCCAGGAAACCAAAACCCTCCCTCCTACACCATCCCTGCAGCCACGTGTTCAACTCCTCTCTCTCCCTATTCCTCTCTTCGCTAGCACGTGGCACAGGCAACAACCCAGAGATAACAACTCTGGTTGTTCTCGCTCTAAGCTTCCACCCTAGCTCCCTGAATTTCTGCCTTAAATCCCCATCTCTCTTCCTACCTATGTCGTTGGTGCCTATGTGGACCACGACTTGGGGGTGCTCCCCCTCCCCCTTAAGGATCCCAAAAACACGATCGGAGACATCACGTACCCTGGCACCTGGGAGGCAACACACCAACCGTGAGTCTCTCTCGTTCCCACAGAACCTCCTATCTGTTCCCCTAACTATGGAGTCCCCAATGACTAATGCTCTGCTCCTCTTCCCCTTTCCCTTCTGAGCAACAGGGACAGACTCTGTGCCAGAGACCTGCACCCCATTGCTTACCCCTGGTAAGTCGTCCCCCCCAACAGTATCCAAAACGGTATACCTGTTGTTGAGGGAAACGGCCACAGGGGATCCCTGCACTGCCTGCTGGTTCCCTTTCCTTCCCCTGACGGTAACCCATCTACCTACTTCTTTTACCTGAGGTGTGACTGCCTCCCTATAACTCCTGTCAATAATCCCCTCCGCCTCCCGAATGATCCGAAGTTCATCCAGCTCCAGCTCCAGTTCCCTAACGCGGTCTGCGAGGAGCTGGAGTTGGGTGCACTTCCCGCAGATGCAGTCAGCAGGGACACTCTTGGCGACCCCTACCTCCCACATTCTGCAGGAGGAACATACAACTGCCTTTACCTCCATTCCCACTATTCTAGATTCCCAATAAATCTACTGAAAAACCAAACAAAAAAAAAAGTCAAAACATGTTCGCTTAGCAATCCGACGGACTGAACTTTTTAAATAAAAAGCTTACCTTATCAACACACCAGAGTCCTTTTTTTTTGGTTAATGTTTAACTGTAGGTCAGATTTGGAGTTATTAAATTTAGTGAGGGAAAAAAAAATTCACATCATTGATGAGAACAGTGAAAGAAGTCAATAGCATTTTGGGATTTTCTGCCCTCTGATATGGGTATTGTAGCAATTGGCTGGAATATCTCAGTGGAGCAGCAGGTAGAGAAGAGCAGGTAACCTGGAAGTGTCAACTGCATAAGGAGGTGCATAACACACAGTAAATACTACCCCAGTACCTCAACAGTCAGCTCCCTGAAGTGATGGAGAGTCAATATGCGAGAAGCTTCATTCCCACCAGTGAAACTTTGACTGAGATATGTCATGTGGTCCACAAAGAGCAACAGAAATAGCTAGTCATTTACCCTCAGTTTCGATGCCATGGGGGCCTTCCAGAGGGCACAAGACAAGAGCCAGTGTTACTTTGTTTGACTATTGGGAAACTGAAAGACTGGTACACTGCTATAATCTAATAAAGGTGAATTCATTTTATTCAGTTGTGCAGTGCTGGTTGTATGTATGTTAAATTTGCTTGGCTTTAGTGTATGTCGTACACTTCTCCACGATTTCCCTCCTACCATGTACTCCTCTTGCTGAGGAAGCAGCACTGGCAATTACTGAGCTTCAAGGATGGAGAAGGCATGCTTCATGCATCTGTAACTAGCCATTATGGCCCTGCATCAGTGAAGGGGTCCCTTTGCTTTAGTTTGAGGTCATTGCTCTCAGTCACCGACTGTCACTAACATGGGGCTATTCAACAGCGCAGAACTGCCATTGAACGTAAGTGCTAACCAGCTGATCCCTGTCACTTCACACATGTTACTGCTGAAAAATATCTGCTTCTGATGTTCCCCTGATCTATGGAAGCAAAATACAGTGGATATCTGTGAAGCTTCATAATCTGTCCATCATAGTTACCTGTAATTATTCTCGAAGTGAGTTTAAGCTGGCTATGATGGCATCTTGGAGTTTGGATTCAAAGCATCCATAGCAGCAGTGAGAGCATTCATAAACATTTCCATGCAAATGGCTTGTGTAACTGCGAAGTTCACAGTGTTGCCATATCTTCAGTGGCAACGCAATGCATTCAACTGGCGTCCCAGGACTTCACTCACGATAGTAACAGCGGAGTGTATCTGAGTGTTCAACTGCCCCACACCATCTATGCCACCATCTATTTCAATATGCAAGGGCTATATGATGATACTATTTCATTCAAAGCTGACCTACTGAGGTCTGTATCTTGATACAGGTGGCATCTCAGCACGCTAGTCCCTCATCAACCATCATCACTGCCACTCCTTGCTCACGAATGCCTGATGCTTCAGCCGGTGCTTCCTCAGAATCATCAACTTTTACTTTTTTCATAATCTATGTTGGTCATAGTTGGAGCTTATGTATGTGCTGCCTTTCAGGTGCAACTGTAAAATGTGAGAACAGCAGAGGGAATATTATGAGTACATAAAAACAATTATTCATTTAGGTATTGTCATTACATCTTTATTATGAGCAATCAGTATATATGGACACGTTGATAAAAAGCTCAGGGTGTTTTTAAAATACTTATGCAATTTTAAACTTTAAGAACTTTGGGTGTACACATGATAGAAGCTATCTGTAAACAGCATATGAAAGCATAATTCAGAACATTTGAACATAATACAGTGAAAATTTCTAGACATCAACATAACCGCCATGTTTTGTGATATATCGTCCAATCCAGTTTTCCAACAGTTCACCTTTTCTTCTACTGTTGCCATATTCAATCAGTTTTAGCATCATTAACACAGCATTAACATTAACATGAACATTTAAAAAAAATTATGAATCATGTTTTTAGATGCCATTTATAATTTGCTTCTATGATGTGTACGTCCAAAGTTATTAAATTTGAAAGTTGCACAAGGACTTTATAAACACTCTGTATATTTTGAATCATGCAGCAAATAGCCATTATGGTGCTTGCCAGTAATACTATAGACCCTTTCAATCTCTGCAGTGCGAATTCTTCTTAACTCTCCCTCCCAAATAATATAATAGCTTCTTCAGTGAAGTGTCCAAAGCTATGGTATCTACCACCTGCTCTACACTGTGATCTGCTGCTATATACAAATTTTGACTTTAGACATAAAAGCAGTAGGAATTGAGACATTGTGATTGGGCCTATGGGCTATTCCTTCCTACAGTATATTCCATTTCCCATCAAGGCATGTATAATGTAATCTGCATAATTCTGCTACTTTCATTTCTAATGCCTCAATTGCTACATCTATGCTTATGTTTTGCTGCATTGGTATAACAATTGTTCATGTATCTTTAACAAGTACTACTTTAATTCCTAGATGAGTACTACCATTTTACAGTAACATTCATGCTTTATTTTTGTGCTGTTCTTAAGGCATATAACGTTTTTTGCACTTCCAGCTGGGTCCGCTGAGTAATTAAAATGGTGTGTACAGTATAAGCACTGCCAGGTTTGCTGTCTCCTCTGCACATTTGCCAGCTGTCCTCTCGCATCATTATTGAAGTTATATGCACTTGCAGGGTCTCATCATTAAAACAGGATTTTCTCACTTCTCAACTATTTACAATAAGAACTGTACACTTCCCACCTTCATTAACAAACTTTTGGATGTTTACTTCTATTAAGTGACTTAACTGCTGCTTGAGAAGTATTAAAGGATCAAGATTGTTGTCAAATTGTGACTGGCTGACTTGTTTCAAAGTTAAATATTCTTGCAATTTTGTTTATTATTCATTAATTATGCTGAAGAGGTATTTCGCCTGTTTTTTTTTGTTAAATAAAAGGTGTTGGGGGTCACACATGGTTTGCTATGGTTCCATGGAAGGTACACATAGTACACTGTTGTACAAAGTTTTTCCAGAAAGGAGTCGCTGTATTTCTTATAGGACTGGTTTTCATTACTTCACTTTTTCTGTTGTGATCAATCCCTTTAGTTACAACAGGTGCCAGATTCTCCCCCCACCCACCCCCCCCCCGACATGCCTAGCTGCTTTTTGAGTGCTCGCTGATTGTAAATGGTTAAAAGTCATGACTTGACCAGTCACTTCTTGGAACCAAGCAGCAGACTGAACACAGTTACCTCCAAGTCCAATATCCTGTCACATACTCCTCCTGGCAACTGGTCTGCCCTCTGCAGTTTGGCACCATACAACAGCGGTGCTTTCACTTCACTATTTCAAAGTGGGATTCTGCCGCTTGTCTCTCACCAAATACTGCCAGTAAAGATTCTAATTCTTCAAAAGACTGTTCTTTTGGCTCATAACATCATGTTTCTGTCGTATGACAGTTGCATAAATGATTTATTGTAAATCTCCAATATTAAGTATTATAAAATGGAACTAGCACAATTTAAAGGGTCACTTGTTTTTAAAATCACAGCTTAAAAAAAAAATCATAATCATGCAATATATTTTGGCCTAGAAATTCAATTCCACCTAAAAGCTCATGCTATTGTTTGGATGCACAACTATCTGAGGAAGGAGGTGGGAAATCAGGTGTCTCTGACTTCACTTAAAAACAGCAACACCTCTTAAAGGGAAGGTGCATGCTGGCTCCAGGTAGTAGGGAAAATGCCCAGATTGAGAAGATGCATCAAAAACAGCATACTCCACACACGACGTCTGCTCTACTACAATGAAAAGAATGTTTCAAAATGCCAATGAAACAACATTTTAGGGTCATATAAAGAACATACAAGTAGGACATTTGTATTGTTAGGTACTCATTATATCTAGTTACTGTTAATTGGACATTGCATTTATTGTTCTTGCCATCTCTCAAAACCTCTGTCGTAGGTGAAGGGGGGGTGGGAGGTGGGGGTGAAAGCAGGTGGTGGGAGGGAGCTGGAAGGTGGTGGAGTGGGAGTAGCAGGTGGTCGGTATGTGTGGCAGGTAATGGTTGTGGGGAGGGGGGGGGGGGGTGGTGGGAGGGCCAGCTTTCCCTTTTGCTGCTGTTATCACAGCTGCATATAGAGCTTTTGAGCACACACAGACGTTGCACTTCTACATCTACGTCATATTTCAATCTTTTACGCTTATTTTTGTTTTCTTCGGTGAGCTCTGTGCAATGGATATGGTTGGTAAGTGGCAGACACCAGTAGAATGCTGAGCAAAACAGAGGATGAGAAGTGAGAGGAATGACCATGGATATTTTTCCTTTACCAACCAATTGGTAAAACCACTGCTGACATGAAATGGACAGTTTTGTGAAGAAACAGCAACCCCAGAACTGGATTTATCTAAGTATTCAAACAATTGTAAAGACAATATTAATTGGTAAAGAAAAAGGTGGTAATTTTCCCTTTCTTAAAGATGCATAGCCAACAGATTGTCATTTACAACAGTGAGAGAGACTTGTCCTGGTGTGCTTTCCTTTATTTAAGGGCTCTTGTCAGAGGATACAGCTCTTTCTTTCCAGGAATTTTGGAACTGACAGCATAAATTAGCCATGTACATTCAACACAGTAATGGATAGCATCAGCACCATTCAATTATTCTCACACAGGAAGGTATTCCATGCTCTAACTAGTCTGTTGCTTTTGAAGTGTGAAGGAAGCCTGTTTTCCTCTATATCAGTAAAGAGACCTTCTTTGGAAATCATTTCTCATTCATTATCCAAATAGTCCCTAAAATGGGAATCATGATTGGAGAAGGCAACTGCAATGTAAAGAACTTTCTGAGTAAAGAATGGTTGCCTTCTAGCTACTGTCACAGCATCATTTCAAGGAGTATGCTACTATATAAAAACAGAAAATGCAGGAAATACTCAACAGGTCAGGCAGCATCAGTGGAGAGAGAAACAGTTAATGTTTCAGGTCTGTGACCTTTCATTAGAACTGGGAAAAGTTAGAAATGTAATAGCTTTAAAGCAAATGAAAGGGAGAGAGTGGGGAGAAAGAACAAAGGGAAGGTCTGTGATAGGGTGGAGGGCAGAAGAGATAAGATGACAAAAGGGTTGATGGTGCAAGACCAAAGGGAGTGGTAATGGAACCAGTAAAGAAAGAAAAGATGTGTCTGGAGGAGGTGTGAATGGCAGGATAATGA
Source organism: Heterodontus francisci (assembly GCF_036365525.1). Lineage (NCBI taxonomy): Eukaryota > Metazoa > Chordata > Chondrichthyes > Heterodontiformes > Heterodontidae > Heterodontus > Heterodontus francisci. The sequence goes on along the minus strand of NC_090401.1, from coordinate 39,112,152 downwards.
ATAGCTGTCATGCAAATACAAAAAAAAAAGAAAAACAGGAGAGTAAAACCAAAACCAGCAAAGAAAAGGAAACAATATGGGGGCAGAGGTTACAATCTGAAATTATTTTGATTAGGTGAGGTGCTGTCTCTTGAACTTATGTTGAGCTTCATTAGAACACTGCAAAAGGCCGAAGTCAGAGTGGGAGCATGGTGGAGAATTAAAATGACAGACAACTGGAAGCTCGGTGTCACACTTGCAGATTGAGCAGAGGTGTTCTGCAAAGCAGTCACCCAGTCTGCGTTTGGTTTCCCCCCACCCCCCACAATGTAGTATGCTACTAATGCCCTGCAGAGATGTGAGACGAGAAAGAATAGAATTTGGCATAGTTTCATTACTGAAGGTCAAACAGGTGCATGATTTCTGGTCCAATAATCGGCTAGTTATAGAAATTTAGAAATTACAGGAGGCCACTTCACCTATCTTCTCTGGGAACTCTATTCTCTAATATAATTCCCCTACCTTTCCCTGATACCTTTTTATATTGCTTTTTAAATACTTATCCAATTCCCTTTCAAAATACAGCTGAAATCTCACATCACTTATGGAGAAGCATTCATGTTCTGATAACACTGTGTGGAAAAAAAAAGTTTCTCTAACTTCCCGTTTCATTCTACTATTGATAATCCTGAGCCTGTTCCTTTTGCTGATGTATTATTGTTATTTCACCTCTCAGAAATTTGCATAATTGTAAAACAGTGTTAAATTCCCCCTTAGACATCTCTGCAAGTGAATGAGCTCCAACTTTGAGCCATTCTGCATAAATGTAACCATTCATTCCTGATATTAGTCTAGACAATTTTTTCTGTGTTCTTTCCATGAACAATCACCTTCCTAGTGCTAAGAACTGCACATCACACTCCAACTGTGGCCTAACCAACGTGTTTTACAGATTTATCACCTCTTTCCCTGCCCCCATGTAACATTCAGGATTCCATTTGTCTTTACGATTTTTCTACCTGCCCTCCCTTCCTTTTAAGATTTATACATCTGCACTCTCAGATCTGTCTATTCCTTCATTTTTTTTTTTTTATTTGTTCATGGGATGTGAGCATCGCAGGCAATGCCAGTATTATAGACCATCCCGATTGCCTGAGAGAAGGTGGTGGTGAGCCATCTTCTTGAACTATTGCAATCTGTGAGGTGTAGGTACACTCACAGTGCTGTTAGGGAGGGAGTTACAGAATTTTGATCCAGTGACGATGAAGGAATGATGATATATTTCCAAGTCAGGATGGTGTGGGACCTGCAGGTAGTCATGTTCCCATGCACCTGTTGGCAGTATGGGTCATGGGTTTGGATTCTATTGATGTATACTTCTTTTCACTGATCATAGGGTATGTTTCCTTTAATTCTTACTTTTTCCTAAAATATACTGCTTCACATTTCCCCACATTTAACTGCACCTGGCATCTATCTTCCTAATTTTTCGGCCAGTCTGTCTCCTGGGATCTCCTGTATTCTTCCTCATAATTTATCATTCTCCTATTTTAATATCATCAGCACACTTCAATATCATTCCTCTTATGTCTATGTCCAAATTAATTGTTTGAATCGCAAAAAAGAGAGGTCCCAGCACCAATCATTGAGGCACCCCCACCAACCACCACTCAAGAAAAAACCCACTTGCCTCTACTCTGTTTCTTTCCCCCCAGCCACCTCTCTAGTCATGTGACCACATTCCTTTTAATATCATTTGCCTTCATCTTTATTAAGAGCCTCTTTTGTTGCATTTTTGAAATGCTTTCTGAAAATCCATCTGTACAGCATGGATAGCATTTCCTTTATCTACACACTCTGTGATAGCTCTTAAAAAAGATAAATTAAAATAGAACCCTTTACAATTCCATGCTGACTGTTTAGATTTGCCCAATCTTTCTCAGTGTTTTCATCCCATATTATGAACTCTAGAGGTTCACCCACAACTAAAAGGTCTGCAATTGGATAGTATTTAAATTCATCTGACTTGACTTATGCTGATTGTGGTACATCATACTCTGAGACTGAAGTTAAGGCACCTTGATGGAGCAGAATAGAGGAAGCTTTACATACCACCTAATTGTTGCAATATCCTGCCTTGATACAGGCACCTCAGGATGGAAACTGTGCCTTTCTTAACATTGACACCTCCCCCTTCAAAGTCACAAAGAAATCATTTTCTGGGGACTGTGTCGGAGGGGTTGTGTGTGGGAAGGGGTGTGGTTGGTTGGGGTGGGGGTGCTGGGGAGGCGTGCAGAAAATGAGGTCTGAATGAGCTCATTAAAAGGTTCTTAAAATTCTGTCTGATTAATCAAATCAAAAGAAGACGGTTAACCTTTTAGTTTGGTACCATGCTCTCCAATATCAACATCAGTTAACGTAAATATTACTTAACCAAAACAATTGAATTGCTGCCATTTGCTTCTGTTCAAACGTGTAAAATTTGTTCATTTAAACATCTGAAATTCTGGGGATTTCCACCACTTTTCATCAATTTACACCTCAGCTCAGTCATAGAGTTATAGAGTTATACAGCACAGAAACAGGCCCTTCGGCCCATCATGTCCATGGTGCACCTAATGTCCTTGCAATTTCAACAAAGTTTAGTGAAAACATTTTGTTTTTGATAATTTTTCAACCTTTTCGGTAATTTTGAATGTGTGGAATTTAGGTCATTTTCGTTTAAAAAAGGCAGGAGGGACAAGTTTTGGCAGCATAAGTCACTTTCTATTATAGAAAGAGAAAATGCTGGCAATACACAGCAGAGAGAAGCTGGTGAATGCAGGATCCAGCGTTCCCTGGGAGTGCATTTTAGGAATTCTCAGGTGTGCAGCCTGTAATTTTCATACAATAGCCTTTTCTAATATTCAGTTAGATCATGGCTGACCTGTACCTCAACTCCATTCACCCACCTTTGCTCCATATCCCTTACCTAATAAAAAATCAATCTCAATCTTGAAAATTGCAATTAACCGAGCATTCACAGTCTTTAGGGGTGAGGATAGTGCTCCACATTTCTGTTACTTTTTGTGTGAATACGTGCTCCCTGATCGCCCTTCTAAATGGCCTAGCTCGAAATTTAAGATTGTACCTCCTTGTTCTGAATTCCCACACCAGAGGAAATAGTTTCTCTGTATCTACTCTATTGAATCCATTACCATTTTAAAGACCACAATCTAGTAAACTCCGGGGAATGCATACCAAGTTCATGCAGCCTGTCCTCATAATTTACCTTTTTCAGCCCTGGTATTTTTCTGGTGACTCTGTACTGTATCTCTTCCAAGGCCAATATTTCCTTCCTCTGGTTTGGTGTCCAAAACTGCATGCAGTACTCCAGAAGGGTTCAAACAAGGTTGTGTAAAACTGAGGCATCCCCTTTTCACTTTAGAATTCCACGACACCCCTTCCCCCACCCCACCCCACCCTTGATGTAAAGGTAATTAGACTTTCTGATTTTTTTTTTGTACCTGCATACTAGGTTTTTAGTGATTTGTTGTACATGATTCCTTTGCTCCTTCACAATTCCTAGCCTCTCACCATTAAAGAAATACTGATTTAGCTTTCTCAGATTCAAAGTGAATGATTGCACACTTCCCCACTTGCCACAGTTTTGCTCACTCAGTTCGTTTATGTCCTTGCAACTTCCTGCGCCCATTCACGTAAGTTACTATGCTTCCATTATTAATTTTAATAAATGGAAAAGCATGGACTGCACCCTGACAATGTGCTCCTTATGAGTGTGGCCCCCTCCCAACCAGATCATTGAATTAAATATGTCAAAGGCAACTTCACCATAAGCCCAAAAGTCCAGCAGTCAGAACAGCTCTCCATCCAAGATGTTAACTTGTTTTTTCTCTTCCAGATATCAACAGATCTGCAGTGTACTCCAGCGTTATTAATTGTTTTTTCTGATCTTCAAAATTTTCTATTTTATTTTATTTCTTATTCTTGCTTATAAACAGTATAATAAAAACTTTCAAGTTGGCAACCAGAAGTTATTTAGACATCATCACTGTGTCAATGTTGCTAATCAGACATGTCCACCTTGGATTTAATCTTAAATTATGATGAGGGCTATAAATTTTCACAAAAGTGGTAAGATTTGCCATTAAATGAGTTCGGGTCTCAAGTCATTTTGTTCTTAAACTCATTTCAAAAATATTCTACTTTCAGTTTTATAAGACGAGCTTCAGTTTGTCACATTGAATGGAATGGAAACAGAAACTATGGCATGTAACTGTGGTTAGGTTGCCTCACACCAGGGGGATGATTTTAACTTAGCCAAATCAGTGTTAACAAATTGGGTTGATAGGCTTATCGCTCCTGATCTGGCCACTTTAAAGGGGACCTGCCATTGGATGTCCCAAGTGTCTGTTTCAGGTGGTAAATCCTTTTAATATTTAAATCCACGTCCTTTGAAATACATAGAACCCCAATTGTCAAACTAAGCAGAGTGTGTCATTTTAGCAAAGAAATAACTCTGACATTGGCATGGAGTGAAGTAGCAGGTCAATACCTGGCTCCCTTATTAAGTACCAGGGTTTGGTTTGATCTATCATCATAGTGAGACCACTAAGCATCCTTTCTCCAACCCCCACTAGACTAGGGGACTATTCATATTTTGTCAGAATAATCCCTATTAGCTTACTAAGAATATCAACCAGGGTTTTAAAAAAAAAACTCCTCTTGCTAATGTAACTGCATTACTTCCTTCACCTATGACAACATTAGTAGTATATGCACAAAGGAGCTCACATATACAGAGCATGTTTGCATCAATCAGGCCATTTCTAATCTCAAGTGAACTGGGCTATATGTATGGATTTTGATAATGAATGCGAGGTTCAGAATCCATATTGGCTGTAATTGGAAATCTTCCAGGTAGTATTGCCGACAAACACTTTCACAATCTTTACTGATGCACAAGGCCGTGGACTCATCCTAAACCTGGCTTGTAAACATCGCACTTTTCCCTCCCACTTTTATGCAGCATAAGGCTGATATGAAAATGTGAAACTCAAATAAAAAAGTTGATAAGAAAGAAAGAGTCTATATTTATATAGCTCCTTTCATGGTTTCAGAATGTCCCAACATGTTTTGGAGCCAATTAAATAATTTTTTGACATGTAGGTACTGTTGTAATGTAAGAAAATGCAGCACCCATTTTGTGCACAGGAAGATCCCACAAACAGCAATGTAATAAATGACCGGGCAATCTGTTTTGGTGGTGTTGAATGAGGGATAAATACTGGCCAGGAAACTGGGAAAACATACTCCTCTTCTTAAATCCCTCTTTGTGCTATTTTAACACAGTTTTTAGCTCACCTCCTTTAAATGGGTTAACATCTGTGCCTAAACAGTGGAATTTATGCAAGTGTTTTAATAAGTAAGCCAAAAGTAGAAGAGAGGTAACTAAATTTGCAAGAGGCAAAATAAAACATCATTTTGTTTAAATTTACATACGCTGAATCTTGCCTGTTCATTACATATTATTAGTCATGTAGATTTTCATAGCATCAGAGACTTAACAACAAATCTCATTATAGTATGGTGTCAATCCTAACTTCTTTCCATTCTAGGGAACAATTGTTGGTCACACAGGTTAGCCTTCTGTGATTCTGTCTCTAAAGAAAGGCACGGGATCAATGTGAAATCGCAATGGGTTTTCCCCAAAACCGCAATTTAAACAAAATATGACCTATTGCCATGATCTGTTGTACTCATTTCAATAACGTAGCTCTGAAATGACCTTTACTTGCTCTGAGTAATCACAAAGTTTCTCATGGTTGCTTAATTCCACAAGGACAGTCACCTGTCACCTGTAAAAAGCCACAATATGCATGATACAAGATTGGAAATGAGATTAATGTTACCTCATTAAATAAATCATAAAACTGAAATGAGCCTATCTCCCCTTCACATACCAAATGCACTCTAAAACTTTCAAATATGGACATTTTTGATCACTTAGTGCAAGCAAATACAGATGCTACACAAAAGCAGCTTTAGAAGGGCAAAGAATAGGAAGTGTTTCATAATTTGCACTTTTTGGACTCCAATTTTTTTCCACCATTTTTTTTTGCAGTAATTCTATATTATTCCTCAAACTGTTTAGAGTTAGACAGCACAACAGTAATTTTATGATGCTTAAAAATAAATATAGGAGGGTTTTTTTAAATTTACTTTAAATTTTCCCTGGGCTGAATTTTAATTATCTACATGTCTCTGTCCATATTATTAAACATATTGCATCTGTGTGACTATAGTGATGCAAAGGTACAAGTCATAAAGCCTATTCCTTTTTGCCCATCAGATCAGGGAATCAGAGATCACTGTCCCTTCAACCAATAACCTGCTCACCTGCTCAGTTTGGGTTCCGCCAGGACCCCTTAGCTGCTGACCTCAGTACAGCCTTGGTCCAAACATGGACAAAAGAGTTGAATTCCAGAGATGAAATGAAAGTGATTGTCCTTGACATCAAGGCAGCATTTGACCAAGTGTGGCATCAAGGAGACCTAGCAAAATTGAAGTCAATGGGTATCGGGGGGGAAACTCTCCATTGGTTGGAGTTATACCTAGCACAAATGAAAACAGTTGTGGCTGTTGGAGACCAATCATCTCATAACCAGGGCATTGTTGCTGGAGTTCCTCAGGGTAGTGTCCTAGGCTCAACCATCTTCAGCTGTTTCATCGATGACTTTCCCTCCATCATAAGGTCAGAAGTAGGGATGTTCGCTGATGATTGCACAATGTTCAGTAACATTTGTGACACCTCAGATACTGAAGCAGCCTGTGCCCACATGCAGCAAGACCAGGACAACATTCAGGCTTGGGCTGATAACTGGCAAGTAACATTCAGGCCACACAAGTGCCAGGCAATGATGATCTCCAACAAGAGAGAATCTAACCATCTCCCCTCGATGTTCAACGGCATTACCATCGCTGAATCCACCACCATCAACTACTTGGGAGTTACCATTGACTAGATACTTAATTGGATCAGCCACATAAATATTGTGGCTACAAAAGCAGGAATTCTGTGGCACCTCCTGACTCCCCAAAGCCTGCCCACTATCTACAAGGCACAAGTCAGGCGTGTGATGGAATACGCTCCACTTGCCTGGATGGGTGTAGCTCCAACAACACAGAAGCTTGACACCATCCAAGACAAAGCAGCCCACTTGATCGTCACCCCATTCACCATCTTAACCATTCATTACCTCCCCGACCAGCACAACAGTGGCAGCAGTATGTACCATCTACAGGAAGCACTGCAACAACTTGCCAAACCTCCTTTGACAGCATCTTCCAAGCTAGCAACTTCTAGAAGGACAAGGGCACCAAACACATAAGAACAATATCACCTGCAAGTTTCACTCCAAGCCACACACCATTGTCGTTCCTTCACTGCCGCAGGGTCAAAATCTAGGAACTCGCTTCCCAACAGTACTGTGGGTGTACCTACACCACATGGATTGCAGCGGTTCAAGAAGGCAGCTCACCACCGTCTTCTCAAAGGCAATTAAGAATGAGTAATAAATGCTGACCTTGATAGCGATGCTCACATCCCATGAACAAATTTTTAAAATGCAGTATTTTTGATTTCTTCCGATTTTCTACCAACTTTCTCCCACCTCTCCTGAAACTACTTATTACTTGTTGGGTTATGGTTCCATGGGCACAAGTCACAATCCAGTACCTTACCTAACTGGTCATTCTTAATGTATCAGCTTAAGGCAGTGAGTGTTTACAGGCTGTTCAATCATGAAGGGCATCAGAGCCAAGGCTAAACCCAATCCTAACACAGCATGTATGCTCAGTTCTAACAGAATCACTGAAAACGGATCATGTGCGGGTGCCTTGGCTGACTCTAGCTGAGGGTGCTGAGGGAAACTGTAATGCACCTGACTGAGACCTGCTTATTCAATATAGAACGGGGATGATTGATGATCTATCTTAACCAGCTGAGCTACAGGAGCTTTTAAGAATAATTTTATGAAACTAAATTAAGCTGAATCATATGAGGTAGAATTAGAAAAAAAAATTGCACAGAATAACAGATAGTTCCTAAAGAAACTTTGATCATATTTAGCTTAGCTTCTTTCTATTTGCGCATTAATAAATCTATGGTGGAATGAGTTGCGTCAAATGCCTTGCTCTGTCACATTTGCATGAAGTCATCACAAGAACAATGGCTCCTTATCTAATCAACATGAAAGGTTTACAAGAGAGGATTTTTTTGATCAAGACAATAGGCCAAATTTCCTCAAGGGTTCTCCCACTCTGTTGGCTTAACTTTGGCAGAAACTCTGAACACAGAGTAGGAAGGGCCTTGGGGTTTCAGGGGCCCTTTAATTCAGAACATTCAAAAAAGGAGAAAAAAAAATTGCATTTATATGAATACTTTTCATGTTCCTAGGATATCTCAAATTGTTTTACAGCCAATTAAGTACTTTAGAAGTGTAGTCACTGTTGTAATGTAATAAACATGGCAGCCAATTTGTGCACAGCAAGCTCCCACAAACAGCAATATGTGTAAAATAAAATGATACAAATATAAATTGTCAAGTTGTGCCCCACTGCATTAACTATCAACATATTACAGATCTTCTTACAATGTGTTCATATACTTGAAGAAAGCTAAGAATGAAGAAATGGAATGGAGCTCTCTCCAGTATGCTGACTCAACAATAAGTGCCTGCTTACTTTTGTTTAGACACATCAAATTGCTTTTGGTTCTCAAATTAATAAAGAAAACAAATACCAAATCTCTCTCTACGCCCTTTAATGTTGCTTTCATATGGCTCCCAAAGGGAGTTTTATAGAGACAGGCTACTGTAATTTTCAACATTAGAAATTTATAGAAAATCCAATACAGTTGACCCTAACTATAATGAAGTTCTCAGGAGCCAGACATTTACTGCGTTACAATGAGGTGCATGCATAAAGCAAGTGGCGGTGAAATTCTGCTCCCTAAGCTACCCTACTCTCTGCGTGTCTCCATTACTTAACAAAAGACTGCAGACTGAGCAGTCTGAGTGTCTCAGTAAGAGTAATTGCCCCAGGCAAATAATACTGCTCTTTAAAAATACTAAGACGAGATAGCACAAAGAATGAAATTAAGGACTGCGTGAAGTTCTCATTTGGTGTTAATAGGCCATAATTAAGGATGGGGTCAGTGATGAGTGTCCCTTCTAATGTAATCTAATTCTCCATGTTGGTCTGTAACTGGTTGGTAGCTATTTCAATTATTTAGTTATAGCTAGGAAGCACTGTTCAGCAGATTGATTCTTGTTCCTAACTGGACCCTTGTAGTATCACTGACAGATGCTGTGTCACTCAGCAGTACAGTTACAATTGGCTTAATGGCTAGAGGACACAGTGACAATATTATGAGAAAAAGCTGAATTTTAAAGTAAAATTCAGCCTAATGATGTATAAGGAGCAATGTTGTGAGGCCCTACTCCCAGCGTGGAGATTCACCAGATACAAGTGTGGGTGGCAGCATTAGCCCCATTTCCAATCCTCCTTCTAATGCTCTGATCTAGTGCAATTCCATCCACCTCACAAAATTATCTCTATATTATTAACATTTCCTCACCCCCATTTTTCTTCTGTTAGAGATCCACTGTTGCTCCTCTTCCTACCTCCTTTGTTCAGTGCTATGGGGAAGCTCAGACTGAAAACCTTTTTTTTTATTCATTCGTGGGATGTGGGCATCGTTGGTAAGACCAGCAATTATTACCCTTGAGAGGTTGGTAGTGAGCTATCTTGTTGAATACAACTGAGTGGCTTGCTAGGCCTTTTCAGAGGCAATTAAAGTCAACCACATTGCTGTGGGTCTGGAGTCACATCTAGGCCAGTCTCAGTAAGGATGACACATTTCCTTCCCTATTGGACATTAGTGAACCAGAGGGGTTTTTATAACAGTCTGGTGGTTTCATGGTCACCAATAGATGCTAGCTTTTTATGCAAGATTCAGTTAATTAATTGAATTTAAATTCCCCTGCTGCCATGGTGGAATTTGATCTCCTGTCTCCAGATCACTGATGATTGTACGATGTTCAGTATTGTTCACAACTTGTCAGATACTGAAGCAGTCTGTGTCCAGATGCAGCAAGACCTGGACAACATTCTGGCTTGGTCTGATAAGTGGCAAGTAACATTCGGGCCATACAAGTGCCAGGCAATGACTATCTCAAACAAGAGAGAATCTAACCATTTCCCTTTGATGTTCAATGAGATTACCATTGCTGAATCCCCCACCATCAACATCCTGGGGTTACAATTGAACGGAAACTGAATTGGAGCAACCACATAAATGCTGTGGCTACAAGAGCAGGTCAGAGGCTGGGAATTCTGCTCTAAGTAACCCACCTCCTGACTCCTCAAAGCCTTTCCACCATCTACAAGGCACAAGTCAGGAGTGTGATGGAATACTCTCCACTTGCCTGGAGGGGTGCAGCTCCAACAACACTCAGGAAGCTCGCCACCATCCAGGACAAAGCAGCCTGCTTGATTGGCACCCCATCCACCACCTTCAACATTCACTCCCTCCACTACTGATGCACAGTGGCAGCAGCATGTACCATCCACAAGATGCACTGCAACAACTCACCATGCCTCTCTCAACAGCACCTACCAAACCTGCAACCTCTTCCACCTAGAAGGACAAGGGCAGCAGACACGTGGGAACACCACCATCTGGCACCCCATCCACAAACATTCACTCCCTCCACCACTGATGCACAATGGCAGCAGTGTGTACCATCTACAAGATGCACTGTAGCAATGCACCAAGGCTCCTTAGACAACACCTTTCAAAGCCACGACCTCTACCACCTAGAAGGATAAGGGCAGCAAGTGCATGGGAACACCACCACCTGCAAGTTCCCATCCAAGCCACGCTCCATCCTGACGTGGAACTATATTGCCGTTCCATCATTGTTGCTGGATCAACATCCTAGAACTCACTCCCTAACAGATGGACTGCAGTTTACACCTTCCCAAGGGCAATTAGACATGGGCAACAAATGCTGGCCTTGCCAGTGATGCCCACATCCCATGAAACAAATAAAAAAAAATAATTTTCCTGGGCCTACTAGATTACTAGTCCAGTAACATAGACACTATGCTACAGTACTCCTAAAATTGCTCTGATTATTTAACTTGAGGCACACTACTGCTCTTGGTCCAGCAAGCTTTTTTCCTGACCCTGTTTTAGAGAGAAAGAGCTTTTCAGTACTATAAGGTACTCTACTCAGCCAATGAAACTCCTCTGCTAAAAAGAACTGAGTTTGAATGAAAGATGTACTTGGGGCTTCTGAACAGGGACAGTGCTCAGGCTGCAAAAATAATTATAGGACAATTTAGGGGTCCTCAGTGAACAACAGGACATAGCAAAATGGCTACTAACTGCATCACAACCATTGGTAAGAAAGACTTGGGGAAGGATTTTCCCTGAGGGCTTCACCATCAGGCTCAAATGGGAGTCAGAAGCCCGTACTGTGTGGGGAACAGTCACCTGGCTGTGATTTTCCCTGAATTAGCCAATTAGTGGCCAGAGGGCAGGATCATTGTCCAGTTCGGATGCTGGGTTTGTGCATGATGCTCCAATAGGAGGCCCTCCAGCACTGTAGAAGCAGCAGGCTGCCTTGCCAGGTAAGTACGAGAGAGGATGCTGCCATTTTGAGGAGCCCTTTCTCCAACTTTTTAAAAGTTAAAATAAACAAAAGCCCTTCGCAGCCTGGCCACCATTATGGAAGGGGATCCCCGCCACAGGGCGGCCTATGGCTGCAGCTGAAGACAGGCAAGGGGAGAGGGCCTCTAAGCCTACCTGGAGCACTGGACCCCTGTCTGCCGCCAGGAGGCCGCCTCCAGCCAGTTACACCATTCCCCGTGCCTCCAGGGATCTGGAGGCCAACTAGAAAATTCCAGTTGTACTCCAACAATAGGCCTTAATAGGCCTTTTACAAGCTTGTGGGCAGGTAGCCCTGCTGCCCCTCCCTGCCCCCCTCATCCAGCCTCCAGGAAAATAGTCCGGGGGCGGGATGGTGCCTGGAATTTATGCGTCAACCCGGCTCCATGTTCATCCCAATCGGGGCCTAAAAATTCAACCCTTGCATTTTTCCAGTGTTTTTCACAAGTATCTCACATACTTCCTGTAGCACCTTCCCCACCACAGTTCACAGATGACACCATGATTGTTAGAAAACAGAATATTGTCCAACACACCATGAGCATTCCCATAGAAGATCTGCTAGTAACATATCAAATGTCTTCATTTGTGCACACTTCCTGCAAGAGTCACGCTACTTCCTGTTAACACTTTTTCTGTCATGGATTTCTGCCGCCTTATTTCAATAATACTATTACCATTACACCTTTCTGCCACATTTTCCCTCATGCATGAACTTAGCTATTGATTTTCCTTACTTTGCATCAGTTCTTCAACTTGCATCTCCTTTTCATCATCTCATGTACGATGAGCTGTTCTGGGGAGATTCACTAGTAACACACATTACAGCAGAGTTAAGGGCAAGTTTCACTTATTACCACTGCAGTACTGACATCAGAAAATTCTGCGTAGTTACCATCAGTCTGACCTATAGTAACAAAGATAAACGACAGGAATAATAAGCTATCGACACTCGTCTGGCTTCCCAAAAATAATAATTTGCTATTCAAAAGCCAGTTACAGTCCTTTGAAAATGGGCAGTAATGATATTAACATCTCAATGTGGGCCTTGAAATTATTCAATACACAGTGTTCCTTGTCCAATCTAAATGTAGGAATGCACACATCTGTTTAACCTGACATGGCGTTGCTATCAAATCAAATAAAAATTCATCTGTTTTCAGTTTAATTTCACACAGAAGCTAGTTTGACAGATTAAAAGATAAAATTGCAACAATTTCTCAGTAAAACTAACAGCAAGCTCCTTGAAAATCATGCTTGTAGATAGATAACATCAGATAGTTTAGTGGATTAGGTGTTTGATTAGTACTCAGGAGAGAATCTGAGGGTTCAGGGTTGGTAGAAATGACACTTCATCTTAACTATATATTTTCTGAAAGTTTATGTGCACTGTAATGCTATCTCCTATTTACTCTTAAGGTGATAGTTTTACCTTGTGCATCAATACCTGTTTTGTCAAATAATTTGGAAACTGTAAAGTATAAACAACAGAAAAGAAAAACTAGAAATGCTCAAGGAATTTACTTAGATTGTAACACTTAATTCCATTTAAACCAAAAATAAGTTTCCACGAATATTTTTAGCATTCTAGAGTTTGAATGCTTTCTTGTTCATTTTCTCTGTTCCTCCCTTGAGAACACTGACTCCTTGCTGGGGCCCTGTTGCACAAATACCAAGCACTCTCCAGCACCTTTCTGAAGAGGCCATTATTTTGTGTGAATTCTGAGAGTGACTGCTGACAGGCCAAGTAATACACCAGATGGTGTATTTACCTACAGCACCAGGCAGTGAGGGGGAGGTGCAGCGCGGGGTGAAGGGGGGGGGGGGGTGAGTGCGGAGGGGCTGTGGGAAGTGGGGGGGAGCGCGGAGGGGCTGTGGTGGGGGCACGCTGTCAGGGAGTGAGTGAAGCAAACACTGGCTCCTGTATCACCAACACAGTACGATTGCAAAGTTTCACAGGGGAATTATATTCGAGAGTGTGCCTTGATGCAAAATGGTTTTGACTTCATATCAATGCACATTGCGTTGTGCAAGTATGAAGTCAACAGAAGTGCACTTAGGCAAGGGGAATGATACAACCGTCGGAGCATGACCTCATACAGTTTGAACTTCACACTCGCTGAGGTATAACTGCAGCCAAGATTAACAAGTTCAGCAGACTTATTTCACCATCTGGGAATTATTGTAACTTCTTTTTAAAATCATTTTTATGTAAGCAACAAACTAATAAGACAGGCAGTTCTGTGTTAACATGAAAATTTAGCAGTTCTGGTGAAAGTTCATCGACCTGAAACGTTAACTCTGTTTCTCCCTCCACCGATGCTGTCAGACCTGATGAGTATTTCCAGCGTTTTCTGCTTTTATTAGTAAAATTTAATGAGTGGTTAGTCGCCACTGAATGGATCCCTGCACATGTGCACAGCTCCTTTTTCACTGGTCGAAGATTGACACAGGACTGATAGTATAGCTTTAGTCTGAAGACTCGAGGTCTCTCAGCAGGTATGAGCCTCGAACCAAGAGTTGTAGAGTAATACACCCTTAAAAGCACGTAGATTTGGCCATGTGAATTGTGCAGCCGAAAGGAAAATTCGCTTGCACACCAGAGTATGATTGCAGTGCTGCAACGTCTGCAACTATATAGCTCTATACGTGCAAGGGCTTCATCAGTGTGATCATATAGACTAGCCACAACGTATCAGGCAGCCCTGTGAATGATTAGTAATACCACCTATCTAGAGCATCATCAGTATAGTACAGACAGCTGCACCTCACAGTACTACTAATAGTTCAAGCATAGTATGTTTTTGCAATCCTTTGGTGTGGAATTGTACAATCAAATAATTAATTATATTTCACTCATACTTGTACCAGGACCAACATAGTGTCATAGCCTGATGCCAGAGGCTTCTATTTAGAGGTTTCTAGGTCAGAATTTCTACATATAATGTACAATGGTAAAAAGCCCTCCTGCTCCTCACTACCATAAGCAAATAATACCCCATTTGAAATCTATTTCTTAAGAAAAATGGTGTTAATGTCACTTCATATTTGAGTGGTTACATGCCACTTTCAGAGCTCAAAAAAATCAGCCTTTTGAACATATGTCCATTCACAGTCGAATAAACATGTACATTAAGTAGAGCAAGTAAAGTTTAGACCCAGGAAGATCTCCCTGATAAAGCTCCAAGAATATAGGATAGTAAGTCAAAATCATTTCTTAAAAAGTGAGTAAGTCTCAAACTTTCCATAGTATACAACTTTAGCCATCACTTCGGTTTTGTGTAATAGACAAGAAATGCCTTGAATAAAATGTTGGTGGACTTATTATCATTGTTAACCTTTCAAGGTTTCATGTGAAACAAAAAGAAAAACTGCAAATGTGTGAAATTTGAAATGAAAATGGAGAATGCTGGAAGGACACTGTAGGTCCATCTGTTGATTCCATTTTGAACTCAATTCCCCTATTAAACGAAATTGAGTAACTGCGATTTTATAATATTTCCCAACAAAGGTGCACTCATTCTCGTTCACGCGCACACACACACACTGGCACAAATTCATTCAGCCAGTCAAACCCATAAATGGGGCTCCCATTCACTTGTACACAGAGACACACACACAGAGACACACACACACACAGAGACACACACACATATAGTGGTCTCATCCATCCATTCATTCACTCACTCACTGGCCGGAATTTTAATGGGCCTCTAAGAGTGGGATCAGTGCAGGGGTGGGATGGGGGGAGCACAAATTGCGGACAGGCCGCAATCGAATAGAAGTCCAGAGTTGTGACATTGGCCAGAATTTTATGCCAGCCCAGCAAGCCAGATGTTGGGCGGTGGGGGGGTGGTGGCATAAAATGGAGCGGGAGGCTCCGGGAGGCCTTACCGACCCGTTCCTGCCTCCGCTCCATTTTACGTAGGGTGGTGGGGTGGCGGAAAATGGGCCAATCAAGGCCCTCAAGTTGCCAATTAACGACCACTTAAGGGCCTTCGCCCCCCTCCACGGGGATTTTACCTGTGGCAAGCGGGCATCCTGGAGCCAGGAAAGGCCGCCCGGTGAAAGTTGGCGGCCTCTGAGCGTCCCGGGGTGGTGGAGGGAGGACCCAAAACACCCCCCCTTCCCTCCAGACAGTCACCCTTGCCTCACCGGGGCATGAACGATTATCCCTGATGAGGCAACCCAAACTTACCTACAGTCCTGGCACCATGTCCTCGGCTGGGCTGCAGTCCCAGCAGGGTCACCGCTCCCAGTGGCGCTGCTGGGACATAGAGCTACCAGCCCGACAGCTCAATGAGGCGGGACCTCCACCCTCAAGCAAGTGGAAGTCCCGCCTCGGAACAATTAAAGCCTGGGAACCCATAAAATACGGGACGGATCCCCAGGCTAGGCAGAAGCAGCTTCGCCACCGAATTTTATGTCGGTGGCCAGCTCCCGTCCGCCCGACGTAAATTCCAGCCCATAGCTTGCGAATTTTATTCGTGGCGGGAACCATGGAAGGCGGACTTCACAATACATTACAGTGGGACATCAATTAAAGTAGTTTAGATGCCAAATAACTTTCAGAACCTCGCCTGGTTGAAGGAGTTGGCAAGGAAGTGAGAGTTCAGTGCTGCCTCTGTCAGGCAGCCATACTGTGAGGCAACAAGCACTGGAAAGGTGGGCAGAACATAGAGGCCATTATTGGACAGTGGCCGAAGCAGAGTAAAGGTGCCATCACCATCAGTGGGGGGGGGAGGGGAGAGGGGGGTTGTGTGCTGGGACTGTGAGGGGGTGGGAGGGGGTACTTATGCAAGGGTCACAGAAAGGCAGTGACCCCTGCTCCCTAGGGAATAGCAAGGGAAAGGTTTTGGGAGATGTGGTCTGCCAAGAATGCACAGAATGTGAAAGCCCACCTGGCACAGGACTGATCCACCCAGTCTTCATGGCACCCCGCCGCAACCACCCCCCCCACACCCCCCACCCCGAGGAGGAGGAGGAGCGGTGCAGAGGGAGGTAGGTCCAGGCACTAGTGGGGCTACAATAGGAACAGCAGGAGCAGCAAGAGGGCCACCCTCCAGATGGGCACACCAGAGAAGGATGCAGAGGGGTGCTCCAACAGCCTCCTGCATGAAGAAGCTAGGGCCTATCCTCAGGAGAGTCTACCATACACAGCTCAACTATCTGCAGATGTGCAAGCAGTAGTGTCAGCGCAGACTGCGGATCTCCAAGGAGGCGTCACCATGTATGCGCCATGCTGCAGGACAAGCTGAGACCAATGTGGTTTGGTGGATTCCCAATGCCAGTGGCCCTGAAGATCACTGTGGCTCTCAACTTCTGTGCCTCTGGATTCTTTTAGGGATCCACTGGGTACATGTGTGGGACGTCCCAGGCTGAGGCCCATCAGTGCATCAAGGAGGTGACCAATGCCGTGTTCAAGAGGGCTGGTCACCATGTGTGATACCGAATCAACCCGGACAGTCAGGTGGAGAGGTCCATTGGGTTCAGGGACATCGCTGGATTCCCCCAAGTGCAGGGTGTGATCGACTGCATGCATGTGGCCATTAAGGTTCTCACAGACCAGCCAGCGGCCATCTATAGAAAGGGCTTCTATTTCAGCAATGTCGACAGTGGATCCTTCAGGTGTGTCCACGGTTCTCGGGAAGCAGCCATGACGACTCACATGCCAGAGCTATTGCGGCCATCTACACACCTTTAGGGATGGATTCACGAGGAGAAGGGCTACCCATTGAAGACATGGCTATTCACACCTCTGAGCAACCCTCGCACAGTAGCAGATGAGAGATACAACACCTGCCACGGGTTGACCCAAGCAACCATCAAGCAGGCCATTATGCTGCTGAAGATGAGATCTGGGTGCCTAGATCTGGGTGCCTACAGTGGAGCCCTGCAGTATGCCTCAGTGAGGGGCTTGTGTATTATGGTGGTCTGCTGTGCTCTGAACAATCTAGCACTGCGGGGGGGGGGGGGGGGGGAAGGTCTTAAATAATGAGGACATTATCAATCACCACTCCTCCTCCTCCTCTGACGAGGAGGATGTGACAGAAGCTGTTGAGCAGGCAGTACAGGCTGAGGAACTCCTTGCACCAGAGACAAGGGGAAATGACAGACAAGCAAGGGAGGCTCAGGACAATCTCATACATACCCGTTTCTTGAGATTCTGATGCCCTTTCACAATCTATGCATTATAGACTCAACTTTATGCAGATATGCTGTCGCCTCCTTCATCTTGCACTCCATTGCCCAGATTCACAGCGCACACTGACAAAGCTAAGGAGCTGACCGAATCTGGCTTGCTCCAACACTAGTAGCCCATTGAGGGAGCAAGGCTGTAGATAACATCTAACAAGGCAATAAGATATGAAGGGATGACTAACATTTATTGATTGACACAATGCCTTAACATTCACAAAGTCTAAACACCCATGAACTCCAAGTGCGTCCAGGTGCTCTTCTTAATGTGCTTATGTGTTCCTACGAGGTGCCACCCCTGCAGCTGCAGCTGTGGTGGAGGCAGGCTGTTGATCGGGCTTCCCCGTGGCATGGGATGACTTTGGTGGCCATCCTCTGGTTGCCTGAGGCCTGTCGGGCCCCAGCTTGCTGAGGGGCTCCTCAGTTGCAGGATCCTTCTTTTTCATCACAGCTACTGGAGGCACTGGGGTCACTGGCAGAGGGGTTGAGGAGCCACTATCCACACTTGGAGCGCCTTGAGAGGAGCCCCCAGATGCAGAAAGCAGCCACTCCTCTGCCCTTGCAAGGCACACTTGCATCTCCCTACTAACCTGAGAAGGACCAGGTCGTGATGGAGACTCCAGACACCTCATCACCTTCTCGCCTTGTCACTGCTGCATAGAAGTCATGGACAAGGCGATGCAGGATGTTTTGCTAGTGCTGTTGGGGAGTGTTTAAACTAGTTTGGCAGGGAGATGGGGACATGAGGTTAGACTCAGCTGGGACACAAATCAAAAATTAAATTTGGGCGGCACAGTGGCGCAGTGGTTAGCACCGCAGCCTCACAGCTCCAGCGACCCGGGCTCAATTCTGGGTACTGCCTGTGTGGAGTTTGCAAGTTCTCCCTGTGTCTGCGTGGGTTTCCGCCGGGTGCTCCGGTTTCCTCCCACATGTCAAAGACTTGCAGGTTGATAGGTTAATTGGCCATTGTAAATTGCCCCTAGTGTAGGTAGGTGGTAGGAGAATGGTGGGGATGTGGTAGAGAATATGGGATTAATGTAGAATTAGTATAAATGGGTGGTTGTTGGTCGGCACAGACTCGGTGGGCCGAAGGGCCTGTTTCAGTGCTGTATCTCTAAATAAAATAAAAACGGAAGGTGGAAAATTAATGGATGAGTCTGGAAGACAGAAGAAACGAGGGTTAGAAAATAAAAAAGGAGTTTGGCAGTGCTCAAGGGTATCTATTTCAATGCAAGGAGTATAGCAAATAAAGCCGATGAGCTGAGGGCACAGATAGACACGTGGCAGTATGATATCACAGCTATTACAGATACATGGTTTAAGTTTAAGAGATACAGCACTGAAACAGGCCCTTCGGCCCACCGAGTCTGTGCCGACCATCAACCACCCATTTATACTAATCCTACACTAATCCCATATTCCTACAACATCCCCACCTGTCCCTATATTTCCCTACCACCTACCTATACTAGGGGCAATTTATAATGGCCAATTAACCTATCAACCTGCAAGTCTTTGGCATGTGGGAGGAAACCGGAGCACCCGGAGGAAACCCACGCAGACACAGGGAGAACTTGCAAACTCCACACAGTCAGTAGCCGGAATTGAACCCAGGTCGTTGGAGCTGTGAGGCTGCGGTGCTAACCACTGCGCCACTGTGCCGCCCCTATGTTTAAGGAGGGACAGAAATGGCAGCTCAACATTCCTGGTTACAGGGTTTTCAGACGCGATAGGGAATGGGATAAGAAAGGAGGGGGAGTGGTAATTTTGGTCAAGGAAACTATTACAGCTGTGAGGAGGGCTGATATGTTGGAAGGTTCATCAAATGAGGCCATATGTAATTAGCTAAGGAACAAAAAAGGGGCAATCACACTGCTGGGAGTGCACTGTAGATCCCCAGTCAGAAGGAGATAGAAGAGCAGATATGTAGGCAAATCTCTGAGAAGTGCAAGAATAATAGGGCAGTAATTGTAGGGGATTTTAATTACCCCATTATTAACTGGGATAGTTTTAGTGTGAAAGGAATTGAGGGAGCAGAATTCTTGAGGTGCATTCAGGAGAACCTTTTTGGCCCAGTATGTAGCAAGTCCAACAAGAGAGGGTGCAGTTTTAGACTTAGTTTTAGAAAATGAAGATGGGCAGGTGGAAGGAATGGCAATGGGAGAGCATTTTAGTGGTAGTGATCATAATTCAGTCAGTTTTAACATAATTATGAAAAAGGACAGAGATAGAACAGGAATTATAGTTGTCAATTGGGGCAAGGCCAATTTTACTAAACTGAGGAGTTATTTAGTGAAAGTGGACTGGAAACAGCTACTTGAAGGTAAATCAGTGTCAAAACAGTGGGAGGCATTCAAAGGGGAGATTCAAGGGGTTCAGGGCAAACAAGTTCCCACAAAGAAAAAGGGTGAGGTGGCCAAATCTAGAGCCCCATGGATGTCAAGGAGCCTACAGGGTAAGACAAGGCAGAAAAGGAAAGCTTATGTCCGACACCGAGAACTCAATACTACAGAAAACCGAGAGGAGTATAGAAAGTGGAGGGGTGAAATCAAAAAGGAAATTAGGAAAGCAAAAAGAGGGCATGAAAGAATATTGGCAAACAAAATCAAGGTGAATCCAAAGATGTTTTATCAATACATTAAGAGTAAGAGGATAACTAAGGAGAGAGTAGGGCCCGTAAAAGACCAAAAAGGTAACCTATGTGTAGGAGCAGAAGATATTGGTATGGTTCATAATGAATACTTTGCACCTGTCTTCACAAAAGAAGGGGACAATGCAGATATTGTAGTTAAGGAGGAAGAGTGTGAAGTATTGGATGTGATAAACATAGGGAGAAAGGAAGTATTAATGGGATTAGCATCCTTGAAAGTTGATAAATCACCAGGGCCAGATGAAATGTATCCTAGGCTGTTAAAAGAAGCATGAGAGGAAATAGCAGAAGGTCTGACCATCATTTTCCAGTCCTCACTGGATACAGGTGTGTTGCCGGAGGATTGGAGAATTGCTAACGTTGTACCTCTGTTTAAAAAGAGAGCGAAGGATAGACTGAATAATTACAGGCCTGTCAGTCTAACCTCAGTAGTGGGCAAATTATTGGAATCTATTCTGAGAGACAGGATAAACTGTCGCTTAGAAAGGCACAGGTTAATCAAGGATAGTCATCATGGATTTGTTAAGGGAAGATCTTGTTTGACCAACTTGATCGAATTTTTTGAAGAAGTAACAAGGAAGATAAATGAGGGTAGTGCAGTTGATGTGGTCTACATGGATTTTAGCAAGGCTTTTGACAAGGTCCCACATGGCAGACTGGTTAAAAAGATAAAATCCCATGGGATGCAGGGAAATGCAGCAAGGTGGATACAAAATTGGCTCAGTGGCAGGAAACAAAGGGTAACTGTTGACGGGTGTTATAGAGACTGGAGGGCAGTTTCCAAAGGCGTTCCGCAGGGCTCAGTACTGGGTCCCCTGCTTTTTGTGGTGTACATTAACAATTTGGATGTAAATGTAGGGGGCATGATCAAGAAGTTTGCAGAGGACACAGAGATTAGCCGTCTGTTAGATAGCAAGGACGATAGCTGTAGGCTGCAGGAAGATATTGATGGTCTGGTGAGATGGGCAGAAAAGTGGCAAAGGGAATTCAACTTGGAGAAGTGTGAGGTGATGCATTTGGGGAGGTCAAACAAGGAAAAGGAATACACAATTAATGGGAAACTACTGAGAAGTGGAGAGGAAGTAAGAGACCTTGGAGTGAATGTCCACAGATCCCTGAAGGTAGCAGGACAGGTCAATAAGGTGGTTAAGAAGGCATATGGAATCCTTTCCCTTATTAACCGAGGTACAGAATATAAGAGCAGGGAGATTATGATGGAACTGTATAACTCATTGGTTAGGCCACAACTTGAGTACTGTGTGCAGTTCTGGTCACCTCATTACAGAAAGGATGTAACTGCACTAGAAAGGGTACAGAGGTGATTTACGAGGATGTTGCCAGGACTGGAGAAATGCAGCTATGAGGAAAGATTGGATAGGCTGGGGTTGTTCTCCTTGGAACAGAGAAGGCTGAGGGGAGATCCTGATTGAAATGTACAAAATTTTGAGGGGCCTGGATACAGTGGAGATGAAGGGTCTATTCACCTTAGCAGAGAGGTCAGTGATGAAGGTGCATAGATTTAAAGTGATTGGTACAAAAATTAGAGGGGAGATGGGGAAACATTTTTTCACCCAGAGGGTGGTGATGGTCTGGAACTCACTGCCTGAAAGGGTAGTTGAGGCAGAGACCCTGAACTCAATTAAAGGAGTCTGGATATGCACCTCAAGTGCCATTAGCTGCAGGGCTACAGACCAAATGCTGGAAGGTGGGATTAGAATAGGTGAATCGTTTTTCAGCCGGCACAGACACAATGGGCAAAGAGGCCTCTTTCTATGCCCTAAACTTTCTATGATTCTATATAGGTCTGTGTGCATCTCCAGCATCCACCGACTGGTCTGCTGGATCAGGCTCTCCATGAGGGTTGCCAATCTCTCCATGGAGGAAGCCATACACGCACACACCAGAGACATGGCAGCACTCAGGGCCTGAATGGACTCTTGATCTCTTGCTGCAGCTCCAGCAGATGCTGCGTTGCTGACGACTCCAGAGGCACGCCATCAGCCTGGGACTCAGCATGGGCCTGGCCTCAGGCAGTCCTCTGAGTGTCAGTGGCCGCAGCTGTCACAGCCTCCGTCAGGTATTTGGCCACGTCTGTGTTGTGCTTGCCAGCTTGTGACCCTGAATCTAATCGTGAAGGCATACCCACCAACAATCTGCGCTGGTTGAGGGTGTGGGGGAATGATGTGACAGTGCACCCTCCCAGGATCCCTCCTCCTCCTCCTCCTCCGAGATGGATAGATGGCCCCAGGTCTCTGCAGCTGGAGGTCTTTCAGAATTACCGAAACCTGCATGAGAGAACACAAACATGTAGGAGTTAGGAGCCTCATATATCCTCATCCCAACCATGCTTGATGTGGAGCTCCATATGCCCAGTGGTGGCCACATGAGCACTATGCCTCATGTGCTGCCCAGATGCACCTTTGTGGCCCTGCACTCATTCACTCGCATTGACACTTCTGGCTTGCCATCAACAATCGCAGGGCCTCCTGCTCTAGCGGGGTCAGAGTATGAAGGTCTGCGAAGCCTCCACCAATCTTGGTCCTTTCTTTATTATTGTGTGCCTGTTTCCCCTGCAAGCAAAAGAAGGAACACTGTTAGTCTCCCCACGAAGACTAACACAACACTTATGCTGACGGTAGCCCTTTGGCCCATGATGGGGGCCCACAAATGCCTCCACCATACGTCCGCTCTCCAGGGACCTGGTGGAGGTCAGCAAAGACACGGCTGTCTCTCACCAAGATGCAGCCATACATCTGAAAGGATATGCTGCTGTCTCACCCCTTTGCCACTGACTGGGTGGTCATTCCCTCCCATCTAACAACCTGTCTTGTGTTGTCACATGCTGGTCCCAAAGAGGAAAACAGTATTGTGAACTCACCTTGGCAGAGCAGAGTAGGTGATTGACCTGCTTGCAGAACTACACCCGTGTTCGTGAGTTGGTGGGGGCACTGCATCCAAGTTCAGTGCGGGGGGGGTGACCCAACAGCAATCCCTCCTCTGCAATCTCTGTTCAGGCTTGCTTGGTCAGGCAGGTTGGTCTCTTCTTCCCAACCCTTGGGAAGAGGACTTCCCGTCTTGCCCTTACAGCATGGAGGAGAACCTGCAGGGAGGTATTGTTAAACCATGGGGTCACCCGGTGTCTTCTTTCTGCCATGGTTGCAGCAGGCTCTTTGGGTCTTCCCTTCTGGAGGAGGGGGTACAAGGTTCTTTTGTCCTGGTGGAGGGGTCTTCTGCAATGTTGCTGAGGCAATGCTTTAAAAGGAGACAGCAGTGCATGCAGGACTGACAGCTCTTTAAATATGGTGGCAGCACCTGCCTTTGAGTCAGGTGGCACTGCCATCAGCACCTCATTGCATGCCCCTGCTCCTTAATTGGATGGAACCCAAGCCTCCAGTTAGCTAATTGGCCGGCCACCTCCTGACCATATTCGGCCAGCCACGTGGAACTCGAGCGGAAGTGGCACCCGCTTCCTGTGCTGCCGCCAGGACCCGCAGACTCCAAACAAAACTCCAGCCACTGTCTCTCCTCTCACTCTCTCACAGACACACGAAAGTCCTATCACTCACTCTTACTCCTACACAGTGCTTTCATTCACTTATTCGTTTTCACTGGAACGACGGAGGTGGAGGGGCGACATGATAGAGATTTACAAAGTTATGAGCGGCATGGACAGAGTGGATAGTCAGAAGCTTTCTCCCAGGGTGGAGGAGTCAGTTACTGGGGGACATAGGTTTAAGGTGCGAGGGGCAAAGTTTAGAGGGGATGTGCGAGGCAAGTTCTTTACACAGAGGGTGGTGAGTGCCTGGAACTTGCTGCCAGGGGAGGTGGTGGAAGCAGGTACAATAGCGATGTTTGAGGCATCTTGACAAATACATGAATAGGATGGGAATAGAGGGATACGATCCCCTGAAGTGCAGAAGGTTTTAGTTTAGACAGGCATCAAGATCGGCGCAGGCTTGGAGGGCCGAATGGCCTGTTCACGTGCTGTACTGTTCTTTGTACAAGGCTCACATATGAACCCTCTCTCTTATACACACAGACAACACATCCGTTCAGTCAGTCGCGCGTATATAAGGGCTTCCCATCACTCAATGATATATTCAAACTGACCACCCGCCCTCCGCCATTCATTTGTTCTTAAGGACATGCAGCACTCCTACAATCTTTTAAAAAATACTGAATTAACTGTAGAAATAAATGAATTGTACGTGCAGGACTGTTTACAATACCTACTGCTTTCCAGATCCAAAGTCAATGATGCTCATCATCAGGATTATGCTATATAGCACTTAAAAATAATTGAATACAAAGGTTGGCAATTAGTCCATCTCACACCTGAATGGAGGACAGGGCCAAATGACAAACCCTGGAAATGGTCTCACTGCAGTGCTGCACAGCCGCACAAAATAGCTGATATGTACGTTCCCAGCAGCACTTTAACAACCAGGTTTTAATATATTGCGTCATCCCTCGGTTCATTTCAATGGGGCGGAGTTGGGGATGAGGGGAGCACTGCAACTTGAAATCAAAATGCAAAATGTTATTTTCTTTGCCAGCATTACCATTTTGAAAAAAAAATGCTTTCCACTCAGTTTCTTTTCCAGCCCTAATAATGGCAGTTTCTTTGTCCACAACCACAATACTAGTCCTATCCTTTCAACGATAGGGTGAGAATTCTTTTTGGAGGGAGGTGCAACTCTCTGATAGATGCTGGCTTGGCCACTTGAGGCTCTCTGATGCTGTAATGCTGACAGGGAAATTCCTGACTGACTGACTCGGGTATTGCTCGTGCCGCTGTTCAACATCGTCATGCAAGACAACTCATTTCTCATTGGAGCCCTGAGTATCTGAGAACTTTACAGAATGCAAAAAGGGCTGGAATAGCTGAAAACTGGTCATCGTTGTTAAGTGTATTTGATTTGCACTTGCCCCTGGTTTTCTACTGGTCAAGTGCTGAAAGTCTGTGCTGTTCTGCAGCATCAAGCTGGTTGCACCATTCAATTGCTAGTCTAGGAAATCCAATACATTATGCTCTCGTCAACAATCCTGCACTGTTCACCTTTAAAAGTTGAAGCAGATCACACTTTTGTGGGCGCACAGCAACCAGAAGCATTTTTAACATTTTTGGTGAGATTAGTTCTCAATTTTTGTTGCCATTTTTGATTTAATTATATTTGACCAATACTTGTTGCTTAACATTGGATGTTTATTTATTCCTTTTTATTTAATTTTAATTTAACTGCTGGCCACCATTTTCAAAGTATCAGTCCTAAGTTTTCACTTAACTTGTTTGAACCTCTGATTTCATG
This sequence comes from Heterodontus francisci, assembly GCF_036365525.1. Lineage (NCBI taxonomy): Eukaryota > Metazoa > Chordata > Chondrichthyes > Heterodontiformes > Heterodontidae > Heterodontus > Heterodontus francisci. Next base: position 39,086,279 of record NC_090401.1, on the reverse strand, counting down.
TCCAACCCTCACAACTTACTTTGAAGTGATTTTCATGATTTAACCTTATTTACTCTTGATTCTTGCTTGCTAAGGAGCAAGGTATAACTGGTGCCCATTCACAGTTAGTGTTACAACCAGCAAGTAATGAGAAATGAGGTTATACACTTCTACCTAATGGGCATGGGTACACATTCACTGGATTTGTAAACTTGTTACAATGTTGCATATTATTATTAATAATAAAATTTGTTATTTTGCATGGAGATGTGACAAAGCATGCAGGTATTCCTGTGCTGGAACAGCAGTAGCCAAGTTCTTTGCTCTGTTCAGAAACACCAGTCTATAAATAGACCTGTATTCAGTGATTGTTTCTAGATCCCCAATACGAATGACTCTATTGTATGAAAAGTTAGATTCAAGAATGTCATGTTAAATGAGCATTTACAAAGTCAAAAGAAAAATTACAAATACGGGAGTTTTGTGGGTTATCTTGTCCAAGAAGGCAATCTGCAGTCAGTCTTCCAGTTCTTCAGCTAGTAGCCTGAGAGCTTTGTGTTACATTTTGCATCAGTAGGGAAACCAGCCTAGATTAGAACTATTCCAAGTAAACTTCTGTTTAAAGGTAAGGGGTAGATTTTCAACTTCACCACAAGTGATAATCTGGTAATATAATGGGATGAAAATCGGATTGGTTATAGAAAAGACGTGTGATCCACTGGAGGATTACGCCAACGGTTAAGACCAAATGTTAACCCTTCAGTTTAGTAAGAGAGCAAGTAGCATCTTTATTATTTTATGTATCAAAGGAAGTAGAAAGATGTAAGATTTACTTTGTTGACAAAATATAATTCATTTGCTTGCCATATATAAATAAAACCATTTGTTGGGCTTTGCTCTTATCAAGGTGTACATTCAAACCACTTTGCAGAGTGGAGAATTATATGGCAGCACATGATATATTCAACTGGGTAGCGTGCAGAGTGAGGCTTCTCTGTTACAATCCCTGGGTCTCACTGCCACTTGTCTGCATATTGGACAAAAAAAGACACACTGTGGATTGCTGGGGACATGAAGCCTGCTTACAAGAGTAGCCAACAATGCTGAAAATATCTAGCATAAAAATTTCAAAATTCATCAAGGCACATATACTTTTTAGTTAGCAATCAGCCGTATGGATAAGACAGCAAGGAACTCTTGCGCAAATAATTATCTTAACAACTTTTCTTATGTAAGTAAAAACCAGGACAGTTGACATTAAAGGCATAGGTTAATCCAGGGCCATCTGGGTACATTAGATTTCCTAGACTTCTTACCTGACCCATCAGAATAAAAAGCACTACAGGTACTCAAACAACTTTGGCAGGTTTGAGCACACTAAGTGCATGGCTAGCAGCCTAACCGGATAGCTGAGCATTAATTGTATGGTAGTGGCGATGCATTTAACCTTACAGAAAACACATTACTAAATAAAGACATGTGAACCTGCTGATGTGTTAAACAAACCAGGAGTAAAAATTAACCTCAATGCACAATCAAGGCGCGAAGAGCAAATTAATATGTCTGCATTTACAGCATCAGTCTTTTGAGGTGAAAAGTGGTATTTGCTGCTTTATAAACATTTGCAAGGTCATAAATCAGCGTTTGGTCACAGAGTTGCAAGTTTTCAGTAGCTTCACAATGAACTGTAAAATGATTTAATTTTCAGCTTCTACAATCCAAGCTGTTTTCCTCAATCCCAGGATTTTCATGGCTGTAGTAAAGTGCTGCATGAGAGAGGGGGATGGGAGGGGGGGAAAATTAGCTTGGTTGAGATGTTATTCTATGCCTTGCCTTATAAAGAGCGTTGTTTTAATTCCATGAGGAATGGGCAATATGAGTGGTACAAGTAGGAAATACAGCTTTACATTGAGTATTGAAATGCTGTGCTGCACAATAATATCATTCCCAGAGAGACAGCAATTCAGCTTAATATTCGCTGCTGCTTTCCAAATCTACACCCTGTCAGTGACAAGGCAATTTCTTTAATGATTATTTACAATTGCTGAAAATTGCAAAATTGCCCCAATCATTGTGGCTTTTCTAACCTCAGACATGACAGTGCTAAGTGTGCGACAAATAGCCACAGCAAACCTGTGTAGGATGGGGAATATCCACTGTTGCTGGTTGCAGTCCAGTGACCTCTGCTGGACACAACACATGTATGGATGCCAGGTGGTTAGGTCAGGATTAGGCTTTGCTGTGATACCTGCATGCTCAAATAGCCTGCTGCCACTCACTCTCTATACCCAGGCATTTACCTACATGAAAACAGTTACTATCTTAAGAGGACTTCATGGTCAATGAAATGTGGAGAGACGAGATAAATCACTGTATAAGTTCAAGGTTTTCTCTCTTTTCACTTAAAGAATGGCCATTTAGGCAAAGAATCAGAAGAAAGTGATTGGCATGAAACTATACCAGAACATGAATCAATGCCTTCCCAGTGGAGGGAGAATACTGACTGAGGGGCAGAGATGGGGACCCAATTAAGGGAATGATCAGAACTGGAGAATTTTAAAAATAGAAATGCCCCGAAGTTCCGAAATGAAACGCACTAAAACCTCCCACCTATTCCTCATTCCAATCCTTACCCAAACTAGGTTATTCACCAATCAACCTCCCATCGCATCCTAATTCTACCACATGTATACAAACATACACGCAATCGCTGGATTCATTATTCATTATCTGTTATTCTGTAAAGCATTAAAACATATTTGGGGTCATTTTGCAAGTCCTCTCTAGAGGCAGGAAGCTCACCCACCAGCAGTAGATACTGGAGGAGTATATATGCAATTCCCAGTGTGCACTCGGAAAATTTCTACCCTCGCCCTTTTTGTTAATTCTGAGATGCTGAAAACTGCTGTCTCTGCTTTTTGGCTGCTCACATTCCAACAATTTTCTTATAACTAATTAAAAATTTAAAACTCATTCCTGAACTTTGGTGACCTGAAATTTTAAATAGTTTATCTGATCCAAATCTAAGATCAATAAGATATTTTTAGTGTAACAACGTTTTGAAATCATCTTCATATTTCCATTTTTTGATGCAGAAAAGTGCATCATGCTCTGTGGTTTGGACAATAAGAGTTCAGAAATATATTTTATTAAAACTACTTGATCTCTTAAATGAGACAAAGACAGAGAATGGGGACGAGTGAGGAGACATTAATGTTCTGATTCAGAATATTTCCTTTCATTGTGCTGAAGATTCTGACTCCTCATGAGGTGCAGTTCTATCAGTTCCAGCTACCTCCAGTGGCTGGATTTTACCAGCCCTCTGAGGATGGGCTGGGGGCCCATAAAATGGTGAGGGAACATGGGGGGCAGAGTTTTAGTCATCTTACTGCCGCCCAGCCATCTTTCCAGTGGCAGGGAAGGTGGAGGATGACCCTCCTGTCCAGAGGCTAATACAGCCACTTAAGTACCCAATTAAGGGCCTCTTCCCACCGCCACTGGCATTTTACCAGTAGTAAGTGGGCTCTCTGGCACATGGGGAGACCGCCAAGTGAATCCTGTTCAGGTATCCTTTGGCCCATGGAGGGGCCCCCCGGTGATAATGGCTGCACCCACAGCAACCACAATACCACCCCCCCCCCAGACCCCACGCAACTGGGTGGAAGATGGCATCCTTCAATGGCGCCCTCTTCTTCAATGGCCCTCCGATTGGTTGGCAGCTCCTGGGGGCAGGCAGTCAACTTTTAAAGAGACGGCAGCCCCGAAAGCAACTAATTAGTTGCCTGACCCCCGTAAAATCCATCTTGTGGGGGTGGGGGGGGGGGGGGTCCCACAAACGGCCAAGTAACTGTGCGGAGTTTGCAAGTTCTCCCTGTGAACGTGTGGGTTTCCGCCGGGTGCTCCGGTTTCCTCCCACAGCCAAAGACCTGCAGGTTGATAAGTAACTTGGCCATTGTAAATTGCCCCTAGTGTAGGTAGGTGGTAGGAGAATGGTGGGGATGTAGTAGGGAATATAGGATTAATGTAGGATTAGTATAAATGGGTGGTTGTTGGTCGGCACAGACCCGGTGAGCCGAAGGGCCTGTTTCAGTGCTGTATCTCTAAATAAACAAATAAGTTGGGTCACCCCAGCTTTCCAGACCCTCATTGGGACCCGCACCACAAGCATAAAATTCAGCCCAGTATCTTACATCTTGTTCACCTACACCATGAGTATCAGTAGTGGAGCCGGATCTTGTTCTCGCCTGATACTCAAGTAGATTTTCAAGCTAGGGTCACTGGACAGCAATAGGAAGCAGGAACCTTATTTAAATTTTTCTCTTTCCCCCTCAGGGATGCTGAGGTCAATTTTAATGCTCTTACTGCCAGAAACTGAGACCAGCTAACTCAGCAGACGTTGAGAATCAAACTAGGGACCTGTTGAATCTTCATGGCTCAATATGACACTGAGTAGTATTCTCACCAATTGAGCCATCAGAGCAGCAACATTATCTGGGTATGGCATCCTAGTGGATACGTTACTGGACTAGTAATCCAGAGAATGTAAATTCAAATCTCACCAGGGCAGTTTGAAAATTTGAATCCAGCTTATGGAATCTGGAAATTTTAAAAAAGGCTATTAGGAAAAAGTGATCGTGGGGCAGTTGGATTGTCATTAAAAACCCAACTGGTTCACTAATGTTCTTTAGGGAGGGAAACCTATCATTCTTACCTGGTCTGACCTATATGTGACTTCAGTACCACACCAATATGGTTGACTATTAACTGCCCTCTACAGTGGCCTCTAGCAAGTCACTCTGTTATATTTAGGCCAATTATGGATGGACAATAAATGCCGACATCCTGAGAATTAATTTTTTTAAAAGTTATATTCTTAATTGTAGGGTCATTACATCAAGGGTTCTATGGAAGACCCACTGTCACCCTGTGGACTTTTCAACATGGGATTCCAGAAAGATTTAACACAACTTCCTCAGGATTTGGGGATGGCAGCAGAATTCTTGCCCCACAGCCAAAAATAATACACTTTATTACATAGAAAACCAAATAAAACCGTCTAGCACAGGACTCATGCTTCACTGAAATTCCATGTATCAGGAACTCACCGTTCGATGAGCTGCTCCAAAGCAGTGGGGAAATTGCTCTTAAATCACTTGCTGTTAGAGCAACCTATGGAAACAAGTGCACTGAACTGCAAAATAAAGCATTTTGTTTGATAACTGGCAGTAAGTCAGCTATTGGGAAATCCCTCGACATTTACTGGCAGACATATACCAAGGTGTCATCTTATTGAACCTTTCACAAATTGAATACTGACACTTTCTCATGCTTTTAACATGGGTCATAAATGGGTGATTAATGCACATGCCCTTGGATAAAAGGGCGCAAAGTTAACATTTACACCACGTGCCCTTTGGACCAATTGATAAAAGAATGCGTTGAATGTACTGGCAATTGAAAAGCAGCATTCTGATATTTCCTGGGCTGTCTGGTGACCAATTATTAGGAATTACTCAACTATGTTAGATATACTTGTCATAAAGGGAGTGCAACAAAGGTTCATCAAACTAATATCTGGGATGGAGGGATTGCCCTGTTAGGAAAGATTAAATAGACTAGGCCTTTATTCTCTGGAGTTTAGAAGAATGAGAGGTGATCTCATTCAAGCATACAAAATTCTTCCCGAGCTCGATGTTTCCCCTGGCTGACGAGTCCAGAACCAGGGGGCACAGGCTCAGAATTAGGGGCAGGCTATTTAGGATTGAGATGAGGAGGAATTTCTTCACTCAGAGGGTAGTGAATCTTTGGAATTCTCTGCCCTAGAGGGTGGAGGAGGCTCAGTTGTTACGTATGTTCAAGACTGAAATCGATCGATTTCTAAATATTAAACACATCAATGGTTATGGGGATAGTGCAGGAAAATTGTGTTGAAGTGGAAGATCGGCCATGATCTCATTGAATGGCAGAGCAGTCTCGAAGGGCTGAATGGCCTACTGCTGCTCCTATTTCTTGTGTACTGATTGCTTTTTTCATTCTGGGGATTTGGACATCACTAGCAAGGCCAGTGTTTATTCTCCATCCCTGAGAAGGTGGTGGGTCTTCTTAAACTACGGCGCTCAGTGTAATTAAGCTACTGCCACAGTGCTATCAGGTAGGGAATTGCAGGACTTTGGCCCAGCGGCTATGAAGGAACAGTGATATATGTTCAAATCGGGATGGTGTGTCACTTCGATGGGAACTTGGAAGTTGTGGCGTACCTATATGCACCTACTACCCTTGCCCATATATGTTGTGCAGATAGTGGTTTTGGGAGGGATTGTAGAAACTCCTTTGGATTCTGGTGGAACTACCTTAGACAGTAATCTGTTCCTGAATGCTGCACTCATTTACTGGCATCTGGCACACTTTACTGTGTCCTGAGCGATTGCACAAATTTTGTATGCCATTTATTCATGGAAGAACATCACTAACAGTAAACAGCCTTCTTTTCGTGCAGTATAATATCCTTATCTTTCATGGCATTGTGTCATCATAAACAATTTATCCCTATGTAAGAAACCAATCAAAGTTCCTGGCTAGACAGCCTTGAATTATACATGCTGATTTGGATCAATCCAGGAGGAAATTGGTATGATTGGTAAGTGAAATAGTTTATCCATAACCTGAGAGGCATAAAATCTACGCTGGATCAAACTTACATATAAAAAGTGTTTGATGGGAGATGATTTTCTCTGGTTTCTATGTTCAAGCAACATCATAAACGTAGCAAGAAAATTCCCTTTCATTGCTATCTCTAGCAAAATTGTAAACTTTTGGCTTCAGAATGCTTTTGCGATTTTGCTAGAAAGAGTAAATGCACAATATTCACGATATTGCTGGAAAATAACAACAAAGGGAAATCGTTCCCAAAGTTATCCAACAAGTTGTAGTTACAAGCTTAACTGAGGTACAACAACAACAATTTACTTTATGTAGCACCTTTAATGTCATAAAATATCCCAAGGCACTTCACAGGAGTGCAGGAGTGTGATCAGACAAAAAAAATGACATCATGCTAAAGATGGCGAAATTAGGACAGGTGACCAAAAGTTTGGTCAAAAAGTTAGATTTTAAGGAGCTTCTTAAAGGAGGAAAGAGAGGTGGAGAGGTTTAATGAGGGAATTCTAGAGCTTAGGTGTTAGACAACTGAAGGCTCAGCTGCCAATGATGGGGCAAAGGAAGTTGGGGATGCATAAAAACAAGAACTGGAGGAAAGCAGAACTCTTGGAGGGTTGTGGTGCTGGAGGAGGTTATGGAGGGAAGGAGTGGGGAGCCAAGGAACACAAGGATGGGAATTTTAAATTCCAGGCATTTTTGGATCAGAATTTTACATATAGATTTTACTCTGCTCAACTTTATAGCTGTCTACTTCTGTTAGGGGGAAACCAGATGTTTTTCTACATTGTTTCATATCAGTCCAAATTATTTTGTCCACTTATATTTATGTCAGTCTCTGTGAGGTGAAGAAAATGATCTTGAACAGCATAGTGAAGCCATGGGTTAAGCAATGAAAAGTAAAATCCAATGGGATGTAAAATGGGCTGTCGATCTGATCCAGTCAGCATCCAACCAGGCATTAGATTAAAATGATCCCTATAGCACTATACTATAATCTACCAGGGCAGTGGTGAGAGCAATTCATATTCTCATGAACACGCTTCCATTATTAATATTTTTGAGGACTTATGTTTAAAAGAATGTGGAAAATATCTGAGGAGATGTTGGATTTTATTAAGGGTCACTGGAAGGACACTTGGGACTTTGTTTAAAAACAAACACTTACTGGAAGTCACATGTCTTAAGCTAAGTAAACAGCTGAAGCCTTATTGACTATGGAATTATTTGGAGTTGTTTACAGAGAGGTCACATGCCTAGATTTATAGTGGTCAGGAGTTTTGTTTTTGTTTTTGGATTGTTTGGAGTGCAGTTGGTGCGTATCCTGCTCAGGGAGACTCACCCTATTCCACCTCTTTAAGAAACTCTGAGAATCCTGTGTGATAGCTGAAGCCAAGGATGCAGTAATACTTCCAGAAAGCCTGCAAGACTACTTCTCGACGTCTCCTAAACAATCTGCTTCTGAAAAGATCCCAGTGACAGCCGTCCATATGTACCTGGACACCAGACCGAAAGTCATCTGGAATATTTCATATCTTATCATTTTTTCTTCAAGAATTAACAAGTATTTAGCCAAAGTATTTTTGTTTTTGTAAGGTTGATCTCTGCAGAGAAAGTTTCTTTATTTTTTCTTTAACCGGTATATATATGTGCGTGTGTGTGTGTGTGTACGATTATTTATTTTAATTATTTATACTTTCATATTTCAACCTGTGTGTTAATAAGTTTTGCATCTTTATTGAATAAGTATTGTTTTATAATAAATTAATAATTTTATTGTTTATTAAAGAAACCTGGTTGGTGGATTTTTATTCTGAAACCAATATCGATAAAGTATATAAGTGGCTGTGGCTGTATTGGTAACTGGGTAAAACATTTAAATCTATGTTTTGACCAGTGGAGTAGTGAAACAAGAGAAAGACAGTGCATTCCTCCAACCTCGGTCATAACATATAATTGGGGACTCTGTCCAGGATAACCCAAAGCTGACGCAGTGCAATTGTAAGTGGGGTAATAATAATTGAAAGGGGGAAAAGGAAAACACCAGATTTCTTGTGCATTAGAGTAAAATTTATACTACCGGAATGGATACTTTTGATGCAAGTGCATTTGTGCAGCAGTCTGGAATAAATTATGATTCTTTGAAGGTGTTGTCTGCTGGCGAGCTGTTAAGTGTGGCAGAGCACTTGAAGGTAGATATTAGATCAAAAGCTAGGACACGTGAAATTCAGCGACTAGTAGCCAGACAGCTGATGATTGAAGTAAAAGAGCCAGAGGGACAAGTAGAATCGGAAGAAGACAAGCTAACACTGGCACAGAGTCAGTTGTACAGGACGAAGTTAGAGCTAGAATTTCAGAGAGAGGAAAAGGAAAAAGAAAGGGCATTTCAAAGGGAGCAAGCAGTGTGACAGGAGAGAGAAAGGGCAAGAGAAAGAGGAGAGAAAGAAAAAGAAAGAGCATTTTAGAAGCTGGAATCAGAATTGCAAAGGGAAAGTGAAAAGGAAAATGAAGAGAGGCAGGAGAGAGAAAGGGAGCGAGAAAGGGTATTTCAATTTAAAAAGCCGGAACTAAAACAAAAGGGTGGCCTTGACTCCAGGGAAAGTTCTGATGAGGAAGAATCTGACTCCAACCCAAGACCCAGTGGGGAGCTGTTTAAATTTGTGCAAGCCCTCCCACAGTTTGAGGAAATTTGAGGCATTTTTTAATTTCTTTTGAAAAGCTAGCTTACAGATGAGGTGGCCAAAAGAAAATTGAACACTGCTCATGCAAAGCAGGCTGACTGGCAGAGCTCATGAAGTTTATGCTATGCTTTCTGAGGAGGCCTCTGCAGATTATGAAATGGCAAAAAAGGTTATTCTCGCTACTTATGAGTTGATCCCTGAAGCATACAGACAGAATTTTCAGAACCTCCAGAAGCAACCTGGGCAGATCTATATATAACTTGAGAGGGTAAAGCAAATTAAATTTGATCGTTGGATGCGGGCACTATAGATGGAGATCATGTATGAGAACCTTAGGAAAATAATTCTCCTGGAAGAATTTAAACATTCACTCCCTCCATTTGTAAGAACACATGTAGAGAACCGGAAGGTTTCAATAGCCAAACAGGCAGCTGAGATCATTGATGATTATGAGCTTGTGCACAAGCCCAAACCTTTTTTCCGTCACACCCACAAACCCAAGAAGGATCGAAGTTGGGAGGGTGAAAGTAAGTCAAGTAGGCAGGGACAAGAAGGGACAGCTGGGAACATACTGGAATCTCTTCCTCAGGTCAGAAAGGAGGGTGGAAGGGAGGTCCAAAAGCCTAAGCGTTTCCATTGCCACAAGGTGGGACACCTTCGTGCGTAATGCTGGAAGTTACGGGATAAACCCATGGAACTAAGTGGGGTATACAATGCCAATGCAGAGAAAGGGGCCCTGACCCAGAGTATGACAGATCAGGCTGTAGCTCTGACTGCAGCTGTAAGGCCAAGTAAAAAAACTGCTGTGAGTGCAGGGAACATGAACAAGGTACCCGAGAGCTACAGGGAATTCTGATCAAAAGGAAAAGTAACTCCCTATCCCTCAAGTGAGGCAGGTAAACCTATAGTTATACTTAGGGATACAAGAGCCACCCAAACTCTTTTGCTGGGGAAAGGCATGACTTTTCCACCAGAGAATGCATTGAATGCCAAGCTTTTAATGAATGGTATCGACGGGGAGTATATACCTGTACCCTTGTATCGAATGCACCTGGAGTGTGACCTAATGTCTGGAATGGTAACGGTAGGAGTTGTCCATAGTTTGCCTGTAGGTGGAGTTGACCTACTCCTGGGAAACGATTTGGCCGGAGCGAAGATTGTACTTTCTCCAGCAGTCACAGAAAGATCAAGTGAAGTCAAGGAGACAACGCAGTGTAGTGACCCAAGCAACGGCTAAACAAGTTCCATCGTCAGAGGTCAAATTGGCACCACAGACAGATAGCTGAATATCTGAAACTTTTTGGGGCGATTTGAATAATAATCTGAAGGAAATGTTCAGTAAGTTTTCTCTGATCAAGGCTCAGCAAGCTGATCCAAAGTTAAGTAAAATGGCACAATCGGCTCTAACTGAAGCTGAAGCAGAGGAAGTTCTGAAATTCTACTATATTAAAAGTAGGATTCTGATGAGGAAGTGGAGACCCCCTCACAGACTTGTGGACAAAGAATGGACGGTGGTTTACCAAATAGTGGCACCGCCCAAGTATCGCCAGAAAATATTAAGGATAGCACTTGAAATTCCTATGGCGGGACATGTGGGGATCCAGTAGACGCAAGCACGTATAGTTGACATTTTTACTGGCCGGGTCTTCACAAGGACATGGTGCAGATTTGTAAAACATGACTTACATGCCAGATTGTGGGAAAGCCGCAACCTGCAATAAAACCAGCACCTCTAATTCCCATACCAGTTTTTGAGGAACCATTTAGTAGGGTGTTGGTAGACTGTGTGGGACCTTTACCAAAAACAAATGCGGGGCACCAATATATGCTTACTATTATGGATATGGCTACTCGGTTCCCAGAGGCCATTCCCTAGAGAACAATTTTCTGCCAAGGTAGTGGTAGAGAAGTTAACCCAGTTCTTCACTCGATATGGATTACCGATTGAGATCCAGTTGGATCAAGGTTCCAATTTTATGTCTAGAACCTTTATTCTGAAACTAATATAGATGAAGTATATAAATGACTGTATCTGTAACTGGGTAAAACATTTAAATATATGCTGTGGCCAGTAGAGTAGTGGAACTAGAGAAAGACAGTGCATTCCTCCAATCTCGGTCGTAACAATATGAAGGTGTTTGATGGAGACCATTCAAATAAAAAACACAAAAATTGTTCTCAAGTATTTCAAAATATTATATTGTAACATGAAGCACAGTCAACTCCATAAGCTGATCCAAGCATAATTCTAAACAGAGAATTCCATTGTACCAAGCATTTCCCATTCCCTCCTGTTATATAGAAATCTTGGTCCAAGCAAAACATTTAAATGCAAAATCTTGAACTGGGGATAAAATATTACCCTTGTTCTATGAGTATGAACACACAAGATAATGAAATATTTGAAGACAGTGATACATTACAATAATTTAATTGCTTCTATCTAAATCTGGGTCTTTGTCCTAAATTTTCTGTTCTTTTTGCTTTAGCTGAGTCACAGAATGGATAATTAAGTGATTGTAGTACAAGTATTTGATAATTGCCTGCTTTTATCTGGAGATTATACAAATCACAACCAAAGCATAACTTTTATTAGCAAAGTAGTTTTGCTTTTATCAGGATTTAACTGTAATGCAAATTGATTTCTTTGAATTTGTGAAATATTAATTAGAATTAGCAATGAATGAGACTTAACCTCCACCAGCCCACCCCATTCATGCATTAGTAAGAGTAGGCTCCATTAAAGGGCTCAACCTTTGTCCACTCTGTCGAGGATTATAAGATCTTTATCGATCAGAAATGGAACGATTGGATCAGTCAAAAGGTCTGCAATGATTTCATATATAGATGATGAAAGAAGCTATCGTAAGAGGGAAGCTCTTTTCTCAGAAAGCAGAATCAACATTTTGAAGGGTTCAATTTGAATGTCACCTGGCAATGAAAGAGTTAAACCACGCCGGTCACGGCTCTGCTTTGGTTAACGCTGCCCACTCTGTATGGGAAGTGGTGGGTGGCTGCTTCATGACAATTAAGCTGTAAGGTATAAAAAACTCAAAACATAAGTCAGCGAAACAAAGTAAACGAGTATTGGTGATAAAAGCAAAATACTGCGGATGCTGGAAATCTGAAATTAAAACAAGAAATGCTGGAACCACTCAGCAGGTCTGGCAGCATCTGTGAAAAGAGAAGCAGAGTTAACGTTTCGGGTCAGTGACGCTTCTTCGGAACTGACAAATATTAGAAAAGTCACAGGTTATAAGCAAGTGAGGTGGGGGTGGGGCAAGAGATAACAAAGGCGGTCTAGATTGGACCAGGCCACATAGCTGACCAAAAGGTCACTGAGCAAAGGCAAACAATATGTTAATGGTGTGTTGAAAGACAAAGCATTAGTACAGATTAGGTGTTAATATACTGAGTATTGGTGATGTTCACTCATTATCCCCAGTCAGATTGAAATCTTGGCATCCTGTTTGGTTCTTAGCTCAGAGTGGATCATCTCCATCACTCAAATTGTTTATTTCTCCCTCTGCAACAATGCCCACCTCCATCCATGCCTCAGGCCTTTTGCTGCTGAACCTCTTTCAAATGCCTTTGCCACGTCAAGACTCAACTACTGCAACACTCTCCTTGCTGGTCTCCCATCGTCCATAAATTCCAATTTGTCTAAAACCTAACTGCACATATCCTGTCCCATACCAAATCCTGTCCTCATTGGCCTTAATTGGCTTTGCTACCAAAGCTTCAAGTTTAAAATTCTTGCACTTGTCTTTAAATCCCTCATGGCCTTGCCCCATATGCAACATCCACAACCTCTTGCAAGCCTATAGCCTCCCCTGAACTCTCTATTCCTTTGACTCTGGTCTGTTGTGCACCCCCACCAACACCCCCACCCACCTTCACCCTTCACCATTGATCGTGGACTCTTCAGTTGTCTGGGTCTGACTGTTTATAATTCCCTCCCTAAATGTGTCTGCCTCTCCATCTCTTTATCCTCCTTTAAAAAGCTATTCAAGATGCATCCACCTCTTCACTCTTCATGAAACTCTTCTATATGGCTGTGGTTGAGAGTGCTATCCTTTTCAGATGTCTCTCCTCATACTGTTTTCTCAGGAATGTAGATTCTTTAAGGTACAGAGATTGTTGAACCAGACAGGAAGGGTATTTGATGAGCAAATCTTTCTTGAGGACATCTGTTCTTGAAGAATTTTGACAAAAGTATAGAGTGTGATGAAAAGTGTGAACCACCCCTTGTCTCAGCATTACTGTTGGATGCATTCAGGGAAATGGACACAATCCCTTAGTGAAGGACAAGTCAGTTCTTGAACTCGTTTGTGCCTTTCTCGATTAGAACTTTAAACGGAAGCTTGATGAATGGATGAGGCTATGTACTCATGATGGGATTCATTGACAGATTATTTTAATATACTGGAATTAGATTTTAACATATATATTTTAATCAAGTTAGACTTTTTGTGATAGAGTAATTTTTTTTATTATTCACATGTAATATATTATTGAATGAGTAATGTACCTGAAATGAATTTTCGTATGGACAATAAATTGAAATTGAATTGAATTGAAAAGCTTTTGGTCACCTTTCCCAGCTCAGTACCTATTCTCTGTATACCCACTTGTGATGTGCCTTCGGACATTTTTATGATAAAGGTGCTATACAAATGCAAGTTGGGGCTGGAATTTATACTTCGAAAACAATGGCAGTCCGCCCGTGCAGGTCACACGTCGTGGAGCTGCCGGGGTATTCAGCACAACAGCTCATTTAAATAGCCGGGGCGGACCGCCTCCCACCGCCCCCCCCCTCCCGCCCCCCCCCCGATGACGTGGAGTGGGCGGGCTGTCCGTCCCTGGCAATGGCATCAGCCACCTTTGCGCAGGCTATTTTTAAAGGGCTCCGAGACCTAAATATTTAAATGTAACTTCAATAAAAAATTTAAATCCATTTAAATTGCCCCTCTCCCTCCCTGCCCCCCCAAAAACTATAAAATTAATCACTTGCCCTCTCCCCCCAAAACACTTCCCCTGCCCACCTGACCTTACCCCCACCCCCACCAAAGTACATAAACTTTACATTCTAACACTTCCCACCATCCCATACACCAATGATATTAGTTTGACTCCGCTCCCCGCCCTCCTGCACAAAGAAACGTATCTGCTCCCCCCCTCCCCATTAGTGTTCCGCCTCGGGGAACCGAAGGCCTGGGAGTGCTGGCCTCTGGCATCAATATCGCACTGGGACATATGGCGGGAATGAGAAGGTAATTTATTCTTTTATTTAAATTAATTTACATCATTAAATTTGTCTCCTGTCGCCGAGCGGCGGGGGGTGGGATGCCATCACGAGGCCTCGCCGCCGCCGACAATATTGGGCCGGGTCTTCCTGGTGTTGAGGCCAGTGGCGGGCCTCTACTGGAGGCATTTTCTGGCCCCCTCCCCGCCCACCATGACCCCCAACATCAGGGGGTCTGTATAATTCAGCCCTTGTTCTTAATGATAAATCACAGAAAAGAATCTTTGACTACTGTGGTTTGTATTTTTTGCTGCAGATATAATGGCCCAGCGTTTGCGGTCAGCGGTGAAACAAGGGTGCTTGCTGTTGACCTAGTGATCTCCATAGCGGGAATTTCACCTCTCTCGCCATGTAGTGTTACTGCAACTGATTGCATCATTCTTTATTCCCCATTCACAGCATGCAGCTGGAGTGATGTCATCAGGATGTCCAAGCAGCCAATCATATCAAAAGATTTTCACAGACCCCCACCACCCACCACCCACCCCACACACCGTTCCCCCCCCCCCCCCCCAACAAGCAGAAAATTAAAAGCACTAAAATAAATCCACTTCTAAAAATTTTTACACAGAGCAAATTAAAGATTGGGACATACACATGGAGTGAAGGTAGAAGCTAAAAATTCCGGGAAAAAATTCTTTAAAAAAAATTTAGCTTGAAAAATCTACTATTAATCATTTTACAACATTCCACAAATATATATTTCTTTCAGGACCAGCTCTGCTGTTCATCAAATTTTATGAATCACATCGCTGTTAAAAACCCAGGTACACCTGATTGAACAAGATGTAACTTTTCACAGGCTTTCTAACAGCAATGTGGAAGCGGGGAAGTTGAAATTCTCCCTGATTTCAGTTATTGTCGGCTCTGGGGGGTGCGAGGGGGTGTCCACAGCACAGCTCGTGTTGGAGCACTGGGTAACAGGCCACGACTTCAGGATTTCTGCGCTAATCTGTGTGTGCCGAACATCCTGAAGTTGCCATCAGTTTCAGAGGAGAAATGGTGGCGAAAGCTGACAGTTTGCTGTCAAACCCTAACCCTAACCCCACCGTGGAAAAATCCAGCCCAATGATCTTTAGCCGATCACAACAGAATATTAAAGCCTTTGACTGGAAGTTTCAGAAAATAATTATAGAGGAGGGGTGGGGTGGATTTTTTTTTAACTCTTCTAATGCAGGTTCTGAAACACATGTCATATCAAGACAGCCAAGTAAAATATCTTAGTCAGATTGAGATGAATTCATTTAATCCAATTTATGCAACAACGTGCCATGATGGGTTTACAGGAATTGCAGTATGACTGCAGTCGAATAAAGCACTAACCAACTATAAATAAAAAGATAGGATTGCCAATGCTAATTAATAAAATGCAATTATAATTTTGAAGTGAAAGGGGGAGGGTGACTGGAATACTAAAGATTGAAAAATTCATGAGTGAATTATGGTCAGTCTCACTCGTGGAAATGAAAATTTCATAGGGAGATAATAGTTCATTTTGTCACACTGGCTGTATTTTTACAGGGTTCAAGATCAGATTAACAGTTCATTTTTTAAACTGGAGAATATGCCTTGAATCTTGGGCAATAGTTCTGAGCAAATGAAATGTCGCAACTCTAGAAATAAGTGAGGTATTTCCACACCCTGCCGAGCCATGAGTGCCATAATTCAAAATACAACACGAAACAACAAGTTTGACATTATTTATGAGCACATTTGGTTTTGTTAATGGGAAACTGTAGAAGACATTTAAAGGGAGCATAAAGGTATGACCAACTGAGTATAAAGCTGAATGAAAAAGATACCACTGAGCAGTGGGTCTTATAACACAGGACTGTTACAATACACCTCACGACATAGGTGGACCCTTTTCAAACACAGAAATAGATCTTTTATTTTTATTTCTATTTGACTTCAACAGGAGAGATGTAAAATGAGCTGCTGACTCAATGTCAATTGACACGATCGCACAAATTCATGGTTTGTTTATATTACATGGTGATGGGGGCAGGGAGTGATGAAAATAATTTCTAAACAATTTAAAATTTCACTGATGTTCAAGATACTTACAGCTGTAAGCGGTGATGGAGATGCATCTGTTGAATGCTTGCAATAAAGCCACCTCCTGAGCAGTAGCTCTGGCAGTTAAAAAGAAGTGATGAATGTGGGTCAGAAGCTACGACTACCTGGACAATTCATTTATCTCTCTTTCTTAAAATCTACTGCTTCTTCCCCCTCATTGTCCTCAGTGTCTCTGAGCATGGGTCCTTCTATCACAGAACCTGTACATAGACAGTATGAATTAACAACTGATTGATTTATTTGCTTATTTATTTATTTGTTCGGGGGCTATTTTAAAGCTTTGAAATTGATGTGACCGTTTCACAAGTTGTAACATTATTTCTAAATGGTCCATGTCTCCCAGTTGCAGACTATCAATGGTTTATGTGCTACAATGTATGTATATACACATATTGCAGATATATACAAATAAAAGAGCATATTTGGAAAATATCAAATGTCATGCAATCTATACCTTTGATGCAATTTTGAATGAAAGCAATGTTTCCAATCTGAATGACATTACTAATGTTGTATAAAATAGATTATGAATAGATATTGGATGTATTTGCAATACATGTTTCAGATAGGCAGGGGATGGGGCTGTTTACTACATGTTATCAACAAATTCACCCCAGTTCCAGGTCTGAATCCTCCCCTATCTTAAAAGCTATCTGTTTCATGCAAGAAAATTGTTAATTGGGGGGATATGTGATTTTCCTCTATTCAAGCTCCTTTTACCTGGAGAGAATCTTCTTCCATGCAAGCTCTTCCTGACAGGAGAGTAAATGAGCAGACAACCTTCTGCCCGCAGTTTCCTTCAGCAGTTAAGATCAAGTGAAAAAAATCACATTCTTCTGCACAAAGTCTCTTGGCCAGTTAAGAAATTTGGTGAGTGGGTGTGAACTCCAAAGACCAGCCATAATCCATGGCAGTTTGATGTGTATTATATGTATAAAAATATGGCATCCAGCACACATCCCTCAACCTCCAAAGGTAACACTTCAAAGTGTCACATTTCCACACAATCTTCTGTTGATACAATGAATGAGACTTCTTCATACATTCACTGCTTCTGCAGATCTATGATTGTATGACAGAATATGTACTTGGTATGGGACCAGCAGATATGGCTTGTGTCAGTTTTTCTTTTCTCTGCAGATTAGCTGATCTACTATCGTCAAGCATCTAGCCTAATGGTCCAGGCATATGATAACTGATAAGACTACCAAAGATAAGAATATGGTGGGTCTTTGGATCTGAACCGTTAACTTAAGAATAGGAAAAGATTATCTTAATTTTTTGTTAGGATAGCAGAGAAGTACTGATTTTAAAGTATTTGGTGGTTCATGCTGTTTAAAACAAACGAAAAGCTTCAAACAACAATGACTGCAAAAGAAGTGGGAATCTTAATTTAAACCCAGGTTGAGTGAGAGACTGTCATTGAGTAGAGATGAGAGAAAAGATTTACTCTTACAATCAAGATCAATTTAATTGTAAAAGCAAACTACTCTACAGCCCATCCATTGGACTGAATTTTCTTTTCCTGCTGCCAGGAGCAGCGGCAGGCGAAAAAAATGGCAGACCGCACGCACAGGCCTCGCACTGTCACGCCACTGCGATCTAACGTGTGGCGGCTTATTTAAATAGGCAGGGCGGGCTATCCCCTCAATCAAACCATGCCTCAGAAACACTGTGAACAGCGTCAGCTGCCTCTGTGCAAGCACTGGTACCATTTTTAAAGGGCTACCAGACCTGCAAATAAACTACAGAGTTGAACCCTGTACACCCACCCCTCCCCCACAATATACTGCAAATAAATGGTCATCCTGTTCCCTGGACCCCCCAAAACACTTAAATTGCCGAGTTAACCTCTCCCGCCACACCAACTGCACAAAGTGCAGAGGTCACCCCTTCCACCCTGCTGCACTAGAAATGCGGAGTTGACTCCATTCCTCCCCTCCCCCTCACCCACTACACTAAAAATCCTAAGCTCCACCACCACCCCCCCCTCCTCCCCAACTTGGTGGCGCTTGGTTTCCCCGGGCAGGAAAGCGATGATGTGTGAGTGCCGCCATCGCATGGAAGATCCTGGACAGTTGGTATTCTTGACCTTTATTTCTATATTTAAAGTTGGGTCCTGTTGCCAAGCGGCGGGGGGTGGTGCGGGGCATGGGGGTCGCCATGGAGCCTTGCTGCTGCCGGGAAGATCAGGCCTGGTAATCCCAGCATCGGGCTCCATGGCAGGCCACTGCTGCTGTGATTTTCTGGGCCCCCCCCATCTCCCCCCACCCATGGAGCCCGATGTTGGGAGCGCAACAAAATTCAGCCATTGTGTGTAAGGTATGTGTATGTGAGAGCAGATGCACCAACCTTACAATCTGGTCATGCTTGCAGACAGATACTGCTGGTCATATAAAAATCTGGCTGATACAGGAAGAAGAAATATCAACAACGTGTGGTTAGTCAATATTAGATGTGACTTATTGGAATTAAAGAAGTTTACTGCCTCGTCTTCTCTGCACTTCAGAGAATAGGAAGCTGAGGAATGGTCAGGGTTTGGGGATGGGAGTAAAGGTGAACAATTAAGGGGAAAAATAGTCAATAGCAGATAAATGGGGCTGAATTTTATTAGCGTGCTGGATATCGCGGCGGCGTACTTTGAAGTTGGCAGCCTTTAGGCGATGGCATCCGTACCACCATGCAGACATCAGCACTATTTTTAAAGGGCTTCCAGCCCTTAGCAAAAATTTGGGTTTCTAAACGAACATTACTCTGGAATTTGTCATAAGAAATAATCAAAAGCTGAGGCCCTTTCCTAACCTCCCCAATGGTTTTTTGTTGTTGTCCTATATGACAATCAATAACTTTATTCCCACCCCGGACTTTCCCCCCAACCTCATCACATTTGCCCTTCAACCCCTTCCTACATCCCCACAGCCAATAAAAAATGTTTTCCCCGCTTCCCCTCCGACCCACCCTGCTAATTTCACTCCTCCCCCCTCCCTACCTATGACTCGCCTCGGAACTCTGAACAGAGTGCCAAAAGCACGCAAGTTGCAGCAGGCAGCCGTAATATCGGTGTGGGATAGCCACCGGGACCAGGTAAGTTGATTTGCATGTTTATTTAATTAATTGTAATATCTAGTTGAAAGCCCTGCTGCTTGCCAGTTGGGGGGGCCGCACCGAGGCCTCGCCGCCACTGATTAGGTGCGGTGGGGCCTTCTCAGCGTCGGGGGTTGTGGTGGGTCACTCCCACAAGTATTTTATGGGTCCCCCTGCCATGATCCCCGACATCGAGGGGCTGGTGAAATTCAGCCCATGAAGTCAAAGAGCCAAGGCAGTAAGATGAGAAAACATATTTATGATAAACGGAGCTCATTTGATCTATGTACATTGTTATTTGAGTCCAATATTATGCTTTTTTCTTTAATTTTCAGTTGAAGGGTCATTAATCTTTACTCTTTAATAATAATTTACTGCTTGCCCCCATCCTAACGTTTTCCTCTCCTCTCCTGAAGATGTGGTTCAGGTAGATTTAATGAGCACCAATAGTCCTCCTGTTTCTCATCTAAATAACTACTCTGAATGCATCAGCCTAGAACATTGGGTTTGTGTCGGTTATTTGACTATAGAAAACATCACAATTAAGCCTAACCCTGTTCACATCCTACAAGTGAACACATATATTCTTCAGCAGTCCAGGAGATAGTGATCAGGAGCTGAGTCCCTGGCTGATATTATTTCATCCTCCCACATGCTGAGAACCAACAACTGACAGCTGAGGCTGTACGGCATTGATAAAATTGGCCTTGTAGTGGACTACCATTTTAATACCATCTAGCCAGGATCAGCTAACTCAGTACAGGCCAGAAATCAAATCTGGGACCTACCTAATCGCGCACCACACTGTACAACACATTTATCCCTGAGACAATCATTCTTTTAATAGAGGGTACAACTTTAACTTTGGCTTGTGGAATCTGCACACTTCTGATGATGTATTTTTGCAGTTCTTTCAGGTCCTTGGCCAGCGAAATCAATTAATTCATGTTGCAGGCACACCACGGTAATCAGATGAGCTGTACCAATCTTGAAGCCAGTAGAGGACTGTTTAGCAGTGAAATCTTAGCAATGAAATAGGATTTTAAAAAGATATATAATAAGTAGAATCTTGGCAAGATCCAACTTAAGCACATTTTTAACTAAATCCAAGTTTATTCCCGACTCAGCCCTAGCCATTCCTGTAAGATGGAATTCAAATTATAAACACCTCTTTCTCAGCCAAAGCCCATCTCATATTATGGGCTTCTCTCAAACCACCACCCTTAAGAAACTTGGTGGGGGGAAAATACAATAAACAGTTATTCAGACTACAGCCAAAAACCTGAATAATATATGTTAATTCTGGTGGTTTTTTTGCAAAAACGATTTCAGAGAAAAATGATCTTTGTAGCATGTGGTTTGTGCTTTGAGGAGGAATGTTTTGAACGGCGTTCCATTCTAACCACAGTAAAAGAAAGATCGAGGTCTGACTGTGCAAAGGGCAGCCACTCAGCTCTCTTCTCATGGAAAGTAATTGTATCTGAAAAAGGCATTAGGCAACCCTTGATGTTTCATAAAACTGCGTTGGTCTTTCCAGAACACACATACATAGACACTGGGGCAAATGCTTCGGGTCTGCGTGTGTTTGACATACTTTAGTAAGTGTTGCACTGACTGCCTGCTGGTTGAAATTAAAGATGATGGAGATATGTCAGTGAGCCATAGTTCATTGATAGTATAATTGCAACACATAGTTCTGAGTGGCACAGGAGTGAGCAGCTACAAAGACCTGCATCAAGTTGCATTTTTTATAAAACCATATCTGTTTGATGTGTATTTTATACATGCAAAACCCATATAAAACACTAGCCCAGCTGGAGTATTGTGTCCAATTCTGGCCACAACACTTTAGGAAGGACGTGAAGGTTTTGGGAGAGTACAGAAGAGATTTACTGGAATGGTTCCAGGGGTCAGGAGTTACAATTATGTGAATAGACTGGAGAAACTGGGGTCGTTCTCCTTAGAGTAGAGAAGGCTAAGAGGAAATTTGACAGAGATGATTAAAATTATGAAGGATTTGGATAGAGTAAATAAAGAGAAACTGTTTTCGATGGCTGAAGGGTTAATAATCGGGGATACAGATTTAAAGTGATTGGCAAAGGAACCAGGAGTGACATGAAAAACCTTTTACACAGCGAATGGTTAGGATTTAGAATGCACTGCTACAGATTCAATAGTAGCCTTCAAAAGAGAATTGGATAAATACTTGAAGGCAAAAGAATTGTAGTGATATGGGGAAAGAGCAGGGGAAGTGGGGCTGACTGGATTGCTCTTTGAAAGAACAGATTTCATGGGCTAAATGGCCTTTTCTATGGTTCTATGATCCTATATCACATGAAACCTGACATCCAGCACACATCCCTCAACATCCAAAAGATTGCACTTTAAATTGTCACACTTTGCTACAGAGGCAAAATAATCTTTAATGAAAAAAGAAAAAAAATCACTTAATGTTTGTTTACCCTGACCTAACATCTGAAGCTTATGAGCAGCTACTATTGTCTTCTAATTGATTGCAGAGCCCAGATTTCAACCTCCTACCCAATGAGAATGCTGCATGCAGGAGTTTCTAATCACGGCAGCCAGCTACTTCTCTCCAACTTCACACCATATATCATTTTAATGGATGTATTTTGGGCAGCGTGGAAGGCTTTCCACGATGGCAGGTGAGGGCATCATTGGGAGGCAAAAGTCAAGGTCTGATCACATCATCCAGACCTCAATATTATTTGAACTCTGGGCGTGACTTATGTACAGTAAAAATCATGCCCAGAGAAGCGGCCATGAGAAGGATCCAGGGCCAGAAGAGGCCCAAATAATGCAAGAGTTTCCTTGTACATTAGGCTGGAGCAGGAGTGCTCCTCTGGTCCCCACAAAGAATCCTTGGGCCTCCCGCACCCCTAATAGAACCATAGAATAGGCTTCCTTTCCCCTTCTCACAATTGCGATCTGCTGGGACACTGCAGTTGCTAACCTTATAATGGGGACTGTTTCTTTGGGACTCTGGTAGTGATGCGCGACTGTGTGATTTCCCTCTTCAGCCCACCAATCATTCCTGCCGGCTTCTGGCGGGAACTGGGCCTGGACTATGGTAACGATGCCCAGGTGTTAAAATGATTCTGGCCTCGTGTCAGCGAGTTGAGGCAAATCTGCCACTTGCCATCCCGTTTCCATGCTAAACTCTCGGCCTGAGTTAAAATTGGGGCTCAGGAATTTGTAAGCAGTTATAAGAAGTGGATTTGCCTAGGTTTTGTTTTATTTCTAAAATATACTTTATTCATAAAAATCTGTAAAAAAAAACATTACAAAACAGTTCCAAACAGCACCAAGTCAAACAATACAAAGAGTGCAAAAGAGATCAGTTTCCTTCAATACAGGAGTGAGTTGCCTCACAACCCTTCCATTTTATTTCTCATGCCATGTACATTTTACAGCAAACAAATATTTTCTGGATATAGTTCGAGGGGTTTTCCATGGATCCAGCCCCTCAGTTCAGCTTGGTGGGCGTACCTTACACAGTGGTCTTTCCCCATTAAGCCTTTGCTGCGGCTGCCCCAAGCTTTAGTGCGTCCCTCAGCACGTAGTCCTGGACCTTGGAATGTGCCAGTTGGCAACATTCGGTCGTGGACAATTCTTTGCGCTGGAAGACCAGCAAGTTTCGGGCAGACCAACGAGCATCTTTCACCGAATTGATAGTCCTCCAGCAGCAGTTGATGTTTATCTTGGTGTGCGTCCCTGGGAACAGCCCGGAGAGCATAGACTCCTGTGTTACAGAGCTGCTTGGGATGAACCTCGACAAAAACCACTGCATCTCTTTCCACACCTGCTTTGCAAAGACACATTCCAGAAGGAGGTGGGCAACCATCTGTGAGAAGACAGTTCGTTAATTAGATATTTTAAAACTTTATTGTAACATTCAGGCACTGCCCACCAAATAACCCCACCAACAGACACACCCCTTACCCCAGGGAGTAACTGAGCAGTGACCTTAACAAAGTAGGGCCAGTTAAGCACAACTACATTTTAGCAACGACACATCACAGTTGTGTTGCAGACCCCCATCTAGCCATGGGAAATCAGCTAGTCAATATGTACAATATGTGCAGGGTATACTATGTAACACCAGACTGTAGTACACATATCATTTGCACAATCAATCTTATCATATGATTACACCTTCTGAAAATTGGATTCTTTGCAATAACATGATTGTCAGTAGTCAAACTCGTGTGGTTTGATCATCAGATCACACTGTGCTGTACCTGGTCAAGTAGGTTCATAGAGACACGATGGCGTTGCTGCTACCAGGCATGTATATTCAATGTCTTGAAATAGATCCAATGATTGGCTAATTGAGGTGGAGTTGTTTCCAGCTCTGTGATCATAATGGTTCAACATTTTAACAAAATGGAAGGGATTGGAGAGAACTTAAAAAGTGAAACTTCATTATGTTTATATAATTAAACAAATAGAATAAGTCTTCAATGTAAGCATTACATTATGTTCACGTTTCTGCCCATATTAATTTAAAAGTCCATGTTAATTTTATCATTTGTTCCTATCTTCTTATAAAAACCCACGATAGTTGTTTGGTTGTGTTCTCCCCATCATAGTTACCTGACATGCCAATAATTTCTGACAGCTTAAAAGAGAAGTTGGGTAAGACGGCCATAAAGAAAGCTTTGTTTTGTTTAGGGGACAACTCCCATGAATTCTGTAATTTTTGTCTGAAAGATGCATAGCTCACATGCACCAATTAAACAATTGAGAGTTGTTCTGTTCATTTTCTTGTGCTTTTCAAAAACATGTCTCCCATTTCCCTTTTCTATTCAAGTATATACAAGTCAGAGATTGATAGATTTTTTGGTGACCTAAGGGAATCAAAGTATGTGGAGATAGTGTGGGAAGCTGTAGCTGAGGTAGAAGATCTCCTGCTCCTATTTCTTAAGTTCATATGTTCTTAAGCGTCCTTCATTGCCATAGTGACTATGCTTCAGGAAGTACTTCATTGGCTGTAAAGCACTTTGGGATATCCTGAGGTCATGCAATAGTAGTAAACCTGAGGAGTGGGAGGATTTTAGAATACAGCAAAGGAGGACGAAGAAACTGATAAAGAAAAGGAGAGTAGAATATGAAGGTAAGCTAGCAAAAATATAAAAATGGACTGTAAAAGCTTCTATTGGTACATAAAAAGGAAACGTTTGGCTAAGACAAATGTGGGTCCATAACAGGCAGAGTCAGGAGAATTTATAATGGGGAATAGAGAAATGGCAGAGAAGCTAAATAATAACTTTGTGTCTGTCTTCACTGAGGAAGATATAAGAAATCTCTCAGAATTAGAGATCCAAAGGATTAGGGCGGATGAGGAATTGAAGGAAATTAGTATTAGTAAGAAGGTTATATTGGAGAAATTAATGGGGCTGACGGTTGATAAGTCCCCAGGACCTGATATTCTACATCCCAGAATGTTGAAAGAGGCAGCTATGGAGATAGTGGATGCATTGGTGATCATCTTCCAAAATTCGATAGATTCTGGAATGGTTCCTGCGGATTGGAAGGTAGCAAATGTCACCCTACGATTTAAGAAGGGAGGGAGAGAGAAAACAGGGAATTACGGATCTGTTAGCCTTACATCAGTTATTAGGAAAATGCTAGAATCTATTCTAAAGGATGTGATAAATGGACACTTGGATAATAATGATCTGATTGGGCATAGTCAACATGGATTTATGAATGGGAAATCATGTTTGACGAACCTGTTGGAGTTTTTTGAGGATGTTACTAACAGAATTGATAAAGGGGAGTCAGTGGCCGTGGTATACTTGGATTTTCAAAAGGCTTTTGATAAAGTCCCCCACAGGAGGTTGGTTAGCAAAATTAAAGCACATGGGATAGGAGATAATATACTGGCATGGATTAAGGATTGGTTAACAGGCAGAAAACAGAGAGTAGGAATAAACGGGTCATTCTCGCATTGACAGGCTATGACTAGTGGGGTACTGCAGGGATCAGTGCTTGGGCCCTAACTGTTCACAATATATATCAATGATTTGGATGTGGGGACCAAATGTAGTATTTCCAAGTTCGCAGATGACACAAAACTAGGTGGGAATGTGCATTGTGAGGAAAATGCAAAGCGGCTTCAAGAGGATTTGGAAAAACTTAGTGAGTGGGCAATAACGTGGCAGATGGAATATAATGTAGAAAAATGTGAGGTTATTCACTTTGGTAGGAGGAATAGATGTGCAGAATATTTTTTAAATGGTAAGAGTTTAAAAAGTGTAGATGTACAAAGGGACCTGGGTGTCCTTGTCAATGAGTCACTGAAAGCTAACATGCAGATGCAGCAAGCAATTAAGAAGGCTAATGGTATGTTAGCCTTTATCACAAGAGGATTTGAGTACAGGAGTATTGAAGTCTTGCTTCAGTTGTATAGAACCTTGGTTAGACCACACCTGGAGTACTGTGTGCAATTTTGGTCCCCTTACCTTAGGAAGGATACTATTGCCATAGAGGGAGTGGAACAAAAGTTCACCAGACTTGTTCCCGGGATGGCAGGACTGTCCTATGAAGAGAGATTAGGGAAACTGGGTCTGTAGTCTCCAGAGTTTTGAAGAATGAGAGGTGATCTCATTGAAACCTACAAAATACTTAAAGGGATAGACAGGGTAGATGCAGGTAAGATGGTTCCCCTGGTTGGGGAGTCTAGAACCAGGGGACACTATTTCAAAATAAGGGGGAAGTCACTTAGGACAGAGGTGAGGAGAAATTTCTTTACTCAGAGGGTTGTGAACCTTTGGAGTTCTCTACCCCAGAGGGCTGTGGAAGCTCAGTCATTGAGTATGTTTAAAGCAGAGATTGTGACAGTTTTGTAAATACAAATGACATAAGGGGATTTGAGGATTGTGTGGGAAAAAGGCACTGACGTGGATGATCAGCCATGATTGAATTGGATGGCAGGGCAGCCTCGATGGGCTGAATGGCCTACTCCTGCTCCGATGTTCCTATGAAATACAAGTTCATTCTTCTTCTTTCTGTAGTGCCAGGTGGCACAATGATAATGGAAAATGATAATCTATACATATAAATTATTTTTACATCACCATCTGGAGTAAAATGCTATTAGGGGAGTGAAATGGTTACTTAATAAAGCTAACTTTGAATACATTTTTAAAAATTGATCATTATTCCATCAAAAAAAAACCTGCTGCAACTCTCGAACGTCTGAGGCCTGCAAAATCAACAGAATTTAGTTCTGAGTGCATTGTAACATACTTTTAGTCCTACTAACTCCTGTCTGAAATGTACTACCTTCTAGCGAGGCCAAGGAAAAGGGTTACATTTAAACAGTGCTGTCGCTGTAAGATATCTGTTGAAATACATTTAGAAAGCCAATTAAATGGAACACAGAGAGGAAAGTCAGGCAGGGAAGATTGCACATCAGCAACGGAACCCATCTGATTTTCCTTCATTTACATTAATGGAATGAAAATCACACTGCTTCTGACACAGGCATGCCATCCATCTGGTTTTCCCCTCTGCCTCTGTCCAGGCAATGCTTAATGGCTAGGCAGTGAAGATAAAAATCTACCTAGAAATCTATCCGGAAGGAAATGCTGATAATGTTAGATGAAGAGGAGTGGGAGGAGGCTCATGTGGAGCACAGACGCTAGCATAGACCAGTTGAGCCAAATAGCCTGTCTTTGTGCTGAAGACACTATGGATATAACCCGTTATATAAAGATATTTCTCACGGAGTGACTATTTTACATTGATTCTGGTAATTCTAGTCCAGGTGAAACATCAGTGCTGTGTAGAGGGCAGAGTGATTCTTTGCAACTAGCTGTTACACTATTTTTATTTTCATTGTCATCAATGATCATGTTGGGAGTAGTGAAAATGTAAGTTACACATTAAAAGAATAGGTGAAAATGCAATATCAAGACTGCCTTTTTAAATTAATAATTATGCAAGTTTAATAACACTAATCAATAATGACTTTGATGACAATGCAACAGACACTACCTCATGCCTATAATATTATCCTGATGTTCATAATTCTGTCAATAAGTTTTCAAATGAATGCTTTAATTACCATGTAAGCAATCTTTTATGCAAACAAGTATTTTGTTGTTCAGGAAACAGTTTTTGGGTCTTTAATGTTCAGAGGCTGGCACATATATTGGTACTTCAAATGAATTTCATTCACAAAAGGAAAACATTTCCTGACATTAATTAGCTTGTTTTTCCACAAGTACTGCCAATACTGTCAAGCCAAATCCTGTTACAAACTTCCCACTGCACCAAATAAAATTTTTTTTAAACTTTGTAATGCTTTCTTTGTTAATCATTTTTTGTGTGAACCATGGAAGGAAAAGTACTATATGAAGTATTTTTATTGTTCTGGTAAAGTACCTCATTAAAGATACCCATAGCATCCGCCCAAATTTTGCACCTGCGGTGAACACAATGGAGCCAGACAGTGGGTAATAAATTTGTGGATGCAGTATAAGCACTCCACATACACAGAAATCTTTGATTGTTTTCCTGGGGAATCAGCCCAGATGTTTACGTGTGAAATAAACACAGGGCACAGCGCGTGATGTGATACTTGTAAAACAAAAGGATCCCATCTAAAAGGGCAACCATGCGGCCTGCTTGTGTTTGCTGGGTGAAATTGGGGTTGGTTTGGTTCTGTCGTTGTGAACTTTCATGGAGCCAAGGAGTGGGAAGCTTGTTCTGGTGAAAACAATATGGCTGAAGATGTGCAGAAATTCTGGCTGGAATGTGCCAGTGGGTGATCAGCTTTCCAGCTGGTGCAACTTTTAACATTTTAATTGGAGGTCTGGTTGGTTTACTAGACCTTAAGGTTTTTATATAGATTGTTCATACATTTTGTATGCTTCAGCATTAAGCCAAAGTAAATACTAAGCCAAAGTAACACAGTATGCTTCATATTTTAGCTCAGATCATACACACCGATATTTTAAACTGGATTTGGACAACTATCTCTTATTTTTAAAGTGATAAAATACTCTGGAAATGGCCCTTTCTTCTGTGTACCAAATATCGTTGGGAGTCACACCACCAGAATGAATGCAAGAAAGAAAACACCTGCCTGTTTACGGCACAACCCTGGGTCCAAGGCAAAGTTCAGCAATGCTAGGCATTATATTATTGCTATTATTTTTGATTTAGAAACACAGGCTAAAAAAAGATGTGTTTTTTTAGAAAATAGTAGGGTTATTTCAGGTGTTAGAAGAGAGGCTATTGAAATTTTACATATGAATTAATTGGGTATCTGGGAACCAAGATTCACCAGAAAAATGCCAGCTAGCACAATCCCAGGGTTGACTTCCTGCTCTCTTTGATCACTCCACACTGTTTCTACCCATCAGGGTCACAGATCCCCTATTACAGCAGGAAGAATTCAGGATTTGCTATAATATCCTATGAGTCAACATGATAAAGTGACGGCATTTGGTGTGGTGTGGTTTATTTAAATAAAGTAGATTGTTTACCTCATAACTGTTGATTCTAGTGGATCATATCTGATAATATATTGAGGGAGTGAAGGACCCCTATTGTTCTACTGTGGAATCTGCACTGCTGACA
The DNA here is from genome assembly GCF_036365525.1 of Heterodontus francisci. Lineage (NCBI taxonomy): Eukaryota > Metazoa > Chordata > Chondrichthyes > Heterodontiformes > Heterodontidae > Heterodontus > Heterodontus francisci. The sequence continues at coordinate 39,056,882 of NC_090401.1, read as the reverse complement.
ATTTTCCTATTACCTATCGACTATACTACAAATTGTGCTAGCTGAGTGCAGCACTTTTAAATTTCTCTACAGCAGATTTTAGGTCTACATTTCAGTCTGTGTGCTACTGGACTGAGAGATCCTTATTGTTTCACTGCAGAATGTCCCTTACTTATCATTTCCCTGAACACTCGACAGACTTTATTATAATTTCTATGGCACTATTGGCCAATTGCTTGCCAGGCTTAGAATAAATTCTTAACTCTGAAGTTCATTACATTAGGTTGTGCTCATTATAAAGGGAATGCTTTGAATTATATAGAATTTACAGCACAAAAACAGGCCATTCTGACCAACCAGTGTTTGTGGTGTTTATAGTCCACACTACCTTCCTCCCACCCTACTTATTCTAACTGTATCTATATACACTTCTTTTCTTTTCTCCCCCATGTACTCATATAGTTTCCTCTTAAAAATATCTTGCTATTCACTTCAACCACACTATGTGGTATCGAGTTCCACATTCTAACGACTCTCTGGATAAAGATACTTCTGCTGAATTCTTTATTGGATTTATTTATGACTATCTTATATTTATGGCCCCTAGTTCTGGACTCACCCATAAATGGAAATGCCTTCTCTACATCTCCCCTCTCAAAACCCTTCAAACTTTTAAAGGCTCCTCCGGTTTCTCTTTCCTATAGAGAAGGGTCCTAAACTGTTCAGTCTATCCTGAAAGTCATACTCTGTCAGTTTTGGTATCGTCCTTTTAAATCTTCTTTTCACTTTCTCCAGTGGCTCTATACCCTTTTGTAATATGAAGGCCAGAACTGTACACACTACTCAAAGTGTAGTCTAAGCAAGATTCTATTCAAGTTTGATATAATTTCCCTTCCTTTCTATTCTATGCATCTAGAAATGAACCCCAGTGCTTTGTTCACATTTTTTACTGCCTTGTTAACTTGTGTTACTACTTTTAATGATTTGTAAATATGTACCCACAAGAACACAAAAACACAAGAAACAGGAGCAGGAGTAGACCATACGGCCCATTGAGCCTGCTCCACCATTCAATACAATCATGGCTGATCTTGGGCTTCAATTCCACTTTCCTGCCTGCTCCCCATATCACTTGATTCCCTGTGAGACCAAAAATCTATCTATCCCAGCCTTAAATGTATTCAGTGATGGAGCATCATAGCTCTCTGGAGTAGAGAATTCCAAAGATTCACAAACCTTTGAGTGAAGTAATTTCTCCTCATCTCAGTCCTGAATGATTGACCCCTTATCCTGAGACTGTGTTCCCGTGTTCTAGATTCCCTGACTGGTGGGAATAATCTCTCAGCTTCTATCCTATCAAGCCCTTTCAGAATCTTGTATGTCTCAATTAGATTGCCTCTCATTCTTCTAAACTCCAGAAAATATAGGCCCAATTTACTCAGTTTCTCATCGTAGGACAACCCCCTCATCGCAGGGACCAATCTAGTAAATCTTCGCTGCACTGCCTCTGGTGCACGTATATCCTTTCTTAAATGTGGAAACCAAAACAGCATACAGTATTCCAGGTGCAGCCTCACTAAAGCCCTGTACAATTTTAGTAAGACTTCTAGTAAGACTTCTTTATTCCTGTAGTCCAATCCCCTTGCAATAAAGTTCAACATTCCATTTGCCTTCCTAATAGCCTGCTGCATCTGCATATTAACTTTGTGTGTTCCTCGTATGAGTACCTCCAAGTCTCTCTGAATATCAACACTTACCAGTATCACACCTTTTAAAAAATATTCTGCTTTTCTATTTTTATGACCAAATTGAACACTTCCCTCATTGTACCCATTTGCCATCTTGCTGCCCACTCACTTAACCTGTCCATATCTCTTTGCAGCCTCTCTACATCCTTCTCGCACCTTACCTTTCCATCGAGCTTTGTATCATCAGAAAACTTAGATACATTACTCTCTGTCTCTTCATCCAAGTATCAGTAGGAGAGCATTTAGGGGATAGTGACCATTGTATCATAAGGTTTAGACTGACTATGGGAAAGGACAAAGAGCAATCCAGAGTAAGAATAATTAACTGGGGGAAGGCCAACTTCAATGGGGTAAGAATGGAGCTGGGGCGAATAAATTGGAGTCAAAAGCTAGCAGGAAAACTGGTAGATGAACAATGGGCTACCTTCAAAGAAAAGATAGTTCAGGCACAGTCAAGGTATGTTCCCTCGAGGGGAAAAGTAGAGCAAACAAATCCAGAGCTCCCTGGATGACAACAGAGGTAGAAATTAAGATAAAGAAGAAAAAGTGTGCTTATGACAGATGCCAGATAGGAAAATACTATCGAGAACCAGGCTGTATATAGAAGGTCCAGAGGGGAAATGAAAAAGAAAATAAGAGAAGGAAAGAGAGAGCAGGAGAAGAGACTGGCAGCCAGCATTAAAGGAAATCACAAAGTTTTCTATAGGCTTATAAATAGTAAAAAGGTAGTAAAAGGAGGAAAGGGGCTGATTAGAGACCAGAAAGGGGATTTACACATGGAGGCAGAGGGCATAGTTGAGGCATTAAATGAATACTTTGCATCTATCTTTAGCAAGGAAGAAGATGCAACCCAGGCAATATTGAAAGAGGAGGTAAGTCAGATACTAGAGGGGTTTAAAATTGATAAAGAGGAAGTATTAGATAGGCTGTCTGAACTTAAAGTGGATAAGGCACCAGGGCCAGATGAGAAGCATCCAAGGATACTGAAGGAAGTGAGGGTGGAAATTGCAGAGGCACTGGCTATAATTTTTCAGTCTTCCTTAGACTCGGGGGTGGTGCCAGAGGACTGGAGAATTGCAAATGTTACACCCTTGCTCAAAAAAGGGGTAAAGATAAGCCCAGCAACTACAGGCCAGTCAGTTTAGCTTCAGTGGTGGGAAAACATCTAGAAAAAATAATTCGGGACAAAATCAATAGTCACATGAACAAATGCGAGTTAATTAAGGAAAGCCAGCATGGATTTCTCAAGGGAAAATCATATTTAACTAACTTTCTGGAGTTTTTTGAGGAGGTAACAGAAAGGGTTGATGAGGGAAATGTTGTTAATGTGGTGTACATGGACTTTCAAAAGGCATTTGATACAGTGCCACACAACAGACTTGTGAGCAAACTTGTAGCTCATGGAATAAAAGGGATGGTAGCAACATGGATATGAAATTGGCCGAGTGACAGGAAACAAAGAGTAGTAGTTAATGGATGTTTTTCGGGCTGGAGGAAGGTTTGTAGTGGAGTTCCCCAGGGATCAGTGTTGGGATCCTTGCTTTTCATGATATATATTAATGACCTAGACCTTGGCACAATTTCAAAGTTTGCAGATGATACAAAACTTGGAAGCATTGTGAGGAGGATAGTGTAGAACGTCAAAAGGACATAGACAAGCTGGTGGAATGGGCAGACAGGTGGCAGATGAAGTTCAATGCAGAGAAATGTGAGGTGATTCATTTTGATAGGAAGAACATGGAGAGACAATATAGAATAAAGGGCACAATTCTAAAGGGGGTGCAGGAGCAGAGGGACCTTGGTGTATATGTGCATAGGTCATTTAAAGTGGCAGGACAGGTTGAGAGAGCAGTTAATAAAACCGACTGTATCCTGGGCTTTATTAATAGAGGCATAGAGTACTAGAGCAAGGAGGTTACCTTGACCTTATATAAGACACTAGTTCGGCCTCAGCTGGAGTATTGTGTCCAAATCTGGGTGCCGCACTTGAGGAAAGACATGAGGGCATTCGAGAAAGTACAAAAGAGATTCACGAGAATGGTTCCAGGGATGAGGAATTTCAGTTATGAAGATAGATTGAAGAAGTTAAGACTGTTGTCCTTGGAGAAGAGAAGGCTGAGAGGTAATTTGAGAGAGGAATTCAAAATTATGAGGGGTCTGGACAGAGTAGATAGAGAGAAACTGTTTCCACTCATGAAAGGGCCAAGAATGAGAGGGCACAGATTTAAAGTATTTGGTAAGAGAAGCAAAAGTGACATGAAGATAAAACTTTTCACGCAGTGAGTGGTTAAGGTCTGGAATGCGCTGCCTGAGAAAGTGGTGGAGGTAGGTTCAATTGAAGCATTCAAAAGGTAATTAGACAGTTATATGAAAAGGAAGAATGTGCAGGGTTATGGGGAGAAGATAGGAGAATGGGACTGAGGGAATTGCTCTTTCAGAGAGCCAGTGCGGACACGAAGGGCCGAATGGCCACCTTCTGCGTTGTAACAATCTGTGATTTTGTGAAGTCATTAACAGAGAGTGTAAATAGCTGAGGCTCCAGCACTGATCCTTGAGGCACCCTACTATTCACTGCCTGCCAACTTGAAAATGCCCCATTTATGCTCACTTTCTGCTTCCTGTCTGTTAAACAATCCCCTATCCATGCTAGTATATTACTCCCAATACCATGAGCCCTTATCTTGCCTATTAATCTTTTATGTGGCACCTTATTGAATGCCTTTTGAAAATCCAGGTATACAACATCTACTGGTTCGACTTTATCTACCGTACTAGTTACACGCTCAAGAAACTCTAATAAATTTGTCAAACAGGATCTCCCTTTAGTAAAATCATGCTGACTTGTTCTAAGTTCTATACTTTTCCAAGTGCAATGTTAAGACTTCCTTAATAATAGTTTCCAGCATCTTTCCAACGACTGATGTTAGGCTAACTGGCCTGTAGTTCCCTGTTTTCTCTCTACCTCCTTTCTTGAAAAGCGGTGTAACATTTGCCAACTTCTAATCTGACAGGACCATTCCTGAATCTAAGGAATTATGGAAAATCATAGCCAGCGCATCCACTATCTCTGCAGCTATCTCTTTTAGAATCCTGGGATGTTGGCCATCTGGTCCCAGGACTTGTCAGATTTTAGTCTCTCAAGTTTCTCCAATGCTTTTTCTTGACTGATGTCAATATCCTTAATTTCCTCACTCTTTTTAGACCCTAGGTTTACTGCCTATTTCTGGTACGAAACTTGTGTCTTCTACTGTGAAGACAGACACAAAATATTTGTTCAGTGCCTCTCCCATCTCCTCATGATGATTTCTCCCGTCTCTGCCTCTAAGGGTCTACTTTAGCTACTCAATTCCTTTTTATGTACTCATAAAAGCTTCTACAATCTGTTTTTATATTGCTGGCTAGTTTACTCTCATTCTATTTTTCCCCTTTTTAACAACTTTTTGGTGGTTGGTTACTAACACTCCCAATCCTCACACTTGCTACTATTTTTTGCAACATTGTAAGCCTCTTCTTTTAGTCTAATACTCTCCTTAACTTCCTGAGGGAGCCACGGATGGGTCTTTCTGGATGAGTTTTTGTTTTTGAACAGAATGCACTTTTGTACCCCTGGTCCCTTTGCTTCTCTACCCCTTTAGACTCTTATTTTCCTAGGAATGTGTGGCCTCCTTATTCCTCCTACCAAAACGCACCACCTCACACTTGTCTATATTGAAATTAATTTCCCATTTACACACTCATTCAAGTTTATTAATGTCTTCCTGTATTTTGTCGCAGTTCTCCTTAGTATTAACTGACCCCAGCCCCACACAATTTGGTGTCATCTGCAAATTTTGAAATTGTACTTCCAATTCCTGATTCAAAATTGTTTATGTAAATTGTGAACAACAGTGATTGCAGCGCTGATCCCTGTGGAACACCACTTCCCACCTTTTGCCAGTCTGAGTAGCTACCATTAACCTCACTCGTTGTTTTCTGTTCTGTAGCCAGCTTGCTATCCATTCTGCTACTTGTCCTCTGACTCCAAATGCTCTGACCTTAGTCACGAGTCTACTATGCGGTACCTTATCTAATGCAGATTTCAATTTCAACCACTTTATGTTTTGTTTGCTGATACCCGCAGGAGCCATCTCAGTTGTTGCTCATTTGAACCCGCTTCAATTTTTGCTTTTAACCAAGGCTGTCAGTAGTATGATGATTTGAACATTTCCAATTACTGCACTTTGGAGAGTGAGAACTCCCTTTGGGTGCAGCAAGTATCAAATCGGATAGCATAGAAAGGAAGTTCTACTATGGAGTGTGAATTGATGGTTGAATGATGCTTGCCCGACATCATCTAACAACAACAACAACTGCAATTTGTATTTTTATAATGCCTTTGACATAATAAAACATTCCGAGGCATTTCACAGGTACGTTATCAAACAAAATTTGGCACTGAGCCACAGAGGAGATATTAGTCCACATGACCAAAAGTTTGGGCAAAGAAAGAGTTTATAAGGGGCATCTTGAAGGAGGAAAAAGAGGTAGAGAGGTGGAAAGGTTTGGGAATGGAATTCCAGAGCTTAGGGCCTTGACAACTGAAGGTGTGGTCACCAATGGTGGAGCGATGAAAATCAGGGAAGCTCAAAAGGATAGAACTGGAGGAGAGCAGGTATCTCAGAGAGTTGTAAGGCTGGAAAAGATTACAGAGTTAAGGAGGGGCAAGACCATGGAGGGATTTGAAAATAAGCATGAGAATTTTAAAATTGAGTTGCTGCCTAACCGGAAGCCACTGTAGATCAGCAAGCACAAGGTTGAATGGGATTTAACGAGAGTTAGGACATAGACAGCAAAGTTTTGGATAACCTCGTTTACAGAGGGTAGAATGTGGGAGGCTGGCCATGAGTGGGTTGGAATAGTTATATTCAGAGGTAACAAAGGCACGGAAGAGGGTTTCAGCAGCAGTTGAGCTGAAGCAGGAGTGGAGTCACTGAGGTGGAAATAGGTGGTTTTAGACATATGGTCGGAAGCTCAACTCGAGGTCAAATATGATCGTTTGGTTCAGCCTCAGACAGTTGCCAGTGAAAGGTTTAAAGTTGGTGGCTAAGGAGTAGAGTTTGTGGTGGGGACCAAAGACAATGGTTTCAGTCTTCCCAATATTTAATTGGAGGGAATTTCTGCTCATCCAGTACTGGATATCAGACAAGCGGTTTGACAATTTAGAGACAGTGGGGGGGTTGAGAAAGGTGGTGGTGAGGTGGAGCTGGGTGCATACATGTGGATACTGATATTGTGCTTTCGGATGATATTGCCAAAGCGCAACAAGTAGATGAGAAGTAGGAGGGGGCCAAGGATAGGTGCTTGGGAGTCACCAGCGACAGGAGGAACACGAAGTGAAGATATTGCAGGTGATTCTCTGGCTATGACTGGATAGATAATGGAAACAGCAAGTGCAGTCCCACCCTGTCAGACGATGATGGAGAAGCATTGGAGGAGGCTAACGTGGTCAATCATGTTAATGACTGCCGATAGGTCAAGGAGGATGAAGAGCGATAGTTCACCATTGTCACAGTCACAGAGGATGTCATTTGTGACCTTGACAAGAGCTGTTTAAGTACTGTTGTGTGGTTGGAAACCTGATTGGAGGGATTCAAACATAAAGTTCTAGGCACAGATTTGGGAGGCAACAACACATTCAAGGACTTTGGAGAGGAAAAGCAGGTTGGCAACAGGATAGTTTGTAAGGTCAAATTTTACTTAATAACACTCCCATGAAGCACCTTTGGACATTTTATTATCTTCATTGCACTATATAAATACAACTTGTTGTTGTTGAAGTCTCAGACCGCAATGTGACAGGACTGCTTACATGTGGATACATTAAACTATTCACTGATCATATAATACATCATTACTAAAAATATAAAGCAGCACCTTTTCACACATTTTATACTGTAGTACATTAACTTTTGTTAGTTCTATATGTGGAATCAATATAGAAAGCATTATGGAAAATGGTAATGGACAAGTACAGAGCACCCCATGAGCATTCCTATAACAAATCATTCATAAAAAAAAATTCAATTCCCTTTTATCTTAGAGATATTCTATTGAACAGACTGCTTTGGGTATCAGAGACTTTGCTTACGAGACTTAACACAGTAACCTCTCTATGATAAGACAATAACATTCTGTCTTTATTTTTGAACAACTTATTCCAGTGAGCATTGTTGAATTTTAATTCATAAAATTTTCCTTTTGCAGAAGACGCTTTACTTTTTCCCTGGTTACTGCTTTTTTCCTCTGAAAAAACACAAACATCTAATCCAAGGCCTCTGCCAATGCTACCCTATAGTCAAGTCCACATGTGGAGGACGAGCATACCCTGGGCAGCTGCTTCTCTAATGTCACAAAACTCTCAGTGAGAAATCACCCATCCCTGCTCAACACCATGGCTGATATTGGGAATGCAGCAGGTGGAGAGCTACAAGCACAAACAATTCCTAAACCCCACCTCTCACTCATATTAAATTTAATTCCAAAATATTTGCCCCACAACTGCCTGGATGTGGAGGCTGGTCATATGTTTTTGTTCTTTTACTTCTGTATCACTGTTACAAGTTCCAGGGGATTTTACATAATAGTTGTGCATGGAACTTTTTAGTGCAAATGTAATATTTATAATATCAAATTCTTATATTTAAAATTGTTATGAGCAGAATTAATTTTATTTTTCTATACTGTATTAATCACGAGTAGGTACCACACACTCGGTCAAATATGACCATCAACCAACGCATACGGATGAAGTCATAAATGATAAGCCATGAAGTGTGAGCCATTTTCCATCACTTGTGTTGACGCACATGGAGATATTTCTAATATTTCCATACTTGCGATATAGGATGCTGGGATCACATCGCTTAGGTAGGATGGGGCAGTCGCAATGTTCATGAAAACAATTTATATTTCACTCAGGTTAAAAAGTGGGTGGCACAGTGGTGCAGTGGTTAGCACCGCAGCCTCACAGCTCCAGTGACCCGGGTTCAATTCTGGGGACTGCCTGTGTGGAGTTTGCAAGTTCTCCCTGTGTCTGCGTGGGTTTTCTCTGGGTGCTCCGGTTTCCTCCCACATGCCAAAAGACTTGCAGGTTGATAGGTAAATTGGCCATTATAAATTGCCCTTAGTATAGGTAGGTGGTAGGGAAATATAGGGACAGGTGGGGATGTGATAGGAATATGGAATTAGTGTTTTCTTTTTTTTCTTTCTTTTGGGCCTCCTTATCTCAAGAGACAATGGATACGCGCCTGGAGGTGGTCAGTGGTTTGTGAAGCAGCGCCTGGAGTGGCTATAAAGGCCAATTCTGGAGTGACAGGCACTAATATGGAATTAGTGTAGGATTAGTATAAATGGGTGGTTGATGGTCTTCACAGACTCGGTGGGCCGAAGGGCCTGTTTCAGTGCTGTATCTCTAAATAAATAAATAAATAAATACTAAATGCAACTAAATAAAACATATGAAATGTGACCCCCCCCCCCCCCCCATTCCAACTACATGAACTCGGGATTGCGATGCTTAAGAGTTATGACGACTGTTACTTTTCACCCCAAACATTGATTGTTGCATTTGTAAAAAAAAAAATTACAAATGCACTGAGTGGCGGAGTTGGGTGAGTTTATAAACTCAACTTTCCGGGCTCTCTGCAGCTTTGCATAGTTTTGGTCCCTTTCGGTACAACGAAAGCGCCAACTAGTGGCAACATTGTGACATTAACGGCCAACTATTCAAAACCATTTAGGAAATACATTTTATCTCCTCCATAGAGCCACGTCCTCCTCATGCAGACTAACTGATGCAACTGCATTATTTTGAAAGTAATTTCTAATTGAATATTTCAAGGGAGCAACTTTTTTTTCACAATTGCGGCTGCGTCAGGATCTCAATTTAAGAATAAAATGTATTTGGAATTTGAGACAAATATGATGCCTTACTATTAAAAGAATACTGACCCTAATTTCTGAATTTTAAAGAGGTGTAAAAAGCAAATGTTGTTGTGGTAAGCGATGCATTTATTGTTGGTGTGAGCCCTGTTTACCTGTCCTTAATCACGGAACAGCTCCCAAGAAACTGGGTGAATGTGGCACCGTGATACATACATTCCGCAGACCCCACAGCCAGCACAAACGCTGAAGAATATCGGAACATGAAGAAATACAGTTACCTATTGACCTGTGTGTGATTTTATTTGGAACTGAATGATTTTGTAGAGACCTAATTGAACGGCGAGTCTATAGCACAGATTTGTTAATTAGTAACAGAAAATACATTAATCCTGATGTTTGGATAGTTTGGGAATTGGAAAGGAAGGAGCTACTGTGATGTGGCGACGTTTTAGAATTCGGCAAAGTAGAGTTGTAGCGAATAACTTCCCATTCGATCGTTCAAGTGACTTTTTAACGCATTTATTCTTAATCTCAATCAAATTTATAGGCAGAAACAGGATGGATTATCTGATGCATTGTGAGATGCTCATAAACCTACATCCAGTTCAATCGCTTTAAAATCTAAGGGAGGCAGGCGATCGGATTTTACACACCTTTAGTGGAAGTTGCTCCAAATTGATTTGAGGTGTTATTTCGACGACTTTGAAATATTGACACCTGTCGGTGTCTATGAATTCCAGCAAGAAAACATGTTTTCGTTAAATAAATCTGGATCACTTTTTTAGCGCGAAATCAGGAGCTATATAATGGCTGTGCAATGGTCCTCGGAAAATCCAGCAGGTTTTCAACTGAGGAAAGTCACAGTGAGATATGAAAGGAGATCCTGTCCCGCCGGCTCTTTACACTCACCTAGAAAATGCCCTCTTTTTAGATATTTCGTTGCCTATTGCCTATTCCTACTGGAATTCCCAAATAAGGAGTAAATAGCTAATAAAGGAAACGATTGAGGGGGTTGTTAGAAAACACAGGTCAATGCTTGATGAAAGATTGACCCTTCCGTCTTGCCCTGAAAATCAACAGTCCAAGCACTCCGAATGGGGAGTGAACATCTCGCGCTTTGACAGGGAGCGCCAGGAGCGGATTTTGTCTGCGGTGAAAACTATTGGGAAAACGTAACAAATGAGGCGTCAGTGATTTCAAAATTGTAATGAATAGTGGCTTAGAATCCATATTTTGTAATCTTCAGAAAAGCGCTTTACAAAAAAACATGTTGAAGCCAGTGCTTCCTGTAGTAACTTGCATTCCAAAACGCAGATGAAACCAGCATCAGATCTCGGCAAGTACGCGCAGTACATGAGGAATGACAACGGTCACCAGTTGCTTATGCTCTCAGCGCCTGTAGCTCTACAGATTTCACTGCTTTGCCCATATGCAGCTGTGGCTGAGAGAGAGAAATCCTGACAAGAAGCGGCTTATGGCAAATTCTTGTGGGTATTTTATGGTGAAGGTTATTGACAGATCTTACACCGCACTTAACAAACAATCTGTCACTATTCTACAACCTCGCCTGTCATTTCAAACAAGGAGCCACATTCTTCGAAAACCCAATATCGGTTTAAAGGGTCGGGATATCCTTGTTAGATGAATTGAGCAGTACTTTGAAAAAAAAAAGTGGATGTTCACTGCAAGCAGATGGTTTGGAACTAGTCTATTAAACAGAATTATGCGTTGTCCTCAAAGATTAATTCAGATCTTAATGCGACCTGAAATAATGTAACTGGGCAACATCAATTTCACTTGCTTTGTTATACCGACTATTCCACTGTCTAGGAAAATTCAGAAGGAAAATTATTTATTTTTCTTTTTGCTGATCAGTTTCACAACGTAAATAACTGCTATTTAAATTATTCGTTTTACAAAGAGATATTTAGGCCTCTCTGATGGAATATTTCAGCTCCTGGGCTTTCTAAAAATGTGTAATATTTAATTTTAAAATGTTCAGGAAAACCCCTTGATTTCTTGATTCCATTTTTGTAGGAATTGAACAGAATTATCCTTTATTTATAGAATTCCGACTACTGTACGTCAATTATTTTTCCTTGAGCGGACTTGATTGGGGATATATAATGTGGTGTACAACTACTTTATTTGTACAAGGAATCCCCTGGGTACAAACTGATTCTGCAGGTGACCAAATAAAATTAAACCGCAAAAGTTATTTAACCGGGGGAAAAACTGATTACTGTTCCACAGAATCAAGATATGTTTCTATCACACTTGCTTCCCAAATGTATTGATGACAATGGATTATATTTAAGCAGTGCAGAACTTGTGATGCTTTTGTGCGACATTATCATGCAGAAGAAATCACAAAAGAGTCGAATTTCATACACGAAAATGAATCCAAGACGTCATGCATCGTATTGTATACTTGTTTCCTGAACGGATAATAAGTACACTGCTCCTGATACTACATGCCTGGAAGGATGCTTGTGATTATTTGACTCCTGGGGGGTTCCACCCTCCCCCACACCCTTCCCCCCTCCCCCAGTATGACATCCATGTTTCGCTCGTCGTCGCCTGGCTGTGATAACATTTTAATGATCCACCACTAATGGAGTGTGATTATCAAAGTTACACCCATAATCATTTCAATTATGCTAAAGAAAAATATATAATGACATGCATACAAAATATGCTCCCAAAGGGGGAAAACAATTAAACTAGAATGAATCTATCCAAATACATCATATTTATAATATATACATTTGATTTATATACAGGGCATGTAAATGGCATAACGACCGGTTCATGTAAACACACATGTAGCAGGAGTATAATCATAAACAATAGCTTTCTACCGTTTATAATATTTATGTAAGTATGCAAGAGTACACATGCATGCATTCCATCTAATTTTCTATGTTCACAGAGATCCGCATATCGTACAGATAATTCTGTGCATATTTAGTATTGCATGTCCTCCCTGCCTGATTTACCCAACAGCTCTTCTTCCCTACGTTGTAGTAATCATACTGATGTTAGAATTTCGTTATAAAACAAACAAATCCCATTATAAACAGGGCTGGCTTGTCAATCTTTACCCAAGGAAAGTACTGTTTGTAATTTTCTGTTGAGCTATGTCAGCTATGTAAACATATTAATAAAACGCAAAAATGCACAAGCATCTGAGTGAGGTTGGGCTCAAACGTGGGGGGTGGGGTTACTCAACCTCCTTCAGGGCGAAACCTGCGCTCATTGGCTGCAAGAGTTTCGAGAGCGACATTGCAGGATGTGACTGGCTGAGAGCCCTGTCACTCACCGCCAGCCCCCCTCAGGTTAGGTGACGGAGGCTGTATATTGGCAGTTCAGTGCACTTCCCTGCTTTAATCAGAGAAGCAAGCAAACTTTCTGAAAGAAACCCAAGGATTTCAGTAATTTATGTGGAGATTCGCCTAGCGGAGTGCAACCTTTAGGAATACTTTTTAAAAAATTTTTGTTCTAAAAAATTTTTTATGCTTTGAGACGCTGCACCGCCGGTTTGTGTGCGGGTTTGGAGGTGGCCAGATCTGTTTCATGATTAGACGTTGAAGGGGTTGCAGTGATATTGAAAGTGATCGTCGCCTCTCTGGGTTGTCTCGGCGTGGGGAGTTCGAAGTGAAGGCTTCACCATCTGATCACTGTGAGCTGCATGGGGGGAAATGGTGTTCAGCCGCTTTGAAGTTGCAGAACTCCTGGCTTGAAGAGCTTGCTGAATCTGAGGTCGTTTGCAGAAACACTTGGCACCAGACTGCGGATCCTCATACTTCTGAGTGATCTTTGGGCAGGAGGAATGAACTATTCACTATCTCAGTAAATAGGAAGGAAGCAAGTTGAGAGTATCTGGAACTGAAAGCACATTTCGATTGACGATCTGAAACGCGATTGCGCTAACTGAAAAAAAAAAGTTGATTGCAGGACTTCAGTTTTTTTTTTGAAGTTTTTTTTTTGAGAGGACTTCAAATTAAAGAAAGACGGAGGGTTATTTAACCGCAGCCATTATTTGAAGCGGTTCATTGCCGTTGTCTTGAACCCTCCTTGTTGCTGTCCTCCTAACCCGAGTGTTGTGATGCATATTCCCGTAGATCCCAGCACTAGCAGGCGCTTCACTCCTCCGTCCACCACGCTGACTTCCAGCTCGGGGAAGATGAGCGAACCGGTGTCACTGACTCAGCCCAACCCAGCAGGGCTGTCCCGAATCCGGCCCGAGACCCGCACCGTGGTCGATGTCCTGCAGGATCACGCTGGTGAATTAGTCCGGACTGACAGCCCCAACTTCCTCTGCTCGGTGCTTCCTTCACACTGGAGGTGCAACAAGACACTGCCTGTGGCATTTAAGGTCAGTAACGTATCTGTTGGCTGAAACTTTTTGTCAAATTGGGAAAGTTTCTGCCGCATTACAACCACAACCGCAATATTCATATACAGGTCTGTGTAGGAATACAATAATGATAAGGCCATTATCTACAAGTTTAATTAACACATGCGTGACTTTTAAAAAAATTACAGTAAAAATGTAACAAAATAAAAATAGAATTACTTTAAAAGTCTACACCGTCCGTGCAGAGGTTCAGTTAGACTGTGTTCTTGACAGTGAAAGTGTAGATTTTTAAAAAAAGTTTACACCATACTCTTTTGCCATAAATACATTGTTACTAATCTAATGGAATTGACAATGTAAGTGATTGGACTACAACACGCAGTTCAGGAATGTAATGTAACGTACCTACTGCTTGTCTAGTACGAATATAATTTATACACCAGCACCAGAATCAAGTGGTATATGTAATGATGTGGGATCTATGATAATTCTATCTGGTAACATAACACAATCTGTGCTGAATTCATCCAGAGCATACAAGTTGAGGGTCAAAACGTCGCCGGTAGCTTTTCAACATTTTAAGAAAAAAAACATGGATTTGTTTCTTTTCTTGGATTTAAGCAAGCATTACAAATGATTGGAAATTTCTTTTATGCTTCACCATTCTGTTTCTAATCATCAGCCCGTTCAATTGAGTGGGATGTCCCATCAACTCAGCGTCAGAAAGTGGGCCTACTGCTCTCTGCGATATATTTCAATACTTATGACATTATAGAGATGAGGAAATGGTCGCATTTTGTCAGTGCGAATTATGCCATATGCATAAGCAACACATACATTACATTTCTGGAGGCACAAATTCAACGCATCAACATTTTCAGATAACTAATATGGACAAAAACTTGAAGTAAGTAAAATAGAAAACAAGCAAATCCTCCTTCACAACGCACAAGACACAAATCGAAATGTAATTAGCCTTCAAATTGTACAAAAATCCTAATTGTATGGTTTGAGTCGAGGTGAGAGTTTGTGCAGGTGTTCAGCAATCCGCGTGCTAATGTTCTGTTAGTTTAAAACAAGAGAAGTGAATATAACAGTGCCACGGAAACGCTCATACTCTCAATAATAATAATAGTAATAATAATGACTTATGGAAAACCCAATCTTGGTGCTGCAGGAAAACTGGAATAATAATTATAATGGAGTTTTCACAAAATTCAAAGAAGCAGAATAAACCGGGGTTGTTGCATTCAAAGTACAAACTAATTCACTGAAATGCAGTAGTGCCTCAAATTGGATTGAAATCCATGGGCAAGATTCCAGCTCTTTGCTTTGAAACTGATGTCCTTGTTGGTGATAAAATGTACAATATACTCTAATTTAATTAAAGATATAGATACTCACACATGCAAACATTTAATGCACCGAATATAAATTGACATCACCCTTTTCCCCCAAATACTATTAGGGGATTAATAATGAAATTATCTATATTTATACCGAATTGGCGTTGATTTTATTTTAGTGTAGATACAGAAATTGTCGTGCATTGCCGTGTGGGTTGTATTTCCGAGCTATCAGCGCGTTTTGTGTGTGGGTTTCAGTTCTTTTTCGCAGTGTTTAACCCCAGCAATGATTCGCTTGTGCAGGTCGTGGCCCTTGGAGATGTTCCTGATGGAACCCTGGTCACTGTGATGGCTGGAAACGACGAAAACTATTCGGCAGAACTCCGGAACGCTTCAGCTGTCATGAAAAATGCAGTCGCCCGATTCAATGACCTCAGATTTGTGGGAAGAAGCGGACGAGGTATTTGCACCGACAACACAAAATGATTTGTGGTTTTTGGGGTTCGGGGTTAACAGTAACCTCTTTTCCCCTTAACACTAGATCGCCGCAGCTGGGAATGCTCTCGGTTGGTTTTCTAATCAGTAGATAAGTAGCGCACTTTTCTCCACCGATTGGAGGGTTTTAATTCATTTCTAATCATTTCAAACCGCAATTCACAAACAATTTGACCGCACGAAATCTATTCTCTTGTTCGAAGGGCTGTGACAACCCAACGTTTAACCAAATCTCTCCCTTTTCCCGCTCACACTTTTCTTTTAGTCTTCTTTAAATGCTTTCATTTGTAGTTTTCAGATAAATTGATATTAACATTAGGCCACTTTTGCATGAATTAAAGTCATTTGTGTTTTCGTATCCGTAAATGCCTCTCAAAATTGACATCTGTTCTGGCTTTTTTTTAAAAGAATCAATGTTCCCAAACGAAGCCCATTCGATTAGAAATAGATTATTATTTGACTGTTTTGCCCATCTTTGTTTTTTTTTCCCCGCGAATTAAGTTCAGCAGAAAACAGAATCAGATTATTTCTGCATTTCCAGTTTTAATAGCGGCTGGGCGGTCCTCATTTTAAATGTAAAGCCGGTTTGTTTCCACCGTCTTGTGGCATTTCCCTTTTTTCCTCTCGATTCTCTTTCGATTTTCCAAAATTTCTAAGCACTTGTAGAATGGGGAAGGTTTCCTTCTGCGACTTTTTATCAATTTGTCCTGCTGAACTGAATTGTAATAACAGAGAAACTGATTTTTTTTTGTATTGTGGGAGAAAATTATGATTGAACCGTTATTCATAGAATATTTCTTTTAAACTCGCTTTCGGCTTAGAACCAAACCTATTCAACCTGGGTCGATTTTTAGGCTTTCATTTGGATGTCCGCGCCTTTGTTCGATCGCTCAGTTCTTTACCTTAAATATCATCTGATCGTCTGTAAACGGCCCCATGGCCCGTTAGAATTATACTTTTTCTCAATAACTATTCAACAAAATTATTCAATTGTACAAGAGCAACAAAAAGGGGCAATAATAACAACGTCTCAACTTGCAAAGGAATAAGTACAGACTAAGTGAAACAAAAAGCACGCTGTCTGTCGGACGCGAACGCAACGGAATGATGATAAAGGCCAGTTAAACAAAACACGCTTCTGCTTATCTTTAAGATAATTGTTGGTAAATGCTACAACTTATTCATTCAGAAATTAATCTCTGGTTACATTTGGCACCATGTATTAATTTTAGCACTCAGAATGGTCAAAAGTGACCATTCATAATTACCTCTTTTGAGGGACCACGTATAATAAATTAACCTTCACAAACAAAGCAGAGGCTCTTAAATGATATAAACTGCCACCGCTCGTAACAAGTACAAATATGTTATTCAAACTTTAGCTATCTAATACCCTTAAGGCACATAAACGTCTGGGTATCTTGAGTGTTATCTTTCGATCTGTTTCCATGCACATATATTTGCTCTTATGCAAGGTTTGATCATTGCAGTTAAAGCCATTTAAGAAAGCAAGAAAAGGTAAGATTATTACTATAAGAAAATCAGCATGCAAGTTCAGTCGTAAATATAGTTTAGAAAATATTTAAGCAGGAAGGGCAATGTTTTATTAACTGCAGGGCCCATTGTTAGGAGACAATGTCCTTCATAAGAGCTCTGTGTAGACATTAATCTTTCACAAGCCAGTTGTGCTGATGTAGATACTTCATTTTTTATTATTCGCCCATGGGAGGTAGGCATTGCTGGCAAGGCCAGCATTTATTTCCCATCTTTAAATGCCGTTACTCTAGTAATTATGGCCCTGACCCTGGATGTTACTTCTGCTTCCTAAATTATTGGTACATATTTTAGAATATTCCTGCTGAACTACATCTGCTGTTTATTAGCATTCTATTCACAAAGTACCACACAGGTTCAAAATGTTACTGATTGTACAAGAATCCTATTTTTGCACTCACATAAAATTAATGCAATCCCAGGTTAGATACAAATTTTTATTTCCCTATAGTGTTATCAGTGTTTCATGATTTTAATTTAATTCTGAAAACTGTGAAGGACTGCCACAATAGGACAATTTTAAAATTTACTTGGATAATTTAATGGTATGATCATTACTGATCATTGAAAATTGCTTTAGATTTTGTCACCAGATATATTTAGCAGCCAAAACATTGGAAAATAAATTCAACAGTCTTTCCATTTACAGGAAATTACACCTTTAAAGTAATTTTGTTCAAACTAATTGCAAGTTTGTGCTCAGAATAGGCTGGAAACTGTTGAAGTCCATCTGTGTACATTAATTGTGGTTGATTTTTTAAAAAATAATATAATTGAGGCAGTGGCCCCTTTCACTGTGTTTTACTTATTCTGCTTTACAACTCCAAATCTCAGAATTGTATTTGTAGCAAGCAGTTCTATTGCACATGTATGTAAACAAAATACAAAGGAGATTCACTTCTAATGAGTTAACAATAATTGACAGGTGTAGTTCTTTTAGTGCTTGAAAAAGTTTTTTTATTCCATTCCAAAACAGTAGAACAGATTTAGGTAAATGTGGCCAATATTTTATTTACTGATATAATTGTAGCATTTGAACATAATCTAAAGCAACTAGTAACTTGGAAAAACAAAAGCTCCAGGTGAACACTTCATAAAAAGCAACTAACATAAAACATAACATAAAATTATACACAGTAGGAAATTTTGAACAATCAATTGATTTTGACATGTAAAAATTTCAGCAATTAAACTGACTTGTAAATATAATACTTGATCTCTTGGCTCAACCGTGAGTATTATTTTGCAAAGTTGAAGTTAACAAAAACCTTTCAGAAAGCTTTTAGTGTCCCTTCAGTGAACTTGGTAAAAAAAAACACATCCATGGAATTGTTTCAGTTTTAACACAAGTCCTCAAAAAAATAAATTAAAAAAGGAAACACTTTCATAACACCTCACAAATATCATCCTACCAGAATGCAGTTATCTGTAGTAAAGACAACATGCTAAGAGGTACTAAAGTACAACCTGCTTTGTTAACATGTACCCACTCTTGCAGTCCTCAATCTTACATTCATAGCAAAAAAAAATGTCTACTTGGAACCTATCTCATTTCTTGTGTAATAAACAGGACTTCTCCAATCTGTTTTAATTGATGTGAATCCTGAGATAATTACTTAAAAACTCTAGTAACCCATTTTCTGTGGGGTTTTGGCTGGTAACAATATATGACGATATATATTGTATCAAAAATAGAGTCCAGTGGAACCCTTGTTTACTATAACTTAATGCAACCTTGATGGCACTTCAGTCAGTTCAAGTACATAAACTTTTTTTTTCATTCATGGGATGTGGGCGTCGCTGGCCAGGCCAGCATTTATTACCCATCCCTAATTGCCCTTGAGAAGATGGTGGTGAGCCACATTCATGAACCGCTGCAGTCCATGTGGGGTAGGTAAACCCACAGTGCTATTTGGAATGATGTTCCAGGACTTTGACCTAGCGACAGTGAAGGAATGGTGATATAGTTCCAAGTCAGGATGGTGTGTGGCTTGGAGTGGAACTTGCAGGTAGTGGTGTTCCCATGCATCTGCTGCCCTTGTCCTTCTAGGTGGTAGAGGTTGTGGGTTTGGAAGGTGTTGTCTAAGGAGCCTTGGCGCGTTGCTGCAGTGCATCTTGTAGATGGTATACGCTGCTGCCACTGTGCGTCGGTGGTGTAGGGAGTGAATGTTTGTGGATGGGTTGCCAATCAAGCGGGCTGCTTTGTCCTGGATGGTGTCGAGCTTCTTGAGTGTTGTTGGAGCTGCACCCATCCAGGTAAGTGGAGAGTATTCCATCACACTCCTGACTTGTGCCTTGTAGATGGTGGACAGGCATTGGGGAGACAGGAGGTAAGTTACTCGCTGTGGAATTCCCAGCCTCTGGCCTGCTCTTGTAACCACAGCAGTAATGTGGCTAGTCCAGTTCAGTTTCTGGTCAATGGTAACCCCCAGGATGTTGATAGTGAGGGATTCGGTGATGGTAATGCCATTGACTGTCAAGGGGAGATGGTTAGATTCTCTCTTGTTTGAAATAGTCATTGCCTGGCACTTGTGTGGCACAAATGTTATTTGCCACTTATCAGCCAAAGCCTGGATATTGTCCAGGTAATGCTACATTTCTACATGGACTGCTTCAGTATCTCAGGATTCGCGAATGGTGCTGAACATTGTGCAATCACCAGCGAACATCCCCACTTCTGACCTTATGACTGAAGGAAGGTCATTGATGAAGCAGCTGAAGATGGTTGGGCCTAGGACACTACCCTGAGGAACTCCTGCAGTGAAGTCCTGGAGCTGAGATAATTGACCTCCAACAGCCACAATCATTTTCCTTTGTGCCAGGTATGACTCCAACCAGTGGAGGGTTTTCCCCCTGATTCCCATTGACTCCAGTTTTGCTAGGGCCATAATCAGTCAAATGCTGCCTTGATGTCAAGGGCAGTCACTCTCACCTCACCTCTTGAGTTCAGCTGTTTTGTCCCTGTTTGGACCAAGGCTGTAATGAGGTCAGGAGCTGAGTGGCCCTGGCAGAACCCAAACTGAGTGTCAGTGAGCAGGTTATTGCTAAGCAAGTGTCGCTTGATAGCACTGTCAATGACACCTTCTATCACTTTACTGAGGATCGAGTGTAGACTGATGGGGCAGTAATTGGGCGGGTTGGATTTGTCCTACTTTTTGTGGACAGGGCATACCTGAGCAATTTTCCACATTGCCGGTTAGATGCCAATGTAGCTGTGCTGGAACAGCGTGGCTAGGGGTGCAGCAAGTGCTGGAGCACTGATCTTCAGTACTGTTGCCAGAATGTTTTCAGGGCCCATAGCCTTTGCAGTATCCAGTGCCTTCAGTTGTTTCTTGATATCACACGTCACGCAGAGTGAATCAAATTGGCTGAAGACTGGCATCTGTGATGCTGGGGACTTCAGGAGGAGGCCGAGATGGGTCATCCACTTGGTATTTCCGCTGAAGATTGTTGCAAATGCTTCGGCCTTATCTTTTGCACTGATGTGTTGGGCTCCCCATCGTAGAGGATGAGGCTATTTGTGGAGCCACCTCCTCCAGTTAGATGTTTAGTTGTCCACCACCATTCATGACAGTATGTGGCAGGACTGCAGAGCTTAGATCTGATCCATTGGTTATGGGATCGCTTAGCTCTGTCTATCGCATGCTGCTTATGCTGTTTGGCATGCATGTAGTCCTGTGTTGAAGCTTCACCATGTTGACACCTCATTTTGAGGTATGCTTGGTGCTGCTCCTGACATACCCTCCTGCACCTCTTCTTTGAACTAGAGTTGATCCCCCAGCTTGATGGTAATGGTAGAGTTGGGGATATTCCGGGCCATGAGGTCACAGGTTGTGGTTGAGTACAATTCTGCTGCTGCTGATGGTCCACAGCGCCTCATGGATGCCCAGTTTTGCAATGCTAGATCTGTTCGAAATCTATTTAGCACGGTGGTGGTACCACACAACATGAGGGTTGGGTACTCTCAATGTGAAGATGGTGCTTCGTCTCCACAAGGACAGTGCGGTGGTCACCTACCAATACTGTCATGGACAGATGCATCTGCGACAGGCAGATTGGTGAGGACGAGGTCAAGTATGTTTTTCTCTCATGTTGGTTCCCTCACCACCTGCTGCAGACCCAGTCTAGCAGCAATGTCCTTTAGGACTCGGCCAGTAATCATGCTGCCGAGCCACTCTTGGAGATGGACATTGAAGTCCCCCACCCAGAGTACATTCTGTGCCCTTGCCACCCTCAGTGCTTCCTCCAGTTGGTGTTCAACATGGAGGAGTACTGATTCATCAGCTGAGGGGGAGGGGGTGGCAGCGAGGGTAGGGGGCAATCAGCAGCAGGTTTCCTTACCCATATTTGACCTGATGCCATGACACTTCATGGGGTCCTGAGTCAATGTTGAGGACTCCCAGGGCAACTCCCTCTTGACTGTATACCACTGTGCCGCCACCTCTTCTGGGTCTGTGGGACAGGACATACCTGTCCATGGTGGTGTCTGGGACATTGTAAGGTATGATTCTGTGAGTATGACTGTCAGCTGCTGCTTGACTAGTCTGTGGGACAGCTCTCCCCACTTTGACACAAGCCCTCAGTTGTTAGGATGACTTTGCAGGGTCGACAGGGCTGGGTTTGCCGTTGTCAGTACCTAGATCGATGCCAGGTGGGCCATTCGGTTTAATTCCTTATCGACTTTGTAAGATTTTGATACAACTGAGTGGCTTGCTAGGCCATTTCAGAGGGCATTTAAGAGTCAACCACATTGCTGTGGGTCTGGAGTCACATGTAGGCCAGACCAGGTAAGGACAGCAGATTTCCTTCCCTAAAGGACATTTGCGAACCAGATGGGTTTTTACAACAATCGACAATAGTTTCAGGCTAGCTTTTAATTCCAGATTTATTAATTGAATGCAAATTCCACTTTCTGCCGTGGTGGGATTTGAATCCATGTCCCCAGAGCAATGCCCTGGACCTCTGTGTTACTAATCCAGTGACAATTCCCCTGTGCCACCACCTCCCTTGATGAATGAATACTTCTGGTAACAAAACTGAAAATGGAAAAGATGCCAAACTCTATCAGTCCATATCATTTATATTTTAAAAAATTTTATTCCATAGTTTAACAGTACATTTCTGTCATGTGAATGGTTTGCCGCCTTCCCCTAGCCCATGTTTACATTTACTGTCCATGTTACCTGCAATTACATTGCAGAAACCTTTTCACAGCATCTACCAGAATAGAACAAGAACACAGTAAGTCTCAGTACAGGGGTTGTGTTGTTAAATGAGAAAACTGGCAGTAATTTAGGACTACAAAGAATACTCGTGGAACATTTTCTGAGGGATCAATTTTACTGTCAATATTTTTACTTAAAAGGAACAATGTAACATGCAGGATAATTTCACTTCAATCAGGTCAAACTGTACTAAATTTACCGATAATTATATTCATTCCCATTGGTTGTCCTATTGATGTCTGACTGGCACTGTTCAAACATTTCCTTCTGTCATCTGCTGTTGCTAATGTGAAAAAAAGGGAAAAAGAAAGCAACATTATGGAAATGTTGCAAAGGAATACCCAGACAAGTATTTCTCTCCTAATCTATTACTGATCAGTGTGCAAGAATTGAGTTGGTAAATCTGACTACAGAGCAATAATTTGTAGCAAATATATTACTATTAATAACATTGAATGGCGACTCGTGGCCAGTTTGATTCTACTTCTCACAGGCCACAATAAATCACAAGAATGCCCCATAAAAGCACTATGCAATGAACCACATCACAGGACTGGGTTGAGCACCAGATTACCTTTTTAAGAGTCATGTAACCACATCAGAATTTAAATTTGAAAATTTTAAGAAACAGCCCATTAAAAATCATGAAAATGGGAATGCCTGCCTTATACTAACATCTTAACGCTTGCTTGTTATCCGGAAAGTCTATAAAGCTGTTCGTTTGCATTATGTCACATTTAGTGGGATGAAAAAACAAAAGGTAAAACATTGGGATATGGTTGAAGAAGCTGGGCTGGTATAAGGCCGCTGAATAGCGATAATGTTGCTGTGGCCTCACATTCTGCATATTCGGGTTGAGCCGAGAGATTTCACCTGCATTTTCTCTCTCTTTTAGAGTAGCAAACGTTTCAAAAGTTTATTTAATGTTGCCAATCTGAAATTTTATGAATCAAAATTTATAATGATCTAACAGAAGTTGATTTTGTCCCAGTGATTGAAATACTGTAGTTAGCGTTCTCAGCTGCAGTCACAGCACAACGATGAGCCATCCTGGGCTTTAAAATGTTTAGGCTTTGTGCTTCCCATTTCTGTTCTTTAGTGATTCTTCACTTAACTCCTTGACCTTTGTTTCATTTCCTTAAAAAGCTAATCTCCAAAGATATTCTTGTTTCTCGCAGATAACAAAAGTTTATTAAGTGTAAGAGTTAAGTGGGCTTGAGGACTGCTGCTCACCTGCAGATGCCCTGTGTAGAAAAGGTCAGCTGATTCTTTCTCATTCTGTAGCACAAGAACGGTTTATAGGATTATCCTCCAATCATGTATGCCAGCTTTAAATAACTTGGTTCTCCAGTTTAAAAAGATACAATATGATTTTTAGTGTTTAATGATATCCACTCTTTGACTCCTTAGATTTCCTGTGCAACTTGAAAAGCACACATATGGGGGTATAATTTCCACTTTGCGTGCAAATGCTCATTCTGGTGCAAATTTTTCCCCAAATTGTGTCTGTTTTGAAAAGTGTTTCCCCGCCCCCAGAGGTTGTGCTCAAACTCATTTGCATGGCCACTGAATACAAAATCTGCCATGAATCAATGCAATCAATTAGCATTTTAAATGGTAACTTTTTAAAAATGCCATAAGTAATTTTCCTTCACATATTTAAAAGTGGTAACTGGGTGATGTTTGATTAGAATAGCTGAAATTAAGTTTATCACAAAAATAAATATTTTTAATCACAGTGCAACCCACCACCTGAGTACCAGATTTTAAATTACTGAAATCCACTTTTTTAAAAAAAAAACTATTTTCCAGTTATCTTGGGGTGCATTAGTCAGTTTATTTGTAAGTTAAAACAAAAACCACATTTAAAATTTTTTAAAGTGTTCCTTTTAATGTCCTTGCACCCAAAAGATCCAGCTTGAATTTTAAAACCTCCTGAAGGCCTGCCAACGAGCGGAATTAGCGGAAACTATTATGCTACAGCAACGCAAGGGTCAATATTTAGTGAAGATGAAGTGCTGAGCTGTATGAAGAGGGAATACAATGAATTTATTGACGTGTTTATCGATAAAATTGTCTCAATAAATCAGCACTTTTGGATAAATTATTTTTGGTTCAAAAGAAATCCACACAACAAAAGTTCTCAGAATAATACATTTGATTAAAGCACACTCCCTTCAGAATACTGGAGTTTGTATTGTCCTATGATTTACTGTACAGCCCTGTTAGGCCAATATGAATGACATCTGTGTGCGAAAATAGGGAACTGTCTCATTCAGTGAAGAGACACTCATGAATGGCACTGACAAATTAACTTGATATAAATGGTGGTTGCAACCTCAGTTTGGGCAAATGCTTGAAACTGACCAGAAGATTTCACTTCATTTTGAAGGCTGCCTGTGTTTCCCACCCACTGCTCTCAGCAGGGTGACTTCTTGCTTCTCAGTGTTGAGGCAGTTGAGGTCCATTGTGCTATCGTGTGCATCCCCTTCATGGGAGCAGAAAACAAACTCACAGAACCCAAGTGGCTCTATTTGGATCCCCCTTCCAAATGACAGATCATGGAGCAGTAGCGATAGTGGCCATGAGGCGACTACTGCCCAGAATGATCCTACCTTACTGACGGGGGACAAGTTAGGGGGGAGGGGGTAAAGCGAGGAAAAATCTATTTGACAAAACCAAGCTTCATAGTTACCCATTTATTTAACTGTTTCCCCCTTTAAAAAAAAATCCTAATACAACTATTCAATTCTACAAATCGTGCATCAGCCTAGGACATTGTGGTGTTTTGGAAACAAAAGTCTTGAAGACCATCATTAGTGTCAAGGCATGAATGGCCAAGAGGTGTTTTTCGAACAAGTTAAGATAAGGCAAGTTCATTAGTTCTTCACTTGTGAAAGGTACTCCCGTAGAGGTGTAGCCAGGAACTAATGAAATCCATCCCTAATGTAACAGACAGATTATATCCAGCAGGGTTTACTTCATAATAAATTATAGTTTTCTGCATTAAAAAAAAATCAGCAGTGGAAGGCTAAGCTACTCTGCATCAACAGGCTGGGGAATGTTGTCCCTCTTCCTGTTCCCTTTCCTTCCCCAGTTTTCAATGCTTGATGTGTCTGGCAGAAACATGGCAAAATAAACAATATTTTCTGTTTCTCCCCTTGTAGGTAAAAGCTTCACACTGACAATCACTGTATTCACCAGTCCTCCTCAAGTTGCCACCTACCACAGAGCCATTAAAGTCACAGTGGACGGACCCAGAGAGCCACGCAGTAAGTCAGAGCTCATTTTTATAAATATCAAACATAGAATACATTCATTCAGGATTAATTATCATCTGAGATCGATGCTTTAATCAGCTGTAATTACTGAATGTAAAGTGTTCATGAATAGGTTTATTCACTACTTGAAATGCGATTTCAGAGTTGTGTTGTACATTGATATCAATTATTATATATTTACACTGAAATCTTAAATACATGAAATAAAGATAATATGGAAAGTATTCATGCAGGATTAACAGTCATTTCAAATCAGAGGTTATAATCAACGTTAATTAATTACAGTATTTCATTGGATGTAAAGCACTTTGAGATGTCCGGTGGTCTTGAAAAGCACTATATAAATGAAAGTCTTTGTTTCTTCAGTTTTTAACCCATGAGTGGGCAGATTCAGTGCTAAAAATGCAATAGATCCCTGAAGTATGATTCAGTATTTTTAAGCGAATGCTGGGGGATATGATGTTATGGATATTTAACAGTTAAAGAGGAACCGTGTCTGGAAAAGCAATGAATTAGGCAACATGAAGTACAACTTGTATTCTTGTTTATGGATTGGTGCAAAATACTGATGTTAAGTCATGGTTATAAAAAGAACAACTGGGGCATTGAATCGTTTATTTGCTCCTTGACAGTAGAATTTCCAATTTAAATATTCAATGTCTTTAGCTGAATAATTTGTTGCTGCTACCTTATTATCAATAAACAGCCAGAGTTTTGGCTGAAAAATATTTTTTAAAATCACAATTCAAATTTGCAGGGTTGCAGAAATGTTGTACTTCTTGTGCAACAGAGACTGAACTGTGGAAGCATGCAGTCTGGACTAAACTCCCCTCTTCATTGTAGTTCCTACCAATCAAGGAATGAGGAGCTGACAACAAAGAGCAGAGATCAGTGCCATTAGTGGCCAAGCTGGGAGTATAATCCTGTTCATAATAATAAAAAAAAGAAATAAAACCAAGAAAATGCTGGAAATACTTAGCAGGTCTGGCAGCATCTCTGGAGAGAGAAGCAAAGTTCATGTTTCAGGTCAGTGACCTTTCATCCGAACTGCACTGACCTGAAACGTTAACTTTGCTTCTCTCTCCACAGATGCTGCCGGACCTGCTGAGTATTTCCAGCACTTTTTTGGTTTTATTTCAGATTTCCAGAATCTGCAGTATTTTGCTTTTATAATTAAACAAAGAAAGTAAGGTTTGGATATGTAGAAATTTAGGAAGGGATGAGAAACCAGATTAGGAAAAGCATACCTACCAACCAGCACAGAGGAAGTTCAGAAGATCCTTTTTTCCATGAGTGCCAGTGCCATGTGAGATTTATGAAATGCCTCACTCTTCATGTAGATGAAAGAATGCTTGGAGCAGGAAGCAAAGATAAGAAATTCTGTTTATTCCATGGCTTTCAGTTGTGGTGGGAGTGTAGAACCTAGACCGTGTTCAGTGCTGGATGTGACTGGTGACTGGTGACTGTGACGTGATAATTGGTTGGAAGGGACGATTTAACCCAAGTAAATTATTGCTTGGCTGCCTAATGAAAATAATATTTAATCCCTTAGGATTTTTTTTTTAAATTAAATTTTCTCTCTTCTGTTGTGGAATGTTTGAGAAATACTGAATGGCTTGTTGAGTTGTCCAAGCAGTACAACGACCACATATGATATTAAATAAACAACTTTGTAACTATATGGCAGGTGTTCATTCCTGACTAATTGCCACTGAAGATCAACTCTGCAACCAGCGTTAATTATTTAAAACAAGGTTCCTATGAATGGGCATATTCAAGCAAGAATGTGCCGTCTGTGTGACTAGAGAAAAGAAACACAAGAAAGCTATCAGACTGACGGATGTGTATTTGCTGTCCGATATGAGGATAAGAAAGTTTCAGATTAGGCGCAACTAGATCTGGGAACAATGCTTAACTTTTAAAAACTATCCCCAAGTTTGAATGACTGGCGATGCAAAGCTTCTTGAAAGAAATAAGTAAACCAGTTATCCAAAGGGCCAACGATATTTGTTAAAGGGGTATGTTGCCGCAGTAGGGAACTTTGGGATGAGCTTGGCTCCTGCAACTGCCAGGAACAAGCCATGAATTCCATTTAAATTTCCATTATCTAGCTTTGTTATGAATGCATTAACTCTTTTTATTGCTTCAGAATACATTTATTATAGATTTTGCTAATGTCCAGTTTTCCAACATAAAACCTACCTATTCTGCTTTATTTTTAATTGAGAAACCTCAGGTGAAAGTCCAAGGGCCATGCTTTGGGAAGCCGCCAGACATGAAATGGGTAGGGCAGAAATGATGAAGTAAACTGAGAAGCAGTGATTCAATGACACTACGTTTGGATTTTAAATGCCTGTAGATTGCAAGAGGTATGGGAGGACTAAGGAATGTAAGAAGTTCCACAGTTCTGCAGCCTTGAGGCATAAACTAGAGTAGGAGATTTTGCAGCGGATTTAGGTATAGATTGTGTGACCACTTGCTGGGTGCAATTGGCTGGTCGTGCCCTAAAATAATGGGGAATGACATGGCATCCCATTCCTGCTGCCTTCTGCTGGGTGCCCAGAGCACAAACCCGAGACAGGTGGTAGGCCCAATTAACATGCAAACTGGAGTACTATGACATACATTGGTCCATAACTCAACCAATGGAGCATGTGCCATGCAGATTACGCACAGTCTTAGGAGGTGATCTGGTGGAAGAGGAACCCAGAAGTCAAGATATAGATTATTTTTGTCGAGCCAGAAGGAGAAGAAGTGCTCCCCTAAGCTTCACAGAAACAATCTGAGCCACTGTTGCAATGGGTTTCACCCTATTTTCAACCACAACCT
This sequence comes from Heterodontus francisci, assembly GCF_036365525.1. Classification (NCBI taxonomy): domain Eukaryota; kingdom Metazoa; phylum Chordata; class Chondrichthyes; order Heterodontiformes; family Heterodontidae; genus Heterodontus; species Heterodontus francisci. The sequence continues at coordinate 39,028,142 of NC_090401.1, read as the reverse complement.
GCCAGTTCTGTATTAATGAGGCCATGCCCGGTCCTCAAATAGAATGGGTGTCCTATTGGCATTGCCGGCCGGTTAACTCACTCTGCCGGCTGAGTATTCAAAAACTGCATGGAGGGAGAATCTACTCCCAGATTCCAACACACTAAGGCTACAAGGGGAGGAAAAACATGGAGCATTTACATAGAAACAGGCCATTTGGTCCAACTGGTCTGTGCCAGTGTTTCTATGCTTCATGCGAGCCTCCTCCCACCTTACTTTATCTAATATATGACCTGAATGAAAAGAGAGGAAAGTTCAGAGCAGCAATGACTATTGTAGTGTCAATAAAATAGAAAGATAAATACAATTCAAATCCAGTCCTAAAAATGCAATCTATTCACTCCTATTAGTACTTATGATTAAAAGATAAGACTTCAATGCAAAAATCCCACAGATAAGATATGCCCAATTATTCAGATTTTACAACCCATCCCACCAAATACCTGTCAATTTCTCCTCAGTTTCTTTCCTCTCTTCAATGTACGGACTTTTTGTTGGGTATTGGGCTCCCTATGATGGCTCATTATTCATGTTTTAGCCCTGAAAGTGAGGGTCAGCAGGGTATTTGCAGTTTGACCAGCTTCAGCCCTCATCTGACATCCATGTATGCCTACCTCCAGCTCTGGTTGATGATCTCCATCAATATTCTGGCTGAGATCAGCTAATTTAGTACAGATCAGGGATTCAAAATTTGTTCTTGTGATTTGGACAATGCTGAAATAGTCATATTTATTACCCATTCCTATTTGTACCGGAAGCCTTTGTGGAGGTAGAGCTCCAACAATAGTGTTAGGTAGAGAATTCCAGACTCTGACCCAGTGACCATGATGGAACAGAGATATGTGTCCAAGTCAGGATGGAGCATGCCATTTGACTGAATGGCTTAGGTACTCGATGATTGCTCACTGAGCCACAACAAGAGCACTTTCTATCTTCATTGTTCTGGAAAACTCTGCTCCAAGCATAACATTTCCTGGCTAAATACTTATTACTTTTATCAGGGTTTAAAAGAGCAGTGCAATTACTTTTAATACATTTAATTTATGGAAGCATTTATTTCACGGTCCAAATATTTTAAGTTGGAAATTGTTGCAAATAAACATACTTCCATCATAAAAAGAAATCAACATTTATAAATGTGCATTAAAGGGAAGTAAATTATTGATGACAACTATTTCTTTCCTCACATAGCTGACCAACTGAAGATATTCCAGTTACGTGGTCTTAATGTGAGTTATTTAATAAAAGGTTTTATGAACCAATTCATAGTACTGAGGGAGCTCTCCGTGCACATTGGCCTTGAGCTCAGCATGAGTTGAAGAGAGAGCGCATGCAAATAGGGTGCATTGATTTCAGGCTGAATTTGTGAGCTGGTTGCAAAACTTTGCAAGAGTGCAGGGAAATTAATAAATTAGATGAGACTGTTTCCGTTTCAAGCAATCAAACTGATAATACCATCCACTTCCACCACTGTATTGTCCACAAAGCTCACCAGCCTGTCCCACTACCCTATCTTCTGACAACTCTGAAGTTCGCTTCTTTTCCAATACAGTTTATTATCCATTTCACATTTGTAGGCAAACTGCAGGACAATTAGAAATAAGATTCTCAAGGAAGAACAGAAAATTATAAACAGAGGGAGGACAATTTGAAAACTCCTATGTAGGCTGACCATAATGGTGATAATAGTTTTAAGTTTAGGCATAACGGTGGTTGTCAGCCTGTGTAATTCATTTCAGAACTATTCCTGATCATGCTGTCACAAACCATGCTATGTGTATGTTTCATATACCATTCATGCGTAGCATGTTAAATATCTTTGAAATTGTACTGTTTTCAAAATGCTTACGACTAGGAGAGATTTTCATAGCAACATAAGAGCAGGAGTAAGCCATTCAGCCCATCGAGTCTGCTCCGCCATTCAATACGATCGTGGCAGATCATCCATTTCAATGCCTTTTTCCTACACTATCCCCATATCCCTTTATGTCATTTGTATTTAGAAATCTGCCAATCTTTGCTTTAAACATACTCAATGATTGAGCTTCCACAGCTCTCTGGGGTAGAGAATTCAAAGATTCACAACCCTCTGAGTAAAGAAATTTCTCCTCATCTCTGGTCTAAGTGGCTTCCCCCGATTTTGAAATTGTGTCTCCTGGTTCCAGACTCCCCAACTAGGGGAAACATCTTAGCTGCATCTACCCGGTCGATCCCTTTAAGTATTTTGTAGGTTTCAATGAGATCACCTCTCATTCTTCGAAACTCTAGAGAATTTGCGGGGAGTTTATTATGCTAGTTTTGCAGCAAAATTATAATCAGTCAATCTAGTGCTTACAGTGAGCTATACCGGTCTTTCATCAAACCTTCCAATACAAATAATGCATTTAATTATTCCCCATCAACCAAACCAATAACTGAATATTCAGCCAACATGTCTACCCAGGTTTGCTGGGACTAAGTCACTTGATATTAGACCATTGAGGGAGTTCTAAATGAGTGGTAGTCAACAAGTTTAAAACATTGTGCTAAATCCAACAAACTAGAGTTATCGGTGCTGAGAACTGTGAACTGGCAAACACAAGGATAACATCATTTTCCTTAAATATTGAGACCAACATTTGCTGGTCAAATGGTGAGTCAATAATGACCACCCTAGGCTCCGAAATGATTATTGTCTGAGCAAAATGATGCTTTTGCTGCATTGTGTCATTTGGTGGGACTCACAAAGAACAATGCCTATCCTACAGGACATGTGATCTATCATACAGTTAACTGTACTAGCTCCTTCACTGACTCAACTGTAAATTTTTAAAACAGTTGAAGAGCACAGCACTGCAGTTGCAAAATGTCAAACAAGATTACTTTTACTTTTAATTTACTTAGAGGCTAAGAAATATTTTGTGCTTTTTAAAATATTTCTCCAGCTCTATCAAGCCCAAAAACTGTAAATTTAAAAGTAGAACACTGATCAAGTAAGTATGTGACAGAGCAAAGCGTGAGAATATTTTTGAAAGTTGCCAATCACACCTTATAGTAAAAGGGTCAAGCATGTAACACACAGATAAAAAAAAATGTTACTCAGAACGCGATACATCGCTTTGAGGAGTTGATTATCATCTATGTTTTTCCGTTAAGAAACCCGCCTGCTTTTTTTTTAACACTTAAGTACAAAGTTGTGGTAGAAAGCTACTTAACCCTCTGAGCAATGTAATATATTTTTGTACCTCAACACACAATGCACAATTACAGTGTGGCCTGTTAATGAGATGACAATACACAAAGGAAAGCAGCATCCAGTTGTGTAAACTCCTGTTATCTGATTTTAAAATATTATTTTCAGATGTTGTACAAGAGAGAATGTCAGTAGTTGCAACAGTCGCTGCACAAGGCTTTACATACTCATACCCGAACCCAGTCTTGAAGATTAAACATTTCCTGGTGACCTCTCACTGTTGCAACATTGATGAAATTGGATATGAACCAAAAATTTAAATTAAAGTAAAATGAACATGAGCCCCTTGAGGGCTTCATGATATTTTTTGCACCAGTTGGCTATTATTTAAGCAGCTGGTTGAGTTGACAATAAAGGTTAGTTATAGTCAAATTGGTGTAACTCAACAATGGCAGACCATCACTCTCCCTTGAATAAAGAAGATTAAGGGGTGATCTAATTAAAATGTTTAAGATCATTAAAGGATTTGATAGGATCGCTAGAGAGAAACTATTTCCGCTGGTCATAGAGTTCAGAACAAGGGGGCATAGCCTTAAAATTAGAGCTAGGCCATTCAGGGGTGATGTCAAAAAGCACTTCTTCACACAATGGGGAGTGGAAATCTGGAACTCTCTCCCCAAAAAAGCTGTTGAGGCTAGGGAGCAATTGAAAATCTGAAAACTGAGATTGATAGATTTTTGTTAGGTAAGGATATTAAGGGTTAGGGAACCAAGGCGGGTAAATGGAGTTAAGATACAGATCAGCCATGATCTAATTGAATGTCGGAACAGACTCAAGGGGCTGAATGGCCTACTTCTGTTCCTATATTCTAGGGAAGGAACAAATAGGGACCGAACAATGATGTATTTATATCTGCAATGTGTTTATATATGATTTGCATATAAGTGTACTGTTATTTATTACACATCTACACATTGAATCGAGAGCCCAATGAACCTGGAAGTCTCCTTCCGACTTTAAAAAAAAAATCACCCGATGAAAGACTATGCTTAAGGCAGTGAAAGAGTAAAGCAATGTCATCAAACCCACCAAACCTGTTCTGACGGTTTCTTTAAAAGTTTATTTGCTCATTGTTTTGGTGGAAGGACTAAGTGATGTAGTGCAGTTTATTCACATCCATAACTTTTGGTGTGCAATGCATACTCATATATAACACACATTCCTAACATTTTTGTAAAATAAGTTCTCATGTCTGGGTCTTGTATCTATTTTCCAATAATACTTGATATGTAAAACAAAAATCACTGGCAGGTCCAATTTGTTCAATGTTTCAATACATAATACCTAACATTGTTACCGTTCATTTTTCACTTTTTGGAATGTGATGTATTTCTCTAATGAGAACCATGGTGAAATGTCTGGTAATTAGAGCTGAGAACTTGGATAAATTTCAACTTTATATTCAAGTTGGGGGAGAGAGCAAAATTTGGATTCTGTCACTTTGACATTTGTACAAGAAACCAGTGGTGAGACCAAGGAACTTGATTACAGACCATTAAGGGCAACACACGTATCGCTGACTGTTCTAAGATGTAGATGTATTTTTCTCGGTAAGACTTCAGGGAAGATAGATGCATTCCTGCACTGCTACTGTGTGTCAGCACATTAGAAAATATGGACATACCCAACTATCAGAAAAGTGAACACAAAACCAACTAAACCACACAAACAGAAACTCAACTGACATCATTAACCCCAGTAGAAACCCAACCAAACCATCAATTAAACAATCAGAATTCCAACTTAACCATTATGAAAACAGAAAACTAACAAAAGCATTTCTAAAGCACTAATTAAACTAGCCATTCATTCCAGTTATATAGCCGCGTTCATGGTAATGCAAAACAATTTTGAGGTGTACATCGATGTGAAATTGGCAGTATAGTTAAGGAATACAGTCCCAATCTTTCTCCTGAGTGCACTAAAGCAGAGTGATGTGACACCCCCCCCCAAAAGGCCTCTGATACTACTTGGGCTTTTTGAAAATGACAAACAGCTTCAAATTGATGTGAAGCCAGAACTAAGGCTGGAATTTTACGCAGGGCAGAAGCCCCGCCCACCGGTTTAAAAGTTGGGGGCGGGCCCACCTCCACTGGGCCTGGGAGGCACACACAGATTTTACGTGGCCCAGGTCCTTAATTGGCCTCAGGCGGGACAACTACCCCTCTGAGGCAGGCAGTCCTACCTCCAGGAGCTAGCAGCCAATCAGGGGCTGGCAGCTGTTCAGTCCCAGCAGTGCCTCTGGGAGGGGTGGCCACTTCTGGGACTGCACCCAGCCTTAGCAGGATCGTGTACGCTGGCGCCGATAAAGGTAAGTATGGGTTTTGGGCCTCGCCGGGGTCAATCAGCAAGAGGGGTGGGGATCAATCAGGAGGGTGGTGGGAGGTGCACTAGCGGGGGTGGCAGGAGCTGTGGTGGGAGAAGGCCCTTAAGTGGCAATTAATTGGCCACTTAAGGGCCTCAATTGGCCTGGGACAGGTGGGCCAATTGTCACCTCTCCCGCCACTCATAAAATTGCAACAGGGGCAGGAAGGCGACAGGAACGGCACCCCCTGCCTCTCACATAATTTTATGCCCCCACGCCCACCTCCAGCCCACACCCACAGGGGAACGTAAAATTCTGACCTAAAAATGTAACAAATTTGTTGGATCTCTGGACACTTTATAAAGTTAGAATTAAATCTGTTTGACGAAGAGCAGGAAGTTTTCCTCTTCTCAAATCAACAGCACTAAAATCTGTTTAACTAGTTAACCATGGCATTACTATTTGTGGATCCTGAGGTGAATAAGAAGGCTGCCACACTGCCTACATAGGGAAGGTCACTGCAGTTTATCATAATTCATTGTGTGGTGATCTAAGACATTTATAAGATGCGATAAGGTGCTATATAAATGCAACACTTTCTTTGTAAGGAAGTGTACATTACAAGCCACACTCTCCTGTCATTAATAAGAACAGCCACAGGGATACAGCACCACTGTGCAGTGGTGTAAATATGTATGTGTCCACATTATAATAACTTTGTACTTGACAACTATCAGCAACACATTATTAGTGTTTCAATGAGGACAGTGTTACGACCAGGTGAGAAAGAGGTCTAGGGTTCCCTTTCAGCCTTCATCTGGTCTTACTGTGACAGGATTTAATTTTAAGCAGATTGTGTTTTTAGCTCCCCCTTGGTGAATCTTTGTTCACCAATTTCCAATTATAAGGCAAAGAAACCAGCAGACACACACAGGTTTTCTTAGAAGAAAAAGAAGAAAAGATGGAAATTTATTACACTTAAATTCTAATTCAGTTAACACCTATGGATACATGATGCACCCAGGCTAGCATGCATACGCAATACACACATGCAGATTGGGACAGAAAGAGCTGAAGAAATAAAGTGGAAAAGTTTGAGGCAATATCTGAAGAGTTTTTGTTATGGCTCTTTGAGCTCATTGTAGGGTCCTTGATTGTAGCTAGATCTTGCTTTTTGTTGGGGCCCAGTATTCTTCTTAAACTTTGTTCGTTTTAGGAGACTTTTCTCTCTTGGGGATCATATGTATTCCATGGGTATTTGGAGTTTCGTAAGAAAGAGATGGGAGCAGACAGGAAAGGCTGTGGCGAGCCAGCCAGGAGAGGTCTTTTCAATCCAGGAGCAAAGGGCTTTCTGCCAGCTCTCAGTTCAAAACTCTACAACAGCCAGTTAGTCATGTGACTATCTGGTCTGACCACGTCTGTTTGTGGATTGAATTGGAGCATGGAAAAGCTCCTTTGTCTACAAGCACTGTCTGCTAATATGCAGAAATATCTTTCCAGCCAAGGCAACCCATTGTCACAGGACTTCACTTCTTCCCAGCAACAATTTGAAATTTAATGTCCATGTGGCAAAATTAATGTGCCTCATTCTTGGCAGGTGGGGGCCTGCATGACACCTGCACACCCACCAGATCATTACCTAAGAGCAGGTCAACCTGTCCACTGGCAATCTAGGGACAATCCCTACAGTCACCGGTCTCGAAACTAGGTCGCACTCCAGGTACACCTGGTGTACAGGTACAGGCATACACGGCCCTCCATTACTATTCACCACCATTTTGGTGTTCACTATACTCTCTGGGAGAAAGGTCAGGCCTTTTCCCAGTAAAAGGGATCTAGTGGCCCCTGTGTCCCTGAGAATCACGATGGGTTTTCTTGCCCCATTCAAATGGTACGGGGTTACTTTCCTTTCAGCCACAAAACCTTGATAACCTTCAGGAATCCTATTAAATTTTCCTGCACTTGCAACTGTAAGCTTCCTAGGTCTCACTCTTACTGTAGTTAAAGCCACAGCTTGTTCTGCTGAGTGGGTGTGCCCTGATTAACCCTACCAGTTTTCCCTTTAGTTTCCAGCAGTCAGCTTTTAAATGCCCTGCTTTATTACAATGGAAGCACACAGGTCTCCAGGTCTCACTCTTGCTCACAGCACCTTCCTTTTAGGCTGGAGGAGGGCCCCCTGTGTCTCTGCTTTCTTTTCTCTCCCAGGACTGCCTGCGCTTCTATCACCTTCCCACCCTTTGCCCTTTTCAGATTTGTCGTGGTGATTAGGAAAGGTTCTTCCATGGGAAACAGACTTGTAAATTAAAACAAACTCATCAGCCAGAACGGCGGTTTGTCGGGCTCTCTGAACCCACTGCACCTCTACATGGGTCTTTATGGAGAGTGGGAGGGAGTGTTTAAATTCCTCTAACAGAATTACTTCTCTGAGATTCTCATAGCTGAGCTGTACTTTAAGAGCCCTCAGCCACTGGTCAAAAGCCAGCTGCTTACTTCTTTCAAACTCCAGATAAGTTTGATTAGCTTGCTTCTTGAGGGTTCTGAACTTCTGGCGGTAGGCCCCGAGGATAGCATTTTTGGTCAGTTCATAATTTGATGAACTCTCATTTGGCAACAAGGAATAAACCTCATGGCATTTTCCCGTTAGGATGCTTTGTAGTAAAAGAGACCAGGTCTCAGCTGGCCATTTTAGCTGCCTTGCCAGTTTCTCAAAAGACACAAAAAACACTTCCACATCTTCCTCATTGAATTTTGGAATTAGTGGAGCTAGTTTTAACAACTTTGTACCCAGCCCTGAATTATGCTCTTCCATATTGGCCATGCTTTCACTGGGGTTACTCTGTCACCCCCTAGTTAACTCAAGCCACTTCAGCTCTCTTTCTTCGCATTCCTTCCAGAATATTCTCTCTCTCTCTCTCCCCTCTCTCTCGTTCCTTCTCCCATCTTTCTTTCTCCCTCTCTCTTTCCTCAAATTCAAGTTTCCTCTGTTCCAGTTGTATCTTTGCTAACAATACCCTGTCGGAGTCTGCTTCTAACCCTGTTTCTGCTTCTTCAGATTCAAGGGAAAAATAATTGGCCACTAGCCTTAGGAGTTCAGACTTCCTAGCCTTGCCCCATATAGTGATCCCATACTGCTCAGCCATTTTCCTCAACTCCTCTATAGACAGTGCTTTTAACTTGTCCCAAGTTACTTCATCCTGGCTTGGAGAGCTACTAGCTTCAGATATGTTAGTATTCAAGCACACATAACCACAAGAAAACCTGTCTTGAAAACTTGCTCTTTTTTGGTTGAGAACAATTTGGCTTCCCACTTCTAATTTCTCTTGTTTGTCTGTGGGTCAGTTCCAGATGCTAGCACCCAAATTTCTGTTACAACCAGGTGAGAAAGAGGTCTAGGGTTCCCTTTCAGCTTTCACCTGCTCTATCTGTAAAAGCGTTTAATTTTAAACACACCATGTTTTTAGCTCCCCCTTGGTGAATCCTTGTTCACCGCTTTCCAATTATAAGGCAAAGAAACCAGCACAAACAGGCTTTCTTAGGTTTAAAGAAGAAAAGTTGAAATGTATTAAACTTAAACTCTAATTCGGTTAACACCTACAGATACATGACGCGCCCCACACTAGCATGCATATGCGATATACACATGCAGATAGGGACAGAAAGAGCAGAAGAAATAAAGTGGAAAAGTTTGAGGCAATATCTGAAGAGTTTTTGTTATGGGTCTTCGAGCTCATTGTAGGGTCCTTGATTGTAGATAGATCTTGCTTTTCATTTGGGCCCAGCGTTCTTCTTAAACCGTGTTTGCTATAGGAGACTTTTCTCTCTCATGGTTCATATGTCTTCCATGGGTTTTTGGAGTTCCCTGAGAAAGAGATGGGAGCAGACAGGAGAGGCTGTGGCGGGCCAGGCAGGAGAAGTCTTTTCAATCCAGGAGCAAAGAGCTTTCTGCCAGCTCTCAGTTCAAAACTCACAACAGCCAGTTAGCCATGTGACTAACTGGTCTGACCACGTCTGTTTTTGGATTGAATTGGAGCAGGGAATAGCTCCTTTGTCTACAAGCACTGTCTGTTAATATACAAAAATGTCTTTCCAGCCAGGGGCCTGGCAACCCCTTGTCACAGACCTTCTCTTCTTCCCAGCAACAATTTGAAATTTAAGTCCATGTGGTGAAATTAATGTGCCTCATTCTTGGCAGGTGGGGGCCTGCATGACAACAGCCTAAAATAAATATAGAACCAGCTAAATAATAATTGCTGAAAACCTAACAAAACTGGTATGTATCTACCAAACAACAATTTTAAAAGATGGACTTAATGGCATTAAAACATTGGAAATAAAATCACTACTTAACTTTTAAACAATCACTTCCCATTAGCTGCTAACAACTATCCTGGTGTAAGAAATAAAATCTTTATTTCGGGAAAGAAAAACATACCAGTAAATAGTGTACATGCAGGTTGCCATTTTCATAAAGGGCCAGGTACATTCAAATGTGAAGTGTCCTAAATTAGTCCATGTTGTAATTTATCAGAATATGCCACTTAAGATTTGCATTGCATTGCCTCTGTTAGAACAGTATATTGTTACCTCAGATTTTTGGGTTAAATCCAATCAGAATGTATGGGGAGATGTTAGAGAGACTTGTCTTTTCAATGGACGAGAGGGTATTTCAGTGTTATTTTTCAGAATAACAAGGCTAAGTTTCCACTTCATCTATTATTCTGTCTCACTGAACAAAATATCAAAGCTCACAGAATTATTTTCATCTTAATGTGTATCTACATTTGCAAAAATCACTGTATAGGCATTCCCTTCAGCAGGCAGTATCTGGGATTGTGTCCATTATTCACTACATGGTGCATTCTTGATCTTAGTTGAGCTTTTGTAGGGAATCTGCAAGTTAATACCAAATGTTCAAGTGTGTGTGAGAGAGAGAAAAGGTCAAAGATAGACTCATTATGTGACCACTTTGATCATCACTTAGTGGGTGCGCTTTCATATTAATGATCATTTTGTTGGGTTTGAGCATGTTCTCACGATGACTTATTTGGGGTTGTTTTTTGTGATGTGAAGTATTTTTTTGAAAAAAAAATATGTATCTTAATTTATTATTCGCACTATACCAGCCAATCTCACTTCCTGCCACCTTATCTTCAAGTAGAGTGTCAGATGTGAGGGAACCTGTCACCTGAGTCCCTCTAACACACAGCCCGAAAAACATTTAATAAAAATAAACTTGATTGACAGGTTAGTGGTAAATTTAATCTGAGCAATTATACCAATGAAAGGAAGATTCTCCCTGTGTGATATTGAAAATGCTGTATTGATGGAGAGTATGAGCTCAGAAAGCTGTGGTTACTAATTCTATTTCATTACTCAATCCAGATTTTTAAAATTTGCATTCCACAATCGACTTGGCGCAAAAAGTAAGAAATAAATGGGGAAATTATGTCATTGTGGACTAAAGTTGGAGATTGGGTAGTGGAATGTTCCCCTTTTCCCATCCCATTTGACCTTGTGGTTTGGAGGCAGATGCTCCATTTCTTTGGACCAACATTAGAGAAACTAAGTCTGTACTCACTACTACACACAACAGTCCCACTGGGGTTCGTAATCTCTCTTTTTATGAGTTTTGACGAATGCGCATCCATCACACTCCAGATGTCACACTTTGTTGCAAATGCAAACTGACCTTAGATGAAGACAGAAAGAAAGCCAACTCGTTTCATGTCGAGTTCTTCTAACCTGGAGCCAGATATTTACAAGATCTGACAATTATCCTCTGATTGATCCCAGGAGTTTACCAACAGCTCCATCTAGCTGGCTTCTCTATTTAGACACCTTATTTGAACAGTGACCCTAATGGGGCAGACCACATTAAACATCACAACCATGATCAAGACCTCAGGCTATACTACCCACAAGCAATACCAAGGGGAAATCTGATTATCAGATTAAATGCAGTGCTTTATTTGGTTATGTTTATCTTATTTCTCCATATTTTTTATGTTTGTTTTGAACTTTTAGAAAAATCAAGCTGAGAAACCTGTTCCCTTTTGATCTAATTTCTTAGCATCGTACTTACATGCAGGTCAAAGAACTAAGTTGCTATTTGATTATGTATGGAGGCAAGGCTGGAAACATGATTGAGGCTTTAAGGGCTTCTTACTTGACCAAGCAAACTCCACCCTTAGTTAAATGACATCAACTTCAGACATTTGCAGCTGTGGGCAATTACAGATTTTACTGGTTACAATATACAACACTTAATTAAATGCTTATGGGGAAATAAACAAAACAAGTGATACACAATCATGTATTAACACCACTAGTTTAGCCTAGATTTCGGCCCAATTAATGTGCTACTTTATCATAGCACCTCCATCATATAACATATTTATAACATGTTGATAAAAGTTTTTATGTGAACAATTCCGTGTGCAAAATGTTGAATGTAATTTAGTGGCTTAGCACTATCCTCGGTGATTTTTGGTACAATAATACCAATTATACTTCAGTGTTCCATTCCACGTTTTGTCCTATAGAGTGCTGTTAATGGTGGATGCTGAAAAAAGTTTTCTTTAGTCTGTTTGTGTTGTCTCTAACAATGCTGTAGATATTTCTTTGTCAAAAGGTAGCACCAAAACTTTGTCTGATAACTTACTTATTCGTACTGGACAAGTTTAGTGTTCATATGAAGCGGAAAGTGCTTGGTGTGTAGATCAGGTGGCAAAGCCCTAAGTGACTCCTCCAGAAAGTCTCACTCAGATTCTTTCTACATTTCTATTATAATCTGCAGCATTGGTGCAAAGCCAAACTGCTTCATTACAACCTTACAGTTGGAGCGTGAATGCAACAAAAACGTCCAGTGATCCACAAAATCCCTAGTGTATCTACACTTTGATGTGGCGAGACTTCTATTGCACTTGTCGCATTGGCACCAGCCTATCTAATGCTGCCCTACTGCAGTTCAACAGCAGCACAGCAACAACAGTTGACATCAGTCTTCTGCACCATAACTAACATTTCACAAAGCCACACTTTGGACAGACCATACCCAGCAAAACCCTCAGCTACCTCTGGTTTCCAGTCTATTATGCATTTGTTAAGAGAAAATAAAGAGTTTTTTTTCTTGGCATTATTCCTAAACTCCCCATCAAATTGAAAAACGTAAATGATTTACAGCTAAGAATTCATGGAAATCTAAATAGAAAATATGCTGAGGTCAATTTACATTAAATTTCAGGCTATAGGTCTTGACCATGTACAAGCTGCATTCACTCTTTTAATAATAGTCACTGCAGTGAAAATGTGAAAAGATGCATCAGTGTATAAGCTACTGCCTTATACTGAGGACATCAACCACATCATGTGATGTGACTTGTGCCCCAGATGTTATGGGGCTCATGATTTAGATGGATATTTCTCCCAATGGCTGGCTGCTTTGCCACTGAAATGCCACCTGATTCAGATTTGAAGAAAGAATTGCATTTATGTAGCACCTCATCATATTCTTAGGAAGTAGCAAAGTGCTTTGCAACCAACAATTTTTGTTTTGAATATAGCACTGTTGTGTAGACAAACTTAGTAGCCAGTTTGCACTCAGCGAAGTCCTATAAGCAGCAAATGAATGAATGAATAGATAATCTGTTTAGGTGGTGTTGGCTAAGGGAGGAATGTTGGCCAGTAACCCAGGAGAACTCCTTGCTCTTCAAATAATGTGATCTATTATGTACACTTCAGCAGACAAATCGGGCCTCAGTTTAATATCTCATCTCCGATAACTCACCACTCCCTCAGCACCGCACTGGATTGTGGACTCAAATCCTGGCGTTGGACTTGAACCCACAACCTTCAGGTTCAGAGCCAAGCTGAGCAGACTGATTAAAAATTTTACACACCTCCATTTGCAAAACAGTGCAAAATCTAGCATCAGACCACTACAAGAAGCAGCACTAATCAAATTATGCAAGCACTAACCCAGATTCTTAATACAAAATCAACTTTTACTGGTTACATTGAAAGATATGCCTGGAGGCAAAAGCCTCTACCGTCAAGCTGGTAAAGCTTGTTTTTCCCAACAAAACAGATGATGTCAGTCAATGGGAGTTGTTTTGCTGAAAAGTTCCCTCACTCACATATTGTGGCTTAAGAAATTGCTTTAAATAGTGGGGTAGGAGGCAGGTTTTATTTTCAAACCCTGCAGTCATTGAAAGAAAATGCAAAGGAAAAAATGTGCAGGGATTTGCCCATTTTTTTCTCAATTTACTTTGAAATACTCGGTATTAAATCTATCTATTTTTGCAAAGGTGGCTTGACTGAATATAAGGAGATACCTAGCAATCTGAAAGGGCCCGTCAGCCTTCAGTGAATTAATAAAACAGATAATAAACTATGAAAAAATAAAGAATTTTAAAAAATGTTTTCAACATTTTCTCCTGCGTTGTGTAACTTGTTTCATTCCTGACTCCATATACTTCCTCTGACTGGCACAGACCTTTCATACTGAGCGAGCCAGGACACACACAGCTCATACAAAACAAGCCACCCACCCAGTCACACAGCCTTCATACCCAGAAAGTCACACAGAGCAGGCACATCGCTTATTGAAAGCCACTTATCCAGGGCATGCTGCATTCATATTGAGACACATAGGGCACACACAGTGCTTAGAAAAGCTACCTATCCGGGACACATGTCTTTCATATAGAGAGAATCACATAAGAGAGGCACAGTGCTTATTGAAAGCCACCTACCTAGGCCACACAGCTTTCATACAGAGTTGCAGAAGGCTTAATGACTGCCACCTAGTTGGGCTGTGTTTCATACTGAGAGCTCTGTAAGTGCATGTACTGTTCATGAGAGAATGCACAAGCAACTGGCCTCTGCCCATGTTAACCTTAAATCTTCTGCTCGTAGCTATGTCAGAGTGCTGCAGATTTGTCTTGCCATCCCATTCCCCCCATCCACTCCTCAGGGGAAAATGCCGTGCCACATGAGCTGAAACAGTACAAGGGAATCACTACCCAACTATTCAGTAGAGCAATTTAATATGCAGGCCAGAAGAGGCAATATTTTGATGTAATTTCCACTTCTCAGTTCACCAAAATCAATCAGAGAAGGAAGAAAGTAAAATAAAGGACACAAAGCTTCTGTGAACTCTTAAATTCAGAAGATTTATCTTCATCCCTAGTGTCAATGTCAAATCCTCTAACATGAAGGAGCTGACTTTAAGATGAGAGTCAACGTGCCCTCACCTTTACTTCAGAACACAGGTTCAACTCTGGCACTCCCCTTTAATTCAAAGTACTGTCTTCAGCCATCAATTTCTTCTTTGAGTTCAGATTACAGTTTCAGCTCTGACACTCCTCTTTAATGCTGACTACATCCAAGCTCTGCATTCACTAGTCAGTGCATGCTTTTATTTTCACTGCATGTTTCTGCGCTCTGCATGTCGACAAACTAAACAATTCGTAGACGTGAGGAACCAGTTTTATTGTTGTACTTTATTTTAATGCAAATACCAGGTCAGCTAGTCAACTTGGGGAGTCTTCATTACAAGAGGTCTGATGCACATAAATAATGTCTAGACTGTAGGCGTCACGTAAAATTCTATTTACAGCCGGGAGCACATTGAGCAGCGATGCTGGTCTTTTGGCCAATATCTGAATGTTCTTAACTGTGGATGGAAGACAAACTTGTACATCACTGCTTATTTACTGCTGTACATTTTGTGAGTGTAGTTGCACACTGAAGAGAAGCCTTTTGATACTTAATTAATTAGAACAAATTATCTCCCTGCTTTCAGCCTTGATTGGCTTAGTTAACTGGATTCCACAGTTTAACACATTTGGTTCCTTAACACTGGTGAGAAACTAATCAAGGCTCTGCAACATTAACCCTTTAGCTACTGAATGCTTTGAAAACACACAACTGCTTCATGTCTGAAGTAGAATCAGAACAACATTCAGAAGCACGGAATATCCCTTCATTGAATCAGTGATATTGTTGGCATTTTATATTATTTTCATTTCTTCCTTTTTGCGCTCAACAAAATAAAGCAGGTTGGTGCCAAGCAAGAGAACATCCTCCATTGCAGGCAGCCAGTGTCAGCAATGCACTGATGCAGAGTAAAGTTCCTTCTGCTTTGCCGTAATCCTGGAGGAGCACCCTCTACAGCATCAATGTGGCACTTTCTCCATTTCGCACAACCATCTTTATGTCTGTCTGGGTGACATATTCGATTAATTTCAAATTAGTACAGTTTGGTGCTGTAGACCCATACACACTAAGAAACTGACAAAGACTGCCTGAACTCATTTCAGACATAGATCTTACAAGCAAACAAGGGAGACTATCATCCCACTAGTCTGATTTTAATTTGAACTCATGTCCCAGAGGTGAAAATCCATTGTTCACCCCTTTGCTTCACCACCCAGTTCACTTACTTTTAGTTTTATTTCAGTACATGAATGCTACTGACATCCAGAAAGTTAAGGTACAGATTAGCCATGATCTAATTGAATGGCAGAACAGGCTCGAGGGGCTGACTGGCCTACTCCTGTTCCTATGTTCCTAAAGGATCAGCATAGTAAATCTCCCCCACTATTTATCTGTAAGCATGGCTGGTAGCAGTGACTTTAGGGCTACAGTGATGAATTTTAAAAGTTTCCAGCACTTGCATAGCAGGCAGGGGAGCTCAGGCATATATTTGTACAGCGAGAGATTGAGGGTGAGGGTTGGACTGCAATGCTAGCAAAATGTGATTTTTCCCTTCTCCGCCCTTTACTCTCACTTCAGAAACCATTCAGTTCCAGACCGCCTTCTTCGACCAAGAGAGTCATTACCACAATCAAAAATACAACATGATCATTCAGCAAGGTGAAAGACAATAGAAGACAGTCACTGGATCGAGGCTAAAGTATTTATATTATGTTCATGTATCGCAGGTTTGACCAGACCAGACTTGACACAGCACATGTAAATGTACAAATAGCTAAGCACTGGGTGTAATCAGTTTTTATTGATATGTATTTATATAAATAGTAACAATGAGATTAGGAATAATTATCTTTGTGGCTGCATCAGTTTGCTTTTCCAGCTAACAGGGTTTGCACAGGGTGAAGTGATCGTTGCAGCCAAACGTTCCAAATCCATATCAGATTAGCAAAACTGTTTATTAGCCAATATAACGGTAAGTATTGCAGATACTTTTGCTTATGCTGTTGGAAGATGCATCCAAAAGACTTTAAGTGTAACCAGATTCTAAATCCCTCAGTTGCATGCGAGAACATCAATGTATTTTTGAACTGCAGTCCTGAAAATAGATTGGATCACAGGTAGGCTTCCAGAACTGTGCCAAGCCTAGGTGTGCCGTGAAAATGCAACTCTGACGGGTCTGTATATCTGCCTTTTTGCTGTGACATTTAGCTCTATCTAATAGCTTGGCTGAAATTCAATGCAACAAGGGAGATCCAGTGATGGAATTCTGACTGCCGGTTGGGGAAAAGTGTTCTTCTTTCCAGTTGGAGGATGGGGACGAACAGGTAGACAGAATGGGAAAAAAGTGTAGCCAAATGATAACTAAATTTTACAATCACTTTTCCCCAGATCCTCAGGGGAAAAGATAACCCTGTCTTTATCTCTAACTTTTCAAATATTGAGCAAAAGTTTACATAACTACTTTAAGATTATGAAAGGGGTTTAATAAGTTAGGCATGGAGAGAATGTTTCCTCTTGTGAGGGAGTGAAAAACTAGGGACTATAAATACAAGATTATCACTAATAAATCCAAACTTCTTTACTCAGAGGGTGACGAAAATGTGGACTTGCTACCGTGTAGAATGGTTGAGACAAATAGCACAGATGCAGAAAGATTACAAGTATAGGGTGAGATGAAGTGAAGTGGGAGGAGGATCGTTTGGACCATAAACATGATCATAGAACTGTTGGGCAGAATGGCCTATTGCTGTGTTGTATGTTCTGTGCAATTCTATGCATTTCAACATTTTGGGCTTCAAATTATTTTAACTTTTTCCTGTCCAGTTATGCTTTATCACCTCCACAAATAAATCTGCACTGTTTACCGGCCAAGGCAGTCGGCTGTGGCACGTCTATTGGCTGCAGGCCATATCCTAGTTGAAAAAGAAACCTCAATCCTGCATTCCTTGCTAACTTGTTTGCTCTGCTCACAGGCAAACAACAGGAAGACAACTGTCAGCTGGAATTTTGCTTTACAGGTGCATCCTTGGCCAAATTTATTTACACTGCATTGTTTATCAGTGTCTTTGATTTACAATACTGAGTCTAAACAGAAGGGATTTGTATCATGGGAGATTCATCAATCATAACCTAGTTGCCTATAGTGAAGAGTCTTTATTACCTCAGAGTGAATAAATATGTTGCTGTTCAAATGAGCTGACAGAAAGTCATCAAATAGATACCCTGATGGTTCCCTGAGGCAACTAAATTATGGGATGTGCAATCAATTCTTACTTATTTTCATTTCGCTCCTGCTGTCTCCCTTTATAAAGGCTCACCACTGCTGCCCCTTCCACTCCCACCACTTCCTTCTTGACTCAGAATTCTTTTTGTTAACAGACCTAGCAGAAAAATCCAAGGTCCATAGTGCAGAGCATCAGCATGGCTGAAAAAGGTAGCAGCTGAGGTCAATAAAGAACTAGTGATTAGCTGATGCCAAGCTTGAATATTAAAGGCCTAAAGATTGCAGGGAGAAGGAAACACTGAGGGAGGTAAGGAGTTTCACAGTTTGCATCCCAGCACTAAGTTAGAGAAGGATACAATGCAGTGACTCTGATTCAACAGTAACGCAGAGCGAGATTAAGGAGGATGTACTCGCAGCTTGGTGGGAAGAAGAGAGGAAAGTTAAGAGGGGCACTGACCATACTTAGACTGATAAAAGAGAGATAAGGGAGTCTGTGCCATAGGTTTCTTCCTGATTGATCATGTGGAAATTAGTCAGTAAGAGGTGCAATTTTGCTCGATAGCATTGGTCTTAAACTCTGTTCTTTTCATTGCTGCATTTCAACAAGTGCTTGACCATGAGCATTATGATTTACCCAAAGGCTGCAGGAGAGCATAAACGTTATTCTAGACTTTCATCAAGGTACATCCCTATGGAAAGGCATTTTTATATTTGATCTTAGAATTAGTTTGGTGTCAGCAACTGTACGTTGGAAATTGGGTCATATACAGTTGATCACTGGTTGAGCTAGTAACAGAGTGCAGCCAGTAGTCATGTGTTTTCAATATATTCCTGTATCCTAAGAACCTAGGTAGATTATCAGTGATTGGATGAATTCCTATCATTATTAATGGGCCAAAGATTGCTGGCAAAATAGGGGTGAGTTTAATGTGCACGCCGTTATTAGTGTGTAAATTGTCCAACAATTTGTGGCAAGGAAGAGATGCCCAGTGTATTAAAAATTGCCACAAGCTGCTGGATGATTTGTGCCACATCACAGAAACTGCAACTCGCCTCAGCTTCCCCGTGAGTTTCAAGAAATTACTGCATTTATAGAGTCATAATGGCACAGAAGGAGGCCATTCAGCCCATCGAGTCCATCCCAGCTCTCTGGAGCAATTCAATCAGTCCCATTCCCCAGTAACCCTGCAAGTTTATTTCCCATAAGTGTCCATCCAATTTCCTTTTGAAATCTATTAATTGCTCTTTAAACAGGACTGATACTTAACAGAGTAAATACCCTTTTTAATGAGGAGATTTATGTTCCTGCAATGCCATTCAATATCTGCCACCCAGAAAGTGAACAATTGAAACTGTGGAGTCTCATTCCTGCTAGGCATAAATTGCTCGTCAGAAGTTAACATTTTAAATGTTTGAATGTTATGCTTACTTTTCCTTTTTTTTTCTTGCTCTCTCTTAATTCAATTTTCCTTTCCCTCACTTTATTTCTCTTTCTGGACCTGACTTTACCTTAATTCAACCAATTTCCTTCTCCAGCATTCCTCTGTTTCTTTCTCAATTTTAAAATCACATTGGTTAAGGTCACAGATGCTCCATTGCCCTCACTGCACTGTGATCAGCTCGCACTTCCAGCAATTTGCAATGCAAAATTTTTTGGGCTGGAAGATGTAGGGAAAAGATTCTAACTAACAGGGCATATGTGAGCTGGCAACCTCCAGCAGATCCTGGGCCAATGCTCTTTCCAACATATATCTGTGTTTGTGTGTGTGTGTGTGTCAATGTATTACATTTTTATAATCTAATAAAGTATTTTCAGCACATTGTTTCATTAAGGACGTCAGATTGGAAATCACCTGACAAACGTCATTAAAAGATACAAAGACCTGATCCCCCTAACGGCTCAAAGAGTTTATCCAGTGAGTACTTAAGTCATACAGATAAAAAAAAAAGCTCAGTTTCAATCCCTGCTGTCTGCTGAGTTAGCTGATCTCAGCTCAGTTGGTGATAGGGGTGATATAATTGCTCACAGCACTGTTGATTAGGGAGGGGGAAATCAGCTTGAGTCTGATTACTATTCATTCTGCCATGCTGGGAAAGCATGTTTGGTGCCACACAGTCAAATATCCTGCTCAGGCCTATTCTTTGGACTCACAGATGAAGGCGGTCATTTGGGAAAGGTATCAGACATCGCATGCATGTGGATCTGTATCACAACAAGGGGATAATATTTTTAGGTGCTGTGAAAAGGCTGGATGGAGGTGGAAACTGATCAGTGGAAAAGAAAGGAGGAAGGGAAAATATGTCGAAACATTATCACCCAGCGAGGGATAAGGGGATGCAGGAACAGCAATAAGAACTACCTTGAACAGAACTGATTATGTATGTGATATGGACCAGTACAGATATGATTGTATAAGGAGAGCTAACACTTGAGTGCTTTTAAAATGCTGTGAGGTCCCCAAAACTGTGTTCCTTTCAGTGACATTTTCATCTGTAGTATTCCAGTGTTTATCAAATCTTAAAATCATCTTGTAATCCAATAACCATTTTCATTGAAACAAAAACTGCCACAAATGTGTACTTCACATGTTTTCCAGAGATGTTTCTTCACCATAAATCTATTAGGATTTGTTAGCCTTAAATAAGGAGGAGAGGTACCACTGCATATGTGAGAATCTGAAAGATCATCGGGCAGCCAGACCCCCGTGACATGTAAAAGAATAGAAAATATCAGTTACCTAAGAGGAAGAATGTTTCAAATGTGGTCTGTGACACCCAGAGTTTTAAATTCACACACATCATTGCTATAGAGACAAGAGAAAGAATCTGAACCTCACAGTTTGATTCACTGAGAGAAATTCTGCAAAATGTTATGTTGCTTTCGGAGCTTGCCTGCTCCATTCTCCTCGCTATTGTTTTACCTTTGATCCCTCCTTTACCTCTGACCGCACTCCTGCAACTCATATCTGTGCTGCCAGTGTCCCATGACTGTTGTGTTTTGAAATTGCATTGTACATTTTGTCCACTTGAGATGCTGTACAACACACATGAGCCAGCAAAGGGAAAGTGAAAGTAAAAATGAATAAAGAAGGATCCATGGTGTTTGAACAACTTTGTCTCTGTCTCACATCTTTTACTAATCTCAGCTAAACCTCACTGAAGTCCCGAGAACATCACAGTGACCTGTGTAGGTTTCACAGATAGATGAATTTGAATACATTGGTGGTATTTAAATTTCTAAAATCAATCTTACCAAACACAAATCTGCACCAACTGTTTGGACTGTTGGAAATAAAGTCTGCTTTCTTACAGGCTAAAGTTATTGCTAAGGTCATAATACTGGGAGCAACTAGAAAATGTTTTGTTGCAAAAAAAAAATCTGCTGTTGTTTCCAAGAGTCAGCTTAGAGAGGCAGTGCTCTTTTATGCCTCTATTTTAACTGATGCCACTTGGGTCTGCAAGTACCCCCTAAAATAAGGGTAAAATAAGCCTGCACGGCTCCCAGTTAAACAACACATCAGTTTTCAAATTCTCATCCTCGTTTTCAAATCCCTCCATGGCCTTGCCCCTCCTTATCTTTGTAATCTCCCCCAGCCCCACAACCCTGCAAGGTATCTGTGCTCCTCCAATTCTGGCCTCTTGAGTATCCCTGATTTTAATTGCTCCACCACTTCAGCTGCCAAGACCCAAAGATCTAGAAATCCCTCCCTTACCTTTTTGTCTCTCTATCTCTTTTCTCCTTTAAGTCACCTCTTTGACCAAGCTTTGGCCATCTGCCCTAAAATCTCTTTATGGGGCTTGATGTTAAATTTTGTTTGATAATGCTCCCGTGAAGCGCCTTGGGGCGTGTTACTAAGTTAAAGGTGCCATATAAATACAAGTTGTTGTTGTTTGCAGTTCTTACTTTCACATTGAGAAAGATTTAGGAAATGTTGTTGGCAGGATATACCTTACAATCTGAAACCAGTCTATTCTCTAGTAGCAAGTCTTTTTGGTCTCTGAGTCGTATTTCCACAATTTCCTTTAATATCAGACAGAGAGCAGAAGACTTTTTATGTACTGGCACACCTCGGTTGGATTGGACATTGAGTAACAGAGCGACTTGGAGAGACATCAAGCACATCCTATATCCCAGGTCCCCTCCAACATGTTGCAAGTGCCCAGTGCATTGACATCTGCGAAATGTCTAGCCTTTATTATTAGTAGTTTTAGTACTCAGCACATGCTTTTGTTGTAGAAATTGAGAGAAAGAGAGTTCTGGGTGTTTCCTCTACTAGTCGGCTGTTTGGCACCTGTTAATTCCACTTACAGAAAGAGTGTACGGTGTTTTCCAAAAACATAATGGAATGATGTGCAATAAACTGCTCGGCTCATGGTCATGTGGCTTACAATGAGAATGTATTACAAATGCGTTATCAGGGTGTAGCATGTATGATATAAACAGTAATTGTTCAGCTGCTGAGTGCACTTTCCTCTTAGCTGCAATGAGAGTATTACAAGTGTGTTATAACAGCATGAGACAGAGTGTGATGGATCTGTTACAAGTGTTTAGGTGTTCGTCTCATGTTCATATTGCTCAGAACGGGAGAGCATTACAGGCGCGCTATGAGTGGAGTATGCATTTTATAAACAGTTCAGCTGGTCACCACTTATTTCTGGTACTTGCAATGGGACAGGCTACTACAGGTGTGTTATAATAGTGTAACATGTGGTTCATTAACAGTTAAGCAGATCAGCGCATGTTCCTAATGCTTGCAGTGACAGTATTAAGGGGAAGCATGTAATGGGTAGGTTATAAGAGCATAACAGTGTGTTATTAGCAATTCAGCTGCTCGATGCAGGTTCCTTTTACCTCGGCATGAGAGAAAGCATTACGACTATGTTATAAATAGTTCATCTGGCCGACACAGACTTTCATTACTTTCAACAGGACAGAATGTAATCGGTGTGTTATAAAACTGACTATTATGCTTCCGACTGCTTTTGCCTTCTGTGTAGTTCAGGACTTCTGGAAACTTTACCTCCACATAATCAACATCAGGCCTTTAATGAACATTTCTCCCACTGTTCTGACTAAAGGCAGTCCAAATCTCTCAGACTTCAGCAGCTGACATCCTTCTGCCAACTGGATGCCAGCCAGCCTATTTCCCTTTAAATGGATATTTTCTTTACGCCTTTAGAGGCTGTCAATTCATCACACATGTAATATAACCTTAAGCAATATGAATTATTGTAGTGTTGGAATGATTCTTTTTTCTTGCCCTATATTTGTTAAAGCTGGTTAAAAAAAATTCTGAGCAAAGCACAGACACTTTGGCTATGGGCGGGTTTCTTTTTTAAAAGTTGACATTTGGAACGTTGTGGGGAGTAGACAGTAGCTGCAGTGTTTAAGCAGAACAGAGTACAGCCAAGGCAAAGACTTGGCGTGACTGGATCCCTTTCCAAATGGCGCAAGCAAGCCAACTTCAAACATGTGAATAATAATCTATCTGTGACTGCCTCTGTTAGTCGCTAGAAGAGTCTGTTCCCTCCTAAATATTTCTCTGGCTGTTTATGCTGGGTCTTGTGGCTTTTGCGTGTGTTCAATTATAAGATGGGCATCTGTGCTTGGAGTTTTTTTTTAAACTGAGTTTTAACTGAAAAACTTCCTGAATAAAAATATAAACCAAAGCACTAATGGTGCAGAGGTACGAAAACTGCAAAATGCAAGGGTGTAACTGTTAACATATCAATTAAATTTTGGCAAAAGGAATCAGAAAACCCCTTTGTCTACTTTTTTCTGACTGACGAACATATCCAGCATATTGCTGCCTTACCTCATCCCTATTTTGGGTGAAGTTACTCCTCTTCAGGACTGGAAACGCAGGCAAGTGTCAGAACTGAGCTGCTTTCTATTTTGGATAGGGGAAGCAAAAGTGAGCTTGTTTTTTATATTATGGGATAGGAGGTTCTGCACACTGGGGGACAAGTGGTACAGAGCACAAATGTCAGCTTGTCAGGCAATTAAGTAAAACAAAAATGCAAATTTCTACCAATTGTGCACGAATTAGCAAGTACCACCGTTGCTGGATCTTCAGAAGTTTCATCATCTTGTTAATGGAGCTGGAAGGTGTGGTGGCAATGTAGTGGGCCTTTGGTGTTGCAGCTATCATGACATGGAATGCTGCAATTTTCCACATGGTGATGTCTCAATCTCAGCTAGATGGAGAAATATAATAGAGACAAGGCACTTCCCCACCAGGTGGAGTGAAGGAGTGTTAGAGAGGGAGTTACCCTATGTTGCTCTCCTGCGAAAGCAGCATTAGTCAACTCCTACCAGGTTGAACCATTTGCCCATTTGCCTTTCTTATCCATATCTGTCAGGTGCCCCTCTGTTTTTGAGCTTCCCATTCTGCCTTGCTGCCATCCCACCTCTGGAAGGTTTAGACATTTGGGGATGAATTTTACTAGCCCTCCGGCATTGGGGGTCGTGGCCGGGAGGCCCGGAAAATTTTTCCAGGAGAGACCCGCCATGACCCCCAAGGCCGAGGAGGCCCCGCCGCATTTTACGGGCAGCAGCGAGGCCTTGGTGTGGCACCCCGCACCCCAAGCGGCGGAGCCTTCATTTTAATCTTAAAATTAAGTTAAAAAGATGCAAATTAACTTACCTTGTCTCGGTGGCCATCCCATGCCGATATTGCGGCTGCTGGGTGGAACTCTCGCACCTTTGGAACTCCGTTCAGAGTTCCAAGGCATGACACGGTAGGCAGGGGGGAGCAGTGAGATTATCAGTGCAGGGGGTGGGGAGGGGGATGGTGGGAAGGGGTTGAAGGGTAATTGTTACGAGGTTGGGAGGGAAAGTTCAGATTGGGAATAAAGTTCATTTTGTGATATAGGCCTATAAACAAACATTGTGGGCGGGGCTGCTAGGGGGGGGAGGTGGGTGCTGGGAAAGGGCCTCCAGTATTTATTTAAATTCTTAAAAAACAATGAACATAATATAACTTTAAAAATTAACATTTCTTCTAAGGGCTTGAAGCCGTTTAAAAATAGTGCAAGCGCCTGCGTGGTGGCACCCGACGCCATTGCCGGGGACAGAGCAGCATCCCCCTCTCCGTCATCAGGGGCGGCCGTCCCGCCCTCTCCATTTAAATGAGCCCCCACACGAAACGTTGCAGGGGCTCAGCGACAGCGCATCCACGCAGGAAGAACGCCAACATCAGAGCCTCGCCGCAATTTGCGCACACTCAAAGATTCAGCCCCTGGTGTCAGTGCGGTTCGGTTGAGCAGCCTGCAGAGGTGCCCTTCTTTAGAATGGTTTGTCTTGCTGGTTGTAGTTCAGTATATGTTTTCCAGGATTATAGACCTAGCTAAGAGCCAATTAGCATTGCCCAATGAAGCTGAATGAGTTCAAATGATGGTCAAGGCTGTCGATTTGTTTTTTTAGTCCAACACATGCCGTGGAAACTAATGACTGTCCACAACTGTCCACCTGCATGCATTTTCAATAGTTAACCATGTTTTTGTTGCTTTTAGAGGTCATTAATATTGACTCATTAGATATAAACTTAATTGTCACTTACCCTGCTGAAGCCTAATTTTTCCAGAATAAAAATAATGAATATAAAAACCCAAATATGGCCTACCTTACTACTTTGTGGAACAGTAATATGTTAATGCATTTTTTGGATATTGGGCTAATTGCCTGTATTTTCTATTTATTTAATTCATTCATTGGATGTGGGTGTTGCTGGCTAGGCCAGCATTTATTGCCCATCCCTAATTGCCCTTGAGAAGGTGGTGGTGAGCTGCCTTCTTGATCCGCTGCAGTCTGTTGCTTTTTTCTGTGTTAAATGGTTCCTGTTGAAGACTGAGATCTGTATCTGCAGTGCTGAATTGTCTTCAGCTTAAACTTAGCAGAAAGCAACAGCCATTTCAAAGCAGTCAGCTTTGTTTTTGTAGAGTTGCACTCACTGTATATTCTGGGAACCAGAGAACCTGTTGCAAGGTGGTACAACACTAAATATACTTCAAAGTTCAAAAAATACAGTTCAAGCTAAAGAGAAGCATGCACACGGGACAGAGGATAAATATAAAACAGAGACTCTATTCAGGAAATTGAATGCTGCTGTCTTTTCACCATATGATTGTTAATAAGAAGACTTGCATTTATATAGTATTTTGTCACGTTGGAAAGTTTCGAAGCGCTTGACTCAATGAATTACTTTGAAGTGCAGAGACAGTTACGTGGGCAAGTGCTGTAACCATCTTGCAAGAGCAACATCCCACAAATGACATTAAGTTGACTGATAAATTAACCTATTTAATCTATGTATTTAGCTATAAACTTTATGAACTCTTGATTTTTGCAGCTTTGGTGTCTCTAACATGAAATATTTTTTCTTAAATTGATGCGAGATGTTTTAAATCATTACTTACTGAGCCAATTCGGAATTGAAACTATGCCTTAATTGGCAATTGATTAAGCAGTGCAAGTTAGGATTAGTTGTAAGCACTTAGTTTCATCTCATGCCCAAACTGATCCCTCGGCACATTAATTAGCAATTAACACATTCCTTCAGTTGTTCTGTTGCTTAATCTCATAACTAGTAGGATGGGCAGGAAAGTACAGTGACTTTCAAGTAGATTGCTTAAAAGCTGTTGGTGAAACGTTTTATTGCAGCAACTGGGCACATTTACACTATAAGAAATTTCAAAGAGATTTTTGTCACTTTTTATTTCTGAGCTGCATACACATAAGACCTGGCTTTGGTCAGCTGCGATCCTGGTGTGACTGTCTGCTTTTAAAACATGTTCAAAAATAGGCACAAGGGGACCAAAATAAATTTGAATGACTACTTATGCTATAGTATAGCAACAAGATAACAATAACTAAAAGGTTCAGCTCTTTAAAGATCCAGTTTATTTATGAAGCTCTTTGAAATCTGGAATGATTGCAGTTATATTTATACGACAGCTGCTGCTTTAAGAGTTGTACCTGCTTCGAACTGTATGTTGCCAACTAGCCAGAGTTATACTGCCAATTCCATATTGCTTGTTAGCCAGGAAAACTGTCAAGTGTACTGCTGAATGTGGGGATGCTGTTAGTAAAATGGAGAGTGCATTCTGTTTTATGCTATCACAATGTGGACTAATGCATTGTTGAATAAAGTTCTGAAGAATGAAGGAGAAGCAGACTGAAATTACAATGAACTCAAAGGCATTGAAAGCACACTTGACTTTGAAACCCCACCTTATTATTTCCAGCAAAATCGTTGACAGTGGCGGGGGAGGGGGTGTTGGGGGGGGGGGATTGGCGGTTGGTGTGGAGAGAGAAAGTGACGGTTTTATTAATTTGCAAGAATGAAAACTGTCACATTGTTGTAAAAGCCCAACTGGCCCTTCTTCCAGGGGAGAGAACCTACTACTCCTATCCTGTCTGGCCAACTTATGATTCCAATCTCTTGTTACATGACTGACTTCAAAATGGGCTAGCTAGCCAATCAGTTGTAAGAACAATTGCTATGAAGCAGAAGGCTCACTCCTACCTTCTTATTAGAAGGCCTTCTCGGGGAACAGGCATGAGCAGCTAAGCTCTTGACTATGTAATCTCACCCTAAGAAAAAACAAAGTCCAAATCTAAATCAATAATTTTCACTGCTTGCATGCAGACCAATAATTAAAATAAACCTAGGTACTAAAGGACTAGTTAGTAGCAAATGGATAACTTTAGATAAATCTCCATTCCTCATATTGCCAGCGAGGTAAGCTCCAAAGTTTGCAAATCTTTGGTCTGGTCACTAGTGCTGCTGTGCCAACTTACCCTGGGGCCTGATGGGATAGGCTTTGTGGGAAGCTTTCAAAGCTGGAGAACTAGCGCTAAACCATGACAACTACCAGTGGCTTTCTAGATACCAAGTGCTTGGACTTGTTCTCCAACTGAAGCACAGTAACATCGGAAGGAAAGCTGCAGAAACCCGGGAGAAATGGGAAAATGTTTAGAGTTATACCTGTCGCTGGATCAAAGTTTACTGAAAATTTTAACAGCCACTTGCATTTCTATGTTCACTCCTTGTGCGGAGAAATATCTCAGAGAAAAACAAATATCAGTTTGACCCCCTTCCCATACTGACATGTTGCACAACCTTAATTTAACATCTGTACAGATGGCACTGCATTTGTGTTGGTGACAGTTATAAAGTAGAACTAGAAAAAAATGCTTAGTTCATAGTGTTTAAGAAATTTGTTACAAGTTTCTTTTGGTGCAGAAATAAAGATCATAGTACTGAAATGGTTTTGAAACTGAACAAGCAGAGCAAATGATTCTTAGGAGGATATCTAAATCACCATTATGCTGATCGAATTTAACAAGTTTAATGGAATTTACTTCAAGAAGTCAATGATATTCAATAGGGCTCATCAGGTTTTGAGAGGTAGCACCAATCTCAGTGCCCAACTCCTGCAAGATTTGTGGCAATGTGCAGCATTATGAACATGAACTCCTCATACTCAACAAGGTTATGAAACATTAATCAGTTCAAAACAAGGGAGGTGGTTCTGGAAGCACTCTTTTCACAGATGGCCATAGGGTTTATAAGCCTTAAATACATATGCTTTGTCAGTTCTCTACGGGACCAGCAGGTGGAGTTGTTTGTTAATGCTGCCCTAGACTGGTTCTCCATCATATCACAGCCAATGCTATTAGAAAGGATGGGTATGGTAAAGTAGCCATTTTCAATGAAAAGACTGGGCAGATAACACTTGTTGCACACTGCAATAGGAAACCAGTTCCTTTCCAAACAACAGTGGCCATATTTTGCCCAAATTTGCCCAACAAAATTTCTGCCTTGCATCTGTCTTTAATTTCTATTGCACTGTGGGATAGGTCATGATGTATCTCCCTCCAAATCCCCCCTCAAGCCAATTATAAAGGTTTCTACTTCCTTTCACAAAAATTTGTACAGCAACAGGTTTAAAGTTAAAAGATGATTAACGGGTAGAGGCTAATAGCAGTGTGGATGAACATGAGGAAAAAATGAACAGACTAAAACATTTTAATTTAATGTGTTATTTTTATTGCAGGGCATAGACAAAAGCTTGAAGACCAGACAAAACCTGGCACACTTTTCCCGGACCCCCGTCTAAGCGAGTTGGAACGGTACCGCCAGACAGCCATGAGGGTTGGTCCATCAACGCCCAGCCCTCGATCTCTGGGTGTACCTCCCCACTTCAACCCACAAACCCAAACACAGATGCAGGGTGAGTGGAACATGAATGCACTTTTGGGATCAACTCTAGGAAATCCTTGCAAGCAGTCAAAGAGTAAAATATTTCCATGCAATGCTTCATTATAAAAATCAATTGCATCCAGATAGAGGGGGAGCATGGTCACAAGTTACAATAAACATTATTTGTAATGGTCATGAGAAGTTTTTGACATTCCTGTACTGACTATACTGGTGCCTTTCTTCCTGTACCCAGGTCCACTGTTTTCAGCATAACTTAATCCATGCTCAGATTCACATTGGCTTCTTGTGACAACATTTGAATTCACCTTTGTATAGTCTGTGTAAAAAAAATACTTCTGGTAAATCCAAAACTGGACTCTGTATTTGTGAAATGCTCCCATAAGGTATAGCAGGTGAAAGCAGGTCAGGGCCCCCCTCGAGTACATTTTCTATATCAGACTTCAGACTGGTAGTTACTGAACTCAACAACAACACACTGCATCACTGAAACTATGCACAGTAAACCCATTGTTCTGGCCCTCTCCGATATAGATCAGCACTATATCACACATTATTGATGACTCCCTGGTAGAAAAGTAACCTTATTATAACACAGCTATGTTGTCAGTTCTGGCAAGCATACATCATTTATGGTTCTCTGATTATTAAAGGACACAAAACAACTTCTTTACAATGCACCATCTACTATAACCCTGTGTTCATATTACACAGAGGGTCTTACTGCATCACAATGACAATTTGCAACATTTTCGTTCAAAGGTACGTAGCTAACACTTGAATAATACCTTGGTGTCACAAAGATTTTGCAGGTCAAAGGCACAAAAAACTCATCACATTATCGATAGTTTCAGTTATATCCACGTTTAGTCACTTGCACATATTGCAGAAAGCTGCAATATAAAACAAAGCAATGAAGTCTTTTTTTTCCAATTTATACTCACATGGATGTTTCATTAAAATGAACCAACAGAAGGAATTTATTCCCCTTTTGTCGAAATGGAATTTCCATCTCGAAATTAGCAAAGTATTTTGGTGAATGTCCTCATAAAAATGACAAAATGGTGTAAAAAGTGATGTCAAAGATGAGATATAAATCAGAGTTAGCACTGAGGGTGTTTTGCCCGGGTAGTGTAGATGAACAGGTGCCTAATCCAACCAGAGAGTTTCAACCAAATCATCTCTTTCATTTAGTTTGGTCCTCTAGAAATCACAGTAGAAGCATCTGGTCTACCTCCTTCTAA
Organism: Heterodontus francisci; assembly: GCF_036365525.1. Lineage (NCBI taxonomy): Eukaryota > Metazoa > Chordata > Chondrichthyes > Heterodontiformes > Heterodontidae > Heterodontus > Heterodontus francisci. The sequence continues at coordinate 38,997,655 of NC_090401.1, read as the reverse complement.
TCCAAGCATGTATCAGAGTCTCTCCCTTAATAAACCACTTCTGACCTAAGACTATTTCACAACCCACTTATATAGCTGCAGTGCACACAGCTTAAATATGATTTGCCATCATTTTGGGCCTGAAAGAATAACTTCTTGGTTTTGGCATATTACTGGACAAATTACATGCCATTGCCACTTTTGCCTCATATTTATGCTGTCATATGCAAATGCTGTGATGGTATAATGACACAAATGACAACAGTGTGCATGCATCACATCACTGTATTATGCAACCCAAGATGAAATGTAGTCCTAATGAAAGAGATCTAACAACCACATGTGGTGAGTTATTGTAGAATCTCTGCCTTTAGCCTGTCTTCATGTATAGGCTTTTATGAAGGCTCAGTAGTCTTGATGCAAATACCCTTTCACAGTTATAAAATACAAAATTTCCTGAAGGAATAACTCAGCAGCATTAATGGACTTATGGGACAGTATGGTTGTTGATCTTGAGATATATTTGTAATGGAATGCTTGCTTGACTACTCATGCCCTGTCCATATTGCTGCTTTCATACTGCCAGTAATATACTCCCACACATACATTTTTACTCAACGACAAACACACCCATTTCAGTGCGTTTCCAGTCAAAACAATTAGAGTAGAAGGTGGAGATCCGACCAATTCCTTTTTACATAAAAAAACAAACACGCAGCATTCCTTCAGTAGAGTAATACAAGCTCAAAACAGAAAAAGGAAAAATCTTTTCATACAATCCCAACAAAATAGACCTTTATGAGGAGGTAGAGAGTGTTGCCAGATCCATTCCATTCAACCTTTTGTTACTTTGTGATTTTTATTTTCATAATGTATTATAATGTAGCTTCTAATTTCATGGAATAGGAACAAAGAAAGTCAAATAAATGGCCTGTGATGTGGTTCTTAACATGGAACACCTGCTTTCACACTAACTGGATGTTGGTTAAAATCCTTTGGCTGCCTATTATTCGAATCTCTCTGCCACTGTTCCAAGTGCATTTTCTTGACTGGGTTGATAGAACAGATCCTGAGAGAGAGATAAAAATTCAAAAAGCTTCTTGTCAAGTGATCACAATGCAAAATTAATAGTAGTCATGGAGAAGTTATGGATCATTGTAACATTCACTGTCCTAACGGCACGTAGCTCCGGTAAGAAGTAAAGGAAACAAAGTCTGAGGAGGAAGGCAAAGAACAGACATTAAAGTTGGACAATAAAAACGTCCAAAGAGAGAGGATCAAGTGGACTGTTTTCACTGTCTGTGTGTAGCCTGACCCAATCTGTATCCAAAGAACAACAAAATTTTCTGGAACTGTATAGTGTCTGCTCAGATCATACCTTAAGAATTGCATACTATTCTGGTCGTTGAGACAGGGAAATGTGGCGAGTCGAAGAGACTTAGTAGATTAGATTAGAGATACAGCACTGAAACAGGCCCTTCGGCCCACCGAGTCTGTGCCGAACATCAACCACCCATTTATACTAATCCTACACTAATCCCATATTCCTATCAAACATCCCCACCTGTCTCTATATTTCCCTACCACCTACCTATACTAGTGACAATTTTATAATGGCCAATTTACCTATCAACCTGCAAGTCTTTTGGCTTGTGGGAGGAAACCGGAGCACCCGGAGAAAACCCACGCAGACACAGGGAGAACTTGCAAACTCCACACAGGCAGTACCCAGAATCGAACCCGGGTCCCTGGAGCTGTGAGGCTGCAGTGCTAACCACTGCGCCACTGTAGTTGGCAGGAAAAAAGACAGAGGCGCAAGGGGAGAGCCAACTGTGCAACAGCCCCGACAAACAAATTTCTCTGCAGCACCTGTGGAAGAGTCTGTCACTCTAGAATTGACCTTTATAGCCACTCCAGGGGCTGCTTCACAAACCACTGACCACCTCCAGGCGCGTATCCATTGTCTCTCGAGATAAGGAGGCCCAAAAGAAAAAAGAAGAGACAGGGAGATATTTAAGCGCTAGAGGCAATACAAAGACTGATCTCCATTGTCACAGGATGAAGACAGAGAGAAGAAACTTGGGCATTTTAGACTTTAAAAGAATTTGCCTTAAAGATATGTGAGCTAATGCAGGGTATGGAAAAATATATTTCAAATTAAACCATGACTTTCGAACAAGGGGACACAAATTCAAAACAGTCAGGAAGTTCCTTTTGCTGTGAAGAATGGTCACATGGAATGGAGTAAGGTAGTGAAGTGGAAAACTCTGGAGTCTTGTAAGAAGCAGTTGGATGCTATGATAGGGAATCTTTCCAGATAGGTGAGCTTCGATGGGCCAAATGGCCTTCCTCATCTTTGTGTAAATTGTGTTTTTATGCTTTGGTTTGGAAAAAAATAAAAGCTAGAGATAATTAAATCATAGTAGACAAACAGTTAAAGATATTTATGAGGCATTTCTCTGTTCATTATTTTAATAGAGATGTGAACCCTCTTGTGTTAAACAGCTGCTTTGAGATGATGGGCAGAGGAATATCAAGCAAATGCATTGTCCCCTAATATTGCCAGAAGTAATTTCTAGCCTGCATTAATTAGATTTTAACTAGGGGGAGAAGTTTTAGATATTGTCCCCAAAGCAGAAATAAAAGCAGTGTGCAGTTATGGAAACTCAAGGAACAGGCAGGGTGTTTTGGCACAGGATTGTGATCTTATTATGAAATAGACCAAAAGCCACATAGAATGCAACTCATAATAGTGATTACCACTCAACGTCTAGTGAGACAGGAATTAAAACGTCTGACTATTTGAGCCATATTCCACTAATCCAATTTCAGGGTTCCTTCTCTGATATTTTGATTAGATCCAGTTGCTGTTATTATTTATGATTTCTGCACATCCTGGAGTAACACAGTACCTACAAAGGGGCATGCACCCTTTTTCAGGGCCCTTTACACTTTTGATGTCTGAACGTTGTTACGGGACAGTTAATTATCATGAGTTGTGGTCTCACCAATGCTCTATATAGCTGAAGCATAATCTCCCTACTTTTGTATTCAATTCCCCTCGCAATAAACAATAAAATTCTATTAGCTTTCCTAATTACGTGCTGTACCTGCATACTAACCTTTTGCGATTCATGCGCTAGGACACCCAGATCCCTCTGCATCTCAGTGCTCTGCAATTTCTCACCATTTAGATAATATGCTTCTTTTTTATTCTTCCTGCCTAAATGGACAACTTTACATTTTCCCACATTATACTTCATCTGCCAGATTTATGCCCACTCACTTAACCTATACATATCCCTTATGTCCTCTTCACAACCTACTTTCCTACCTATCTTTGTGTCATTAGCAAATTTAGCAACCATACCTTCGGTCCCTTCATCTAACTCACTTATATAAATTGTAAAAAGCTGAGGCCCCAGCACAGATCCCTGTGGCACACCACTCATTACATCTTGCCAACCAGAAAATGACCCATTTATGCCTACTCTCTGTTTCCTGTTAGCTAGACAATCTTCTATCCATGCCAATATGTTACCCCTGACACCATGAGCTTTTATTTTATGCAATAACCTTTGATGTGGCACCTTATCAAATGCCTTCTGAAAATCTAAGTACAATACATCCACCGGTTTCCCTTCATCCACAGCACATGTAACTCCCTCAAAGAACTCCAATAAATTGGTTAAACATGATTTCTCTTTCACAAACCCATGTTGACTCTGCCTGATTATGTTCAATTTTTCTAAGTGCCCTGCTATAACATCTTTAATAATAGCTTCTAACATTTTCCCTAAGACAGATGTTAAGCTAACTGGCCTATAATTTCCTGCTTTCTGTCTCCCTCCCTTTTTGAATAAAGGAGTTACATTTGCTATTTTCCAGTCTAGCGGAACCTTCCCCGAATCTCGGGAATTTTGGAAAATTAAAACTAACACCTCAACTATCTCACTAGCCACTTCTTTCAAGATTCGAGGGTGAAGACCATCAGGACCCAGGGACTTGTCAGCCCACAGCTCCAACAATTTGTTCAGTACCGCTTCTCCGGTGATTGTAATTTTCTTGAGTTCCTCCCTCCCTTCCATTTCCTGACTTGCACCTAATATCGGGATGTTACTTGTATCCTTTATAGTGAAGACTGATGCAAAATATCTGTTCAAATTCATCTGCTGTCTCCTTATTATCCATTATTAATTCCCCAGACTCATTTTCTATAGGATCAACGTTCACTTTGTTAACTGCTCTTATTTAAATATCTACAGAAACTTACTGTCTTTATATTTATAGCTAGCTTTCTCTCATACTCTAATTTTACCTTCCTTATCAATCTTTTAGTCAATCTTTGCTGTTTCTTATACTCTGTCCTATCTTCTGACCTGCCACCCATCTTTGTGCAATTATATGCATTTTCTTTAAGTTTGGTGCTACTATCTTTAACTGTTTTAGTTAACCACGGATGGCAGGTCCCACCCTCGGAATTTTTCTTTCTCGTTGAAATATATCTATTCTGTATATTCTGAAATATCCCCTTATATGTTTGCCACTGCATCTCTATTGACCTATCCCTTAACTTAGCTTGCCAGTTTACTTTAACTAGCTCTGCTTTCATGCCCTCATAATTGCCCTTATTTGAGTTTAAAATACTGGTCTTGGATCCACTCTTCTCTCCCTCAAACTGAATGTAAAATTCAATCATATTATGATCGCTGCTGCCTAGGGGTGCCTTAACTATGAGGTAATTAATTAATCCTATCTCGTTGCACAATACCAGGTCTAGTCTCACCTGCTCTCTGGCTCCAGATGTACTGTTCCAAGAAATTATCCCGAATACATTCTATGTGCTCCTCATCTAGGCTACCTCTGCCCGTCTGATTGTTTCCAGTCTATATGTAGATTAAAATCCCCAATGATTATCGCCATACCTTTCTGACAAGCTGCCATTATTTCTTCCTTTATATCCCATCCTACAGTGTGGTTAACATTAGGTGGCCTGTAGACCACTCCCACAAGTGACTTCTTGTCTTTATGATTTCTTATCTCTACCCAAACTGCTTCTACATCCTGGTTTCCTGAACTTAGGTCATCCCTGTCTATTGCGCTAATACAATCATTAATTAACAGAGCCACCCCTCCACCTTTTCCTAGCTTCCTGTCCTTCCTAAATGCCACGTACCTTTCAATATTCAATCCATGTCATCCTATAGCCATGTCTCTGTAAAGGCTGTCAGATTGTACCTATTTATTTCTCTTTGCGCTCTAAGTTCATCTGTTTTGTTTCGAATGCCATGTGCATTCAGATACAGAGACTTTAGTTTTGTCCTTTTATTATTTTTGTAACCTCTGGCCTTATCTTGATTTACCCTTAGTTTTGTATGCTCTGTCCCTTCCTGTCACAGTCTGTTTATCATTTCCCATATTAATATCTTTCTCTCTTGCCTTGTCTCTACTCCTTGATTTACCATATCTTCCCAAATTTGATCCCTTGCCCCCACTATTCAGTTTAACAACCTCTCTACCAAGGACATAGACTTACAAAAACAAATCACAGCAAAGCATGTAAATAAGTGCAGCATCCAAAGTCAGTGTATCATGGTTTCATAGCATGAACTGGGAAGTTTTATTCTAAACTACAATATCCCAGAATATTGATTCTCTAACTCTGAACTTCAGCTGCTATCTGATTCCACAGTTTTATTCCAATTGTATCTGAAAGGCTGCCTGGAACAAAATCAACTAAAATGAAATCCATCAGAAAATACAAATGAAAGTCAGCGTGGGCTGAAGCTGGGGCTAGCTCCTGCCCACATTAGTAACTGTGTGGTTACTTAGAATAATGACTGCAGATGGTGTTGATAATAGACTACAGTTCCCTTAAATTACTTACTTTGCCAATATACCTGCTATCAACTGAACATGTGGAGAGTTCTTTATTTGCAATTTTATAGAAATCTGCTCCAGCACTGCCCGTGTACCCAACTAAATGAGAACAGGGTCAAGTGGCTAAGTGATGATAGATAGTTTGTTAGGTGGGGGAGGAGAGTGGGGTTAAGTGGCAATGGAGAAGGAAGCAGCTGTTTGAGAATGAGTGGCAAAAGAAGGACAAGGAGGGGTGAGGTTAATAGTGAGTGGCTGTGCAGTGTCATACTGAGAGATTGCATAGAGGTTGTGATCAGTGAATGATGACATTCTACTGCCTACACTGCCATTGCATAAATACAAATCATAGATTTCAAAGGTGAAACTCAGGGAACGTGCGAACATGCTACCCTCAACTGTAGTTGCCAACAGATGTGCAGGTCCATTTGGAAAAGTGAGCATCCAGACTGCTATAAATGTAGGGTTTATATTCTGTGTGTTGTTACGCTGTAATGTTAAGTGCAGAATGGAATCCTGTGCTAGAGTTAAAAATGTGCAGTGTTAGGAGGAGCCTTGTTCAGGCAGAAGTGGTTAAGTGAGTGATTCTGGTGTAGATTTGTGTGACTTTCAGAATTTTCCATTCTGACAGCCTGCTGCAAATTCATACAGCAACAGCTGAGGTTGGTTAAATTGGTACCCAGTATAGTACAGTCATAGGAACGTGCAGAATACATCTCCAGGGAGGCCACCCACACTAAGGATATGGTTGGAATAAACAGTAAAGCTACTGTGCCTGCCATGCACATGTAAAGTTCTGTGTGCACAGACTTGATCTCAAAGCAGGCACAGTGTAGTGACAAGAGGAGAAATTTTAACTCTTCTGTGAAGCGTAAACCAGGAGGAGCTGGTGTTAAAACAGAATGGGTCAATTTCCACCCTGTGGAAATATCAATGCCACTGTTCTCTCAAAGGCAGCAGTGCCCACCTGAACCAGGCAGACTCTGCATCATTTATGCAAATCAGGGTCCTATGATGTGCACAGAAACCTGATGGCTTTTTAACGTCTAAGTGAGCAGGGCTCCTTGTTGTGGTTGCCCTGCTCAGTGAAGTCTAGCCTGAATGAAATCTAGGCCCTGTAAGATAAGTTTGAAACATACCCTTGTGGGGCTAAGGAGAGCAGGAGTGTGCTCCTCCTAGCCTGATGAAAAAAGTCTATATTTCTGCTGGCCCTGCTCTGCCCCCCTCCCACCCAGGAGATGCCACCGAAACCACCCTCCCTCTTCCCCCTCCTGTTCGCGCATCTCTTTCACCTCTTATGGCCCAGCCTGCTGCTGCCTCTCCTGGCTGGGCCTCCCACCTGTGTATTAAAATTTCCCCTTATACTTAAGCTGTTCATTTCATCCTACCTTCATAGAAGGAAATAGTTTTCTGAATAAACTCAACTACTATACCGACTTGTACTTTAAAGGAGCATCACCTTCATTAAAAATTGTTTGTGAAACAATTTTTCCTGGCTTCCAAACGTATCATGCAGTGGGGCAAATTCTGTTGAAATATCTCATTGCTGGGGAACGAGGCCATTATGATGGAAGTCATATATGAGTCTTCTGGCATTCCTGTTTCCCTCAAATAAAAATTCATGAGACCCTCTTGGTGAAGACAACTAGCTGTTAAATGGTACTTGTGATATTCGCAGGTGGACTCTTGAGCATGTTGGTCTGATTTTCTTTGTCCACGATCTTACAGGAGATGCTAACTCATTTTAAATAAGATGTTAATTCCCGTGCTAAAATATCAAATGACTGTCATACAAACATATTTAGCATTCATCCACTAATTCCACAACAACAATTTTTAGACTAGTGTGATTTTAATGGTTAAGAGATCAGATCAAGGAAGAATTGCAAAAGTGGACAGACACTTGGAGCAGAGGAAGATAAAGAGCAATGGGATTATTTTTGTATTGTACCAGAAAAGAGTTAGCATAGACATGATGGGCTGAATGCTGTAAATCTCTGTGGTTTTATGATTTTGTAGTAGCTATCAGAGCAATCTCCCTTTTTACAATCTCCATTTGCATATTGTTCATTTTTAATTCCACAGGGTTTCAAAACATTTCTTTGAACCAGCAAGGTTTAACACAAGAAATTCCCAGACGGTGCCTTATTAGAGAACTGTCTTTTCACAAATCGTTAATCACACTTACGTATGTGTTGTCAGGAATTATTTTCCTTTTTTACGACATACCTGGTGATTGATAAATGTGTCTGTCATTCTGTGAATCAGGCAGGCAGTAAGGTTTAGTGTTTGTTCATTCCAATAAAAGGAAAGAATAGAGACATTTGGTCAAAAACTCAGAGAAAGAAGTATATCTTTCACAGCTTGTGCATATTGGAAACTCAATAGCAGTACGTTTCAACCAAAAATAGGAACATTTAAAAAAATCTTACAGTTTTTTCAAAGCAGATCAATAAAATGTTACTAGCCATTCTTGCACATCCAACACCCCCTGCACCATGCACCCCCACCTCACCCCCGTACCCTCACTCTGTTCCAAACTTTTACAGCACGCTTCGAGTTACACTCACTTAGGAGTGGAATGGAAATGAAGCTCCTTCTTGGGATGATGTTTCTTCTGTCTTATGCCAGAAACAGGGTGGGTTAAAACACTACAGTCATCTCTGTAACCTTAGCTTAAATTCAACCCAAACAGAGGGTATAATGGCCACCTCTCTTTGACTGGCAGGCGTGGAGCCTCAGTTTGAATATATCCTCAAAAGTAGGGTAATGGTAAACTGGGAAGCATCCTAAATATTGTTTGTTTGGCTCTGGGATCTTGGAATGAAGAGATGAAAGTCTTTTCTCCAGTAAATAAAGTGAGTCTGTAAATATGTGCAGTGCTAAAGTGATAGAACTGGGAGACCAGAGTTAAAGTTCTATTCTTAACTGACATTTAGCCTCAAGTTTGCCACAAGATGAATTTGCCAATTTTGGGCAGGTGATATCTGGGTGGAGAAATAGCTCCATTCACAGCCTGCTCAAGGGAATGTTCTAACATATTGCCTGCAGAGCAACATTAACAAAATGTGTGGTAATCCTATAACCTGCTATTTTCCTTTCTTCTGAAGTAAATACTATATGTGTGTACGCACATGCAAGCGAAAAAGCCTGTTGAAAAAGTCATTTCCGTTCTCATTACACAAAAATATTTCCTCAAATTAAACCTTTATTAAGAACAAAGTAACATAAGATTCAAAATAAAAATGAATACTACTTGAATGTTTAACTGGGTGGGAGCCAAAGCAGTGAAATTAGTTGCCTGACTAAACACAACTCAAAAAGTTATTTCCCCAACATGGGCTACTGACCAATGTGGTTAGGTTCCAGTTACCATTATGTTATGCTAACAAGTCCAGGTAAGGTATTTGTCTCTTAGGTTGTGCATAGCTCATGTGTGTGACAACAAAACACATTTACCCTGCCAGTGCTAGCATCCGACTCATTGCATTGCTTTTAGCTTTCCTTGCCCTCAAAAACCGATTTCTATAACCTCATATTAATCTCCCTCTAATCTAGGCTACACTGAAAAGATGTATTACTTTTATTGGCTGTTAAGAAAGAAGAACTTTGTGGTGGAGGACAGTTTCTACTCTGGGTTCTATTTTTCAGCAGAATTACCTACTGTAATCATATAAGATCAGTGCATTTAGAGGAACTGACAGTTCTTTTTTAAAGTTTGAATCAAGCTAATTTGAGAAACTAGTGAGCCAGTTTGGCAAAGCTACAGCAAAGCTCAATGAATTGTCGTGTGTTGATAATGTGATTTATTTGCAAATTGGCTTCGCAATTCTGTTGGTGCCAGTAGTTTACAAAGTTGCATACAACTGAATGAATGGCTTTCTTTGGAATGACATTTGTGTGATTGCATCACTGCAGAATAGTTCACTAAGAAGCAGTGGATACTGGGAATGTACAAGATTGTTAGGATTTCCATAAGATATGAAACACTGAAAAGATATGGTAAATGCTAAATAAGGGAAGTGATATTGTAGCATGAAAAGTTATCAGTTCTGTATTATGGAACTCAGTAAAGTGGAACATGTGGCAAATCAATCTGTTTTGGCAAGCCACAAAAAAACTTACTAAAATGTGCACATTCTTATAGAATAGACTACATTTGAGCACTTTCTTGTAACCTGTATTCTCCAGTAATTAAAAGACATATCAAACGTAAAAGAAATTGTCAGCTACAGCGTGTTCAGATAGAGCCATCTCGTACTGGGACATCTACATCAGGCATTGCAGTTTCATACATATTCTGTTAATGATTGTGTTGCTTGCATGTCAATACTTCAATTAACAATAACTTGCATTTATATAGTGCTTTTAACGTAGTAAAACATTCCATGGCGCTTCACAGAAGCTTCATCAAACAAAATTTGGCACAGAGCCACACAAGGTGATATTAGGGCAAACAAATAAAAGCTTGGTCAAAGAGATAAGTTCTAAGGAACTTTTTAAAGGAGGAAAAAGAGGGAGAGAGTTTTAGGGAGGGAATTCCAGAGCTTAGGGCCTAGGCAGCTGAAGGCCTGGCCACCAATGGTACAGCGATTAAAATCAGGGATGAGCAAGAGGCCAAAATTGGAGGAGCTCAATTATCTCAGAGGGTTGTGGGCTGGAAGTTATTGTTGTTATATTTAAATACGGGATCTAGTAAAATCTGCCTTTTCCCTGGATAACTTGTCATAGTGACTATGATAACAATTATAGGGAGCAGGTCAATAAGTTTAAGTAACAAATTCTGCCCACAGTGGAGTAAGCTAATGGAGATTTCATGCACTCTCACAGGGTTGGGAAACAGTGAAGCAAGTTATCTCATGCTGCTCTTGCACAGCTACTGTATATACAGCCAGGGAATGGACAGTGAGCTAAACAAAAATGTAAAATTGAGAAGGGAGAGGTAAATTCATTTAAAAACAAATAAACCCGCTCAGTTTTGTAAAACACATTGCCTGCACGTGGGTGCTAAATCATAGATGAAAGGGTTCACTGTAATTCATTGTTTCTTGCAGTTTAGCCTTTGATTACTGGGAGCAGTAATTTTCTTTAAATTACTGTCTCACACCTAAAGTCCACCCTAAAACTCAGACTTGATATCATCATTTAATTATACTGTTGTAAACCATCTCAAGTACGCTGATTAACAGTCTTCCCCTGTGGCATGTTGTGTGCGTGCCAGAAGAATCAGACTGAGGTGTTGCATACTCGACAGGAATTATAATTTTATCCAAAAACGGCACCTGGAGAGCTCTATTTCTTATTGTCCACAAACAGCCAGCCTGTTCTTTTTTGACTCATCAGGAGGAGCTGCTACTCCTTTTCTTAAAAAAAAAGTTGCCCTGTAGAAAGTGTATTGCTGTGGAAATATTGCTAAAATCTGATCTAAGTACATCAGTTGAGCCGTTGTTTCTGGCTATGTTTTACTTTCACTGTAGAGGGTCAGCGCTGTCAGCTGAAAACGCTTTACAAAATTGTTTCGCCGATGAATTATTTCAGCTGACGTTATTTCACAAGAACTCGACAAGCAGGCTCATATTTGCTGGCTGTATGGTAACTAACCCTGTTACAGTCTTGTTGACCAGTCGTGACCTCCCACCATCCCTTCTGCACGTGCAATGGCCCGAGTAATGCTAAACAAATGTGCAGAGATATTGGCTGCAACACTGTAGCCCCAATTCACTCCTTGTAAATATGGCTACCTGCCTGGAGCTTGGGAACACAAAACTTACTCTAATGATTTTACTACTTGCCCAGATGGGGGTGATCCACCACCAGATTTATTTTATGTGGAATCTATGGCTTGGTTCTAGTGTGTTGTGAGCTAACATAGTCTATGCCTGCTCTATATAATGCAAATAGAAATTCAGAAAACAGTTCATGGCAATACTTTCAAGTGTTACCAGAGTTCCTGAAGACATAGTCTTCTATAAATCAGATTGCATTTTTCTTCGGTTCATCTGATGTATGAACCAGATTTCCTTCAGATGATGCAAGTACATGTGGTCTACAGAGGAAAACACTTTGAGGGTCATTTTAGCCAAATGCGGCAAACGGGAAACCCACAGGATCGAGCAGGACACCAGTTTCATACCCCGCCCATTGGTTTCAATGGAGAATTAAATTGGGTGGGCACCCGATCTCATCAATTTCCAAATGGGGGAGTTCGATTAAAATTACCCCTTTCATCTCTAACACTGAATACAGAACTCACTGCAAAAATCCAGTTATGGGAACATTTGCCTTTTTGCATCTAAACATCTACAATACTTTATTTTTATTTTTGTATCAATCTGGAAATGAAATCACCTGAGAGCTAGATGTGGTTGAAGTGTTGTAATCTCAGTTTTGGGTTTCCATGGAATCCAGGTGATGAAAGATGAATACTTCAGATTTGTGATGGACTGAAGTTGATGCAATCACAGAGGCCAGGGTGTCGGCAGCTCAGTGTTTTCTTCTGGACACCCGCGGAGTACTCCTGCACTTGGTGGCCCAACAAAAATCATTTTTAACTGTCTGTTTTTGGCGCTCAAATTGACAGTGCCACCATGTAAAATGTTACAATGCCAGTTGTCTCTCTAAGTCGCAATCAAGATCCTATGTACTTCATGCAACTCTGATTGACATATTAAAAGGGCCTATCTGTTAGAGAAACTTCCAAGCCTGTTTGTGAAGAAGACACTGAGACTAGGATGCTTTGATGGAGACTGTTTATTGCTTGCCACAGAAGTTACTTCTCCACTCCTAACAGCACTCACCCACCCCATCCCCGGCTGGCTCTTCTTTATATATACATTTCAGTACAATTAACTAATCAATACCTGTTCACCCTATTACCTTCAACCAGTAGTTATTTAACATCCATTAACAGAACTTATTAGACACTAACACTATCACCTGAAACAGGTGGGTGCTCCAGCCTCACATTGGAAGAGTCCCTCTCAGGATGGGAGCGGGAATGGGGAGGTAAATTTCTCTCTACAATATTCAGGGCGCTATGCATGAAATCTGGAAACCAGTAAGAAATCAAACTAATATAAAAGCTAAATACTACAGATGCTGGAAATCTGAAATAAAAGCAAAAGGTGCCGGAAATACTCAGTAGGTCTGGCAGCATCAAAGGTCACTGACCTGAAATATTAACTCTGCTGCTCTCTCCACAGATGCTGCCAGACTTTTTGAGTATTTCCAGCACTTTTTGCTTTTATTTTAAGAAATCAAACTAATTTATGGCAGAATATGAGACAAAGATATAACAACTGGTTTTGTGCTTTAGAGAATATAAAAATAAGCAAATTGAGCTATAAAATGGTATGATGTAATAAATAACTGCTAGTTTAAAAACAATCACATTAATAAGCTGACATAATTTGGTTAGTTGTTGTGACCTATTTGGAATCATTCCGGAGTGACAGCACATACAGATCCTGCAGGATGAGAGCCCTGTTGTAGTTGTGTAAGCTATTCCACATGGAAAATCATTGCAGTCATGGAGTTGCCAGCAGTACACAGTCTGTTGCTTGGCTTGGTGACTCAGCGCTTTGGCTGGGTACTTTCCTGTTTGGGTTTAGCAGTCCTTCATTGACCAGTAGCATTGCTCAACATTGAAGTAGTTTCTGATTGTTTATGCAGAATTCTGTACTCACAAGGCTTTTATTCAGCAGCAGGTTATAATATGATATGAACATGTTTAAACTTTTTTTGATTGATGCAGCTGGATTGTACAATCACTTCCAAATGGTGCTGTACTGAACACAAACAATTCCAGATCTTTTTAAAAAAAAAAAGGAGCCCGAGTACATCCACAGTTCAGTGAATTAATCTTTTACTCCTTCATTTCTTCTGTTTTGACTTAATTTTTTTAAATAACCTTTTTATGGTCATAAATTGGTCACAATTAGCAGGAGATGGTAGCATAGTGGTAATGTTACTGGACTAGCAATGCAGAAGCCTGGATTTATGCTCTGGAGACAGGAGTTCAGATCCCACTGTGGCAGTTGGTGGAATTTATATTTGATTAATTAATAAATCTGGAATAGAAAGCTAGTATCAGTAGTGGTGACCATGAAACTGCTGGATTGCTGTAGAAACCCATCTGGTTCACTAATGTCCTTTAGGGAAGGAAATCTGCTGTCCTCACCTGTTCTGGCCTACGTGTGTCTCCAGATCTACAGCAATGTGGCTGACTCTTCATTGCCCTCTGAAATGGCCTAGCAAGCCATTCAGTTGTACCAAAACTGCTACAGAAATGTCAGCACTGTTGGTGTGACTGCAGAAGTTCAAGAAGGCAGCTCACCACCACCTTCTCAAGGGCAATTAGGGAATGGCAATAAATGCTGGCCTGGCCAGCGATGCTCACATCCCAGGAACAATTTTTTTAAAAATGACACTGAGACAACACTAGCCATTTTATAAGTTTTGTTTCAAAATGCAGTCACTGTTGTATTGCCGGGAAATACAACAGCCAAATTGTGCACAGCAAGGTCCCACAAACAACAATGAGGTAAATGACCAGTGAAATTGGTTGAGGGATAAAAATTGGCCAGGACATGAGGAGAATTTCCCTGCTCTTCTTTGAATAGTAGCATGGGATCTTATGTGCCTATCTGAGATGGCCTTGGGGGGCCTCCGTTTGAATGTAAATCAATGTAAAGTACAATATTAGAAGAATGCTAGACTTGAAATGCTAGTGTTCATACAGTAACCTATCATGTATTTAATTTGCTTTTCCCTATAGGCACCTCTGACATCAGCCCATTCGCAGACCCTCGCCAATTTGAGCGTCAGTTTCCTGGACTGTCTTCACTTACAGAATCCCGTTTTTCAGATCCTCGCATGAACTATCCTGGTGCTATGTCTGCTGCTGCCTTTACCTACTCCACCACTCCATCCACAGGGGGCATCGGGGGTATCAGCATGACAGGCATGGCAGCCACAGCTCGGTACCATACCTACTTGCCACCACCTTATCCTGGATCAGCCCAGAACCAAAGTGGACCCTTTCAGACCAGTGTCTCACCATATCATCTCTACTATGGCACCTCTGCTGGATCATACCAATTTTCCATGGTCGCAGGAGGAGACCGCTCACCTACCAGAATGCTGCCTTCTTGCACCAGTGCATCTAGTGGAAGCACACTCATGAATCCTAATTTAGCCAATCAGAGTGATGTTGTGGATGCTGATGGCAGCCAAAGCAATTCTCCGACAGCAATGACCACCACAGGGCGAATGGACGAATCAGTCTGGAGGCCTTATTAGGAAACCAAAGATGCATGAGCAACGTTAATTGTTCAAAAATCAAGAAAACCTTCTCTCAGTGTACATTAATTAATTCTAGCTGTAGTTGAGAGAATAGGGGAAAGAAGATATCCTTATATGTCCGTGTACAGACAATGAATGATTTTTGGCTAAAGGTACATATTGTATATACAAACATTCAAATGGTGAGCGATGGTGGAAAATAATCAGCTCACCTTTTAGTAGCCAAATACCCACCTAATCAAAATGACTTCCAACCAAAGATAATGACCATCATATTTCATAAATAACAAACGGGCTGGCATAGGTTGGACATAATTAGTATTTTAGCCTCTTGCAATTATCATTTGTTGGTCAGCTGCAATTATATAATTGCCATTGGCCATGTGGATATTGGATTGTTTTCTGCTATGGTGGGAACATAGTGTTTCAGCACTTGCATTTTTAAACTGTATTAAAGTGACAATACATTCTCTTAACCTGCACAGAATTGCCACAACTATCAAAAATAAGATAGTCCTCTTATAATAGACCACTTTGTAAAGATTAGATTCTTGTAGTCATGCCTCTATTCTTACCTTTAGGGCATGCACAGTACTTGTGCAATTTTTCAGAGGTTTAAACAAGCCATACTGAAGTTCTCATGAAGACCAAAAACTGAAATAAGGGCCACAAGACATTATCTAGTGACTGTTGAGTAAACTTTCAAAAATTGCATTTTGATGTTATTAATGTTTCCTTTTGCAAATGAGGCAGCGGTGTATGAGCCAATTGATTTATCAAAGCATTAGACATTCATATTCTGAAGTCATCCAAGCTCAGGTACTTCAGTTTACAGTCTCTGCATGATGAATGAAGACCAAATCAAAAAATTAGGTCTGTACCGAAGGACGCACTTGGAAATGTTTCTGCAAACCCACATATTGTATTATATTTGTGTAAGAAATATTTTGGAACAGTAATTTGGCATACTTAAAGATAACTACTTATATCGTTGTTTCCCAGTGGGCAGGGCTATATTCATGAAATAAATGTGGATTTTGGTTTTACTGCATTCCTTAGTATGTTGATGTTAGGACACTCTCTTTTTAGCTGAAGTGCTGCATACTATACTGGCAGAAACAGTTAATTTTAATCTTTGAGTTAATTGCCACCAATGAGCTGCAAATGTCTTTATGTTCATATTATGCTTATAGATAGCAGAGTATTTCTTCATGTTTACCACTGAATCGACAAAAACTAGATACATGCTCAGATGGATCCAGGAGTAGATTAAATCATTTTCAAGTTGATTATTTCACTCACTGTGGACTGCAACATATAATGCACGGAGATACGCAGTGCTACTGATCATGTGATACTGCTAGTGAAGTTCTTTAAATAGTTAGGAACATAGGAACAAGAGTAAGCCATTCAGCCCTTCGACCCTGCTCCGCCATTCAATACAATCACGGCTGATAATCCACTTCAATGGCTTTTTCCCCACACTACCCCCATATCCCTTTTTGTGGTATTTCGAAATCTGTCAATCTCTACTTTAAACATATTCAATGACTGGGCTTCCACAGCTCTCTGGGGTAGAGAATTCCAAGGATTCACGACCCTCCGAGTAAAGAAATTTCTCCTCATCTCTGAGCTAAGTGGTTTCCCCCTTATTTTGAAATTGTGTCCCCTGGTTCTAGACTCCCCAACCAGGGGAAACATCTTACCTGCATCTACCCTGTCTATCCCTTTAAGTATTTTGTAGGTTTCAAAGTGATCACCTCTCATTCTTCAAAACTCTAGAAAATACAGGCCCAGTTTCCCCAATCTCTCTTCATAGGACAGTCCCGCCATCCCGGGAACAAGTCTGGTGAACCTTCATTGCATTCCCTCTATGGCAATAATATCCTTCCTAAGGTAAGGGGACCAAAATTACACACAGTACTCCAGGTGTGTCTAACAAAGGTTCTGTACAATTGAAACACGACTTCACAACTCCTATACTCAAATCCTCTGGCAATAAAGGCTAACATACCATTAGCCTTCCTAATTGCGTGCTGCACCTGGCATGTTAGCTTTCAGTGACTTATTGACGAGGACACCCAGGTCCCTTTGTACATCTAACTTTCTAATCTCTTAGCATTTAAGAAATACTCTGCACATTGGTGGAATGGTGATAAATATCTGCTCTTATGGATATAGCAGGGTAGCAATTTAATGGCACATTAGTAGAGATTGCCTCGGTCCTATATGAGCCCTTGCATGGCTAATGTGCATGTGTAGTATGCATTCCAAAAACAGTGTTGCAATGAAGCTTTCGGTTGGTGATCCACACTTTACACTTGGTAAGTCAGTGAGTTGTTGCACCTTTCTAAAAAAAAAAATTGACCAAAATGTAAGTACTTCTTTTTCAAATAATAATTTCATCAGGTTTTTGATTGTTTACATAAAAATGTAAAGTGAAGCATTGCTATTCATTGAAGAAAAAACAATACTTCTGGTTAAGATGATTTTTTTTTGAAAAGGTACAATGCAGTCTTGTTTATCCAGAATAATCATTATTGAACAGACCAGTAAATGACAAATATATAGTCTAAAGAAGTCTAGGTTTCTTGAGGGTTATCTTTACATTTCTTTTTTCATTGTTTTCTTTTATCCTAGCTATGTTTCATCCAGTTCCATGTTTCAAATGGCATCCCACTATCTTTTTACACTCAATATACAATATGGTAGCATGACTACTAGATGCTACACTTATCACAGCACTCCTATAACCCAAAAGGAATCCTTCCAGTTTCTTTATCTAAGGGACTAATTTTCTTCAACATTTTGAAGGTGTGTATGTACTTGTTCATTTAACAAGGAATTAAGGGTGGGTTTGTTAAATGAATAACTTGATGTGTAGTGGCTACCCTAAATTGTCCTGGAAATTATTTGTAAGTAGCCACTGGCAGCCCACAAAATATATTTTAACTAGTGTTTACCATTAGCCCAAATGTCATCAATAACGTATCTGTGGGTCTGTTCCATCAGGGATTATTTGGATAATTAATGTGAGAAATTGGAAGCTTTATTGCACCTGTGTTTTGAAATCATCCAGTCACAGTTGGGGAACTAAAATCTAACAAAAGCTTTCAAAGGTAATTGCTTGATTCTAGCTTCCTGATTCTTTTTGTTTCAGAGTGAGGTTTGCACAGTAACAATGAACAAGATTTTCTTTATGAACGTCCCAATTAAAATTCAAGTTGATTATTTCAGTATTTCTATGCCTTTGTAAACAATTTTTAAGGTTAATTATAAATTGCCAATTTTATTTCTCAGCACAACTTCTTACAAAGAGACAGTAGTGTCTTTCAAATCCTCAGTTAGATATGTTTTAATGTCGTCAGGTATAAACATGCAACTTTCATGATTGCAGTTTCTCCCTGAACATTGAAAGATTATGTCTTTGGAATCTAGTGAGGCACAGTTCATGAACAGCATTCAAATAAGACACCGATGCCACTACAAAGTCTCTCTACCTATTGCATGCTATGGATATTGCTGCTTCCTGCCAAACAACCTTAGCCAGGATACTTAGTCATATGTAGAGAGCAGGGAAGACCTCATTTATGTGCTAGTAGATTTTAAAGGTTTTACAGGCTGAACAGTACACTTTATCCCATTGTTCCTTATTCCATAGGCATAGATCTAGACTGAGACTACACTTGCTAATGGGTACATTTAAAACCATGTGAAAGCTATTCTGACATCCAAGATGTTATTGCAAGTAATATGTTCACCCACAGATGTTATTTGGTTGACATAAAGCAATACATTTTTAACCAATGGTTTGTCTTGCATACCTTTGGTATAAATATATTTATTTTCCAAAATGAGAAGCAAAATATAACCTTATTGTTTGCAGCTTTGTAGCTTCATAAGGTCCAGAGAAGACTTGTCTCTTTAAAAAAAAAACAGTGCCAGCTTAACATTTTCCAGCTTATCTCTTTAAGCATAAAGTCTCCTTTGTATTTTATTTATTAAGAGTGGGAGCTGGAAGCTGTCCACATAAAGACATTTTTATTTCTGTACAGATGTATCTTATTTGGATTAAGCAGTAGCACTAATACAAGGGTGTCGGGTTACACGCTTTTAAGTTTGTGTCAGTGCAAATTCCATCCTATTTAATAACTGAATATATTTGTTTTTCAAAAGATTAATTGTCTGCCAAGCTGGGCTTTTTAAAAGATTGGAATATTATTTTTTTCTTACTAGAGAAGTGACAATTCTATGCTAAGCTGTGAGTTTGGGCTGCAGGCAGCAACCTGGAAAGCAAAGTACAATATCAATTTGTTCAGTTGTACCAAATGTTGCACACTTCATCCTCACAAGGGTTTACCAGTTAGCTCAGTACAGTGAGTCACAGTGGGGACATGGGATAGGAAATCCCTTGTTTTGTATCAGCCAATAGCCCACTGAGCCATAAAGAAAAACCCAGTAGCCAAAGACCTGGCCACTTAACAAGCTGTCTGAAACAAGTGTAAAGCAGCTGCCCATTTTGGCCACTTTCTGTTATCCTTATTTGGTAACCAGTATTTAAAGGTTGCTAATAGCTGCCTGGCCACAGTTTCTTCCCCCCCCCCCCCCCCCCCACCCCATTGTGACTAGAAATGTAATGTAATCAGCCACAGATCTGCAGAAATATTTAGATTAGAAGCTACAGGACAGGCATTCTGATACTGTCACAGGTCATTGGTACCTAACACATTTGGTGGCCATTACAGTGGGTATGGGGATGGGCTGAAAGATCAAAGTCTTCTTTGGTGGTTCAGTTCTACCTGAGCAAGATGGACATCTCGGAAGCCAGCACCGGAATCAAGCCAACAAAGCAACATAATATATACATCCAATGAAAATATCATACGCACTTA
The DNA here is from genome assembly GCF_036365525.1 of Heterodontus francisci. Lineage (NCBI taxonomy): Eukaryota > Metazoa > Chordata > Chondrichthyes > Heterodontiformes > Heterodontidae > Heterodontus > Heterodontus francisci. Next base: position 38,977,604 of record NC_090401.1, on the reverse strand, counting down.
TCCATTTTTGGATCCCAATTTGAGTTTATAATTTTTGGATATCCTTGAGTATTTGCTTGAACTTGCTATTACCTTGAGCCAAAGGTGAGGTTTTTTCCAAAACATCCATATTGAGTTTGGCTTGCTTTTTAGGCCTGGTTCCCATGTGTACCCCTCTGGAGATTCATATCAATGAAGGTATCATCTTTTCTAGGGGAGGCAAGGTAATTATGTATAATTCTGTGATTCTTTACGTTAAAAAAATCTTTATTTTTGGCCTAGGCTTCCATGCTTGAAGATATCAGCCTTAAAAATAATTGAGGACAATTCAATTCTGTAGGATAAACATTTTCCATGCATAAATGTACATTCTATAAACATAGCAAAACAATGAAATGCTTGCCATGTATTACCATATGCAACTAAACTGCTGCCTGTTTTATTTTAAAAGTATACTTCCTCAAGCCAGTTCTGTCACTGTTATATGCTTTGGCTGTATCAAATAATTGCTTTCTTCTAACATTAATAAAATGAAAAGAACTCTGCATTTAAAACCGCTTTTGTTGGTTTGATATTGTAAAATAACTTAAATATTGATGAAATTGAATTACTGTACTTAGAACTCCTGTACAACATAGATTATATTTGGTCAAGATGTTTTTCATTTTGTTCTCTTGATTAATCACTGGAGTTAAGTTGTGCTTCAATAAAAATGGCCTTTTTCTGATGTAACAATTGCAGTGTAAGTGTTTGAATTGACAATCTTGTCTTTTAGAACATTGTGTATTTTTCTGCTTTGGTTCTGCAGTGCTGCTTTGCTTAACTAGCCAGTTGGGACAATTTCCGGCATTGATGAGATGGGTCAAATGGCCTAGTTCTGTGCTATAGGATTCTATGAAGCTAGGTAATTAATTTTCTTTTACAGGCACTATCAATGCCATTTCATTTTCAATCGTTAGAAGGTTTGTTTCATGGGTTGGGGTTGGGGAGCAGTTTTGTTCCATTTGTTTCCCACCTCCTGAAATGCTTTCTATCAAAACCTTTTACTGTTGTGTGGTAATCTGTCAAATCTCCTAGTCATAAACTGAGGATGCTTGCTCAATGTGAGCAGGTGTACTGAGACTAGGATTCCTATCTCTGGCCTTCATGGAAGGCCAGTGCTGCACTGCTGTAAATAGTGAATTGTCCTGAAGTTTGGTACTTCAAAGACTAAAGGATTTTTTTGTCCAAACAATTTTAGCCCCAAAAACATTGACAAATATTACAAGATTTTAAAACAAAGTAAAGATAACAGTGACATTGTTTATATCTGGATCTTTACTTCTGGCATTGGTTTCAATAATAGGACCTGTTTAAAGACTTGTCAATAGTTCCAAATGTGGTCAGTTGCTACAGGCAAGTTCCTCTTTTTATTCAAGAGTTTAATCAAGTCTACAGTTCAGACACAGGTCATTTAGCCCAAATGGTTTATGCTAGCATTCATGCTTCACTGAGTCTTCTCCCAACCCGTTTCATCTATCTCTATCAAAATATCCATCCATTCTTTTCTCCCTCATGTGTTTATCTAGCTTCCCTTTAAATGCATCTATGCGAGTTGCCTCAAATATTCCTTGTGGTGGTGTGATACACAATATAACCACCCTCTTGGCAAAGAAGTTTCTCCTGAATTCCCTATTGCATTTATTTGTAACTCTTATATTAATGGCTTCTAGTTTTGGACACCCCCACAAGTGGAAACATTTTCTGTACATTTCCCCCATCAAACCCTTTCATTATCTTCAAACCTCTATCAGGTTACCTCTCAGCCTTCTCTTTTCTATAGAGCTCCAGCCTGTTCAGCTTTTCCTGATAAGTATATCCTCTAAGTTGTGGAATCATCCTTGTGAATCTTGTTTGCACCTTCTACAATGCCCCGATATCCTTTTTGTAATATGGAGACCAGAAGTGTTCATAGTACTTCAAGTGTGGTCTAACCAAGGGGTGGAAGGGGCTGAAAGATTTGAATCTAAGAGTACAGTATAACTGAGCATCTAGACCAATTTGTACTGAGGACCACCCAAAATTCAGAATGGTCGCAATCGGAAGTTCCGAATAAGCAGACAGTTGTAAAAGAGAAGACCCTTTTTAAACTACCAAGGAAATTGCACATAAACGCCCACGGTATCATCAAAAATATCAGATTTCCTTCCCCTTCAATTTCTTAGGCCACTGGCAAACTTGAATGAAGACTTTTTTTTTGAAATGCTAATAGTGTCTTCATCCCAGCCACCAAAATTCACCCACTAAATATCGGAGCACATGCCATTTGGCACAGTTTAAAAATGACACTGAATATGTGCGAAAGGAACAGGGAAAGAACAACATGCCCAGTATACAATAAATTCTTAAAGGCACAGATATAACCAAATCCAAGCAAACTGAAAAAAATCCTAATTCAGGTATTACTTTCCTTCCAATATCAAAACATTGGCCCAATCCAAAGTATTTCAATATCAGTCGCATCTCTTGTCACATTAGCTATACAGAATTCATGCTTTTTCAAAGAGGTATGCAGCTGAAAGTGCTAATGGATAACATTCCTGGTGTAACACTATGTAGTTTGTGTTTATGCAGCAAGATAAGGGGTTACAGTACTAATTACAGCTTGTAATGTGCTAATGCAGTGTCTGTACATTTAGCAGAATGAAAGGATTAACTGTTTAAGGTACTACTAGTCGTAACAATGATTGTGTTCAGTTTGTCGGGTTCGTAGAGCACAGTAAGGGTTAGCACAAAGATGACTTCAAGAAGTGGCAGTTCAGTTGCTTGCCAATCCATATGATGACATTTAAAGACAAGGCTCAGCTTATTTAAACTGCCACGTAGCCCTATATTTTCGGCATATTTCCTGTTCATGGATATAGAACACAGTCAGCTCGAGTACCACATGTCTACAGTGGAGCAGCAGCTTGTTTGTGTTTTGAAGCATTAATCAGTTACAGTGCTCTTAAAAAGTACTGTACCCAGTGATGTGCAGTGACCTCAATCCCAGCTACCACAAAAATGCTTCTTTAAAAGAGAATAGTAACATGACTGTATTGAATTAACCCACTACCACCCAAAATGTTTTCAGCAAGAATTTTTTCCCTGACTCCCAGAAAACAGAATGAGCTCAGTGTGGTTAGTGCCAACATCCAGTAAATAAAAACTGACTCAGTTTAACTTTAATAAGCACTAACAAAGCTTTACTTAACAATAATGTGGAGTTGAAACACCAAAATAATTGGGTGTTAAAATTAGAAACTATAATTTATACAAAGACATTGTGTACCTACTTTGAGAGGTTGTGTGGTGATTGTGATTATTTGGGACTATGGGTGGAGGGGATAAAGAGAAAAATGAATTGCAATTTTTTGCCAAAAAAATAAATTGCTGGAAATTTACAACACATCAGACATTACTTGAAGGAGAAACACAAGTCAATGTATTGGATTGGGTGCTTCATTTAACAGGCCGACTGCCATGTTTTTTTAACTGTGTGTATAAAACATTGCAAACAGCAGTCAGCAGAGTTCCAAAGGGAAAGATCCTGCCTGATCAACTTCCTCAACTTCATTTCTAGAGAACTGTGGAAAACCCAAAGGTGGCACACCTAAATTCCCAAAACCTGAAACCAAAAGTCTCTTTTAAGCCCAAGGTGCAAGCAGCAGGGATCCTGAAACCTGACCATAAAACCTCAGCCTAATTTTCCTGAGCATTTCACCAGAAGTAAGGAACTCTGCTGGCTGCTGGCATGCATCAGAGAGCTGTGGGATATGCTGCCTGTGATTTTCCATCCATGGACACAAAATCACAGGCAACATGTTAGTGATTTACCAACATGTGCTGGAAGTTGGGCAATGTTCCTTGTTGCCAGCATATCATTGGAAAATTCCCCAAGTCCTTGTGTCTCATCTCCAGTAGGCAGCACCAGTGCTGTCTGTTTTTTTTTCTTGACAGAATTATTATCCCTGTGCCAGATATACAGCAGGTACCCACAGAAGTGGTACTGCATCAATGAACACATCATAGAATACTGCTCTGTATCCAAGCATGATGATAGCCACAATACTCATTTAACAAAAATATCTATTTTACATTGCATAAAATAATGAAAAACTGCTCTTCCAATATTATTACCCAGCAGCTGGAGTTTAGCGCAGTATCACTGAATTGCTTACTAGGGACAAGAACTATATCAGGCCACGCAGCCAGATCTACTTAAAACAATCAAGTCACACCCATAACCAAGTTTTAATCATCTCATTTCAGGTTTAATTTTAAAAGTCAGATTACTCTGTTCTTCAAGAAATTCAAATCCACATCTCAGATACATTGGACCCGAGCCATTTGTCCTACTCTTGTTTAGTGAATTGGCATCAATGGAGCAGAGTCAGTACTGGATGAAACCAGACTGAGAGTTTAAATTGACTCCTATTTACTCATCCCCAGCAAACAATGTCCCGACAGTCTGGATGCAAGTTTTAGGTGTCTGTGCAAGAGCTTAGTTTTTAAAATCAGTTTACATTAGGGATTAACAAATACTTAACATTGAATCTAAACCAAGCCCAAACTACTAAAGTTGCCAATCTTTAACAAAGAATCATTAAGTTTCTATTTTGACAATAGAGGGGGAAATGAACTAAAATAGAGTTCTTTACGTAATAAATGTCTGTTGGAGCTTGTTTTTTTTTGCTGAATCTAGCCAAAGGATCCAGAATTTCAGGCCTGCATCTTCAGTTTCCTTTGTTGAAATGTCCCTTTAGCATTTTGGCCCGTTATTGTTACATTAAATTGCATTGGACAGGATGGTGTGCCCGCAATTTTCCGTACACTGAGGGTTCGTCTCAGCCATGCCACTTTGGGAACCCACCAAGCAGAGGCCAGGCATCCTGCTGGGTGAAAGGGATTCAGAGTGTTCTTGTCTTGTCACCCAGTGCCCCATTCAAGAATGGTATGTGGCTCTTGGAGAGTCAGGCAAAAAGAAGGGGAATAAATATATATTTTTTTAATGTATAACTGTGTTGCTCATAACAAAAGGATAAATATTTAGTCAACTGTATCATACAAATAACTATATCTATTACAGCAACCAATATTGTCATTCTTATCACACACATATTTAATGACATTTGTATTCCAAAAGCTTGTAATGATGTCTATTCTCCAAGAAAAACTGGGATTAGTCGTAATCAGAATCCCTTACACTTGGGAGAAGCATACTATGGATTTTGGGTTTGCCTTTACCTTTGGCTTTAAAGGACTGAGATTGATAGCTTTACATCAGGGGAAAAAAAATCATGAAAGAGAAAGAGCCATCAAATGACCCACTAGGTTATCTTGGAAAATGAACACAACTCCCACACTCAATAGACCAAAGAGGATCAAGTGGTTACTTAGCACTTAGTAGATTTCCACAAACCTTAGGTCTCCCTGATGGATCGATGAGTTTATCCAACGAGTAGCTGAGCTGTGTAGCAGTAGCTCCCTAATCAATTCCTCGTCTGAATTAGTTTGTCTCAACTCCATCAGCAGTAGGGCCATTCCAATTAGTTTCAGCATTCCTGCATTCTGGATGGAAACATTCTCCAAGGCTTGTGATTGCTAGCCAGAAAATGCAGGGACAATTTTAACCTAATCTGCTGGTCGAGGAGCTGATGGGATCCGGGGCAATGCTAGTTTTATACCCGGCCCAATACTACTCTCCATTATAGACCCCTTCATAGAAGGGGCCTCGCATCAATCACTAGATCACTCCATTAAGTACTCCCTCCATACTGACATTGCTGCCCAACAAGTACCATTGTTTCCTTTCCTATCTTAACCTTGCATTCTCTTTGCTTTCTGTTTCTGTAGTTTTCTGTGAGGAACTTAATCAAAGGCGTTCTGGAAATCGAGGTACGCAAAGATATATGGTCTTCCACTTAGGATGTCACTGAAGAGGCTTGGCCAGGAAGGATCTTGCTGTTCTGAAGCCATCTTGAATGCTGTTCATTACATTGTCGTGAGAAAGTCCTCAAATTCTGTCTCGATAATCAATTTGATTATTTTTTCAACTATTAATGTAGCATTGATTATCTAATTCTCTTTTTTGAAAGTGGATGACATGTTAGCTTGCTTCCAATGTACTAGCATTCAGTGACTTCACAAATCACCTCTTTAGTCTCACAGATAGATATTACTTAGCTCTAAAAGTTTGCTTGTTTTGAGCTCTTGGAGAGTTGAAGGTCCTCTAACACAAGGAGAGTTCCCCTTTCTGATGGAGTTCTGGTCATTGATCTGAAATTCTCGGGCTGGATTTTATGGGCCCCCTAAGACGGGTTCGGAGGTGGGGGGCCCATAGAATTGTGACAGGAGGTGGGGGGCCGACAACGGCCTTCCTGCCCAGAAGGCCAACTGAGGCCCTTAAGTGGCCTATTAATGGCATCGCAGATGACACAAAAACTGGTGGTGTCGTAAATAGTGAGGAGGAAAGCCTTAGATTACAGGACGATATAGATGGGCTGGTAAGATGGACGGAGCAGTGACAAATGGAATTTAATCCTGAGAAATGTGAGGTGATGCATTTTGGGAGGACTAACAAGGCAAGGGAATATACAATGGATGGTAGGACCCTCGGAAGTACAGAGGGTCAGAGGGACCTTGGTGTACTTGTCCATAGATCACTGAAGGCAGCAGCACAGGTAGATAAGGTGGTTAGGAAGGCATATGGGATACTTGCCTTTATTAGCCAAGGCATAGAATATAAGAGCAGGGAGGTTATGATGGAGCTGTATAAAATACTAGTTAGGCACAGCTGGAGTACTGTGTACAGTTCTGGGCACCACAACATAGGAAGGAGGTGATTGCACTGGAGAGGGTTCAGAGGAGATTCAGCAGGATGTTGCCTGGGCTGGAGCATTTCAGCTATAAAGAGAGACTGAAAAGGCTAGGGTTGTTTTCCTTAGAGCAGAGAAGGCAGAGGAGGGACATGATTGAGGTATACAAAACTATGAGGGGCATTGATAGGTTAGATAGGAAGAAACTTATTCCCTTCGTGGAGGTGTCAATAACCAGGGAGAATAGATTTAAGTTAAGAGGCAGGAGGTTTAGAGAGGATTTGAGGAAAATCTTTTTCACCCAGAGGGTGGTTAGAATCTGGAACGCACTGCCTGAAGAGGTGGTAGAGGCAGGAACCATCACAATATTTAAGAAGTATTTAGATGAGCATTTGAAATGCCATAGCATACAAGGCTACGGGCCAAGTGCTGAAAAATGGGATGAGCATCGTTTGCTGCTATTCTCTATAATATGTAGAGGAGCTGCTATTCACTATCAACGCAAGCTCGAGGAACAGCATCTCATCTACCGATTAGGCACACTACAGCCTGCCAGACTGAACATTGAGTTCAATAATTTCAGAGCATGACAGCCCCCCATTTTACTTTCATTTTTAGTTATTTTTTCTTCCTTTTTTTTACATTCTTTTTTACATTTTTTACTATCTTTTTTTGCATTTATTTCATTTCATCTTAGTTTGTTCAGTTTGCTTATCCACTGTTTTTTTCAGGTTTTTTTTCAGGTTTGCACTTGCTGCTGTTCAATATTCAGGGTATTCACACCTAATCTGTACTAATGCTTTGTCTTTCAACACACCATTAACATATTGTTTGCCTTTGCTCCGTGACCTTTTGGTCAGCTATGTGGCCTGGTCCAATCTGCACCTTCTCCTTTGTTATCTCTTTCCCCACCCCCACCTCACTTGCTTATAATCTGTGACTTTTCTAATATTTGTCAGTTCTGAAGAAGGGTCACTGACCCGAAACGTTAACTCTGCTTCTCTTTCCACAGATGCTGCCAGACCTGCTGAGTGATTCCAGCATTTCTTGTTTTTGTTTCAGATTTCCAGCATCCGCAGTATTTTGCTTTTATTATCGTTTGATGCTTGATGGCCAGCACAGACACGATGGGCTGAAGGGCCTGTTTCTGTGCTGTATAACTTTATGTCTCGATGACCGCTTCAGTACCGGTGGTAGCCACCGCTCCCGGTGGTGCTGCCGATGCTGCTGAGCTACTGGCCCTCTGATTGGCCGGCAGCTCTTGGCGGTGTGATCCCTGTCACTTAAGTGCCGAAGTAACATAAGATTGTGCGGGGGGCTCGGAAAGGCTGAGGCAGGGATGTCCCTGCCGTTTCGGCTGAGAGTCCCGCCGGCACCACAAAATCCAGTCCAACTCTCTTTCTGTCTCCACAGATGCTTCCTGACCTCTTGAGTGTTTCCAGCATTTTCTGTTTTTATTTCAGATTTCCAGAATCAGCAGTATTTTGCTTTTGTTTGAGGGTTCCCCTTTAACTGACTTCATTTCTAAGACAAGTGATAACTCCTGGATCTAAAACACTGGAAAGTTTATATTTGGTATGCAGAATGAGCTCATCAAAACCCATATGTTAAAGGCTCTTAAAGCTCAGCCCGAGGTGCTTCATCCTGTTGTAAAACCTGTTCCAGCTTCGTAATGGAAGTCTCGGAACAAAATGCCAGAAAATGATGTGGAAATGTTTAGTTCTTAATAAACTTATTATACTGTGTGCAAGAAGATTATGGTTTTGTCTTTTAGCCTCTTAGAGAGGTAATTATTAAAAATTGGTTCCTGTCTTACATCCAACGTTAAAATTTATATTGAATATTCTAATAAGGAGATAATCAGCTATACTGTAATCTAATTACTATATTTAAAATACATACAAAGAAAATTAATGGGAATAGGGAAGGAGATTGGCAGAAAAGTTTGGACCTTCTGTAGGCGATGAGGGGATGGGCTCTGGGTCTGGTCGCCAAACTTGGAAAGGGAAGAATTTACTTTACATAGGCACAAACTGGTGACTGGCTCCCACTCCCAGGTAGATAGGAATGGCCAATCCCTTAGGCTCAACAAATGGAAGATATGTAAAGCTAAATGGGATGAGGGAAAGTGTGTTTCTGAAAAATTATCCTTTGTGATTTTGTATGAGAGGACTGCTTCCAACACCGTCACCTGAAATGAAACCAGAAAAGCTTCAGTCAGTGGCCGGAATCTTCCTGGCTTCTTGGAGGCAGCTTTGGAGACAGAGGGGTGGGAAAATTTAGATAATTGTGCATTGGGTCGGCTCGCCAACATGTTCCTGCCTCTGTGTACTTTGCCGGAGGTGGGCTCCCGGTGGTAGCAGCTATCTGTCCGTCAGTGGCAGATAGCCAATTAGGGAGATTACAAGAGCAATTAGCCCGTATTTATCCATTGCAATAAGATCTTACAAATGCCACACGAGACCCCCACTGTGTCTACTCCCCGGCAGGTGAGAGGAGGCGGCTTCACAGCGGGAAGTTGAGCCTCGTAACTTTTAAGGCTGTTGAAGAGCTCACTAGCAGAAAATGCAAGACTGCTGTCGGCCCATATCGCAGCCTAGCCATTGAGTGATAAAATCATGGAGACGGATGCAGTGAACTTTTAATTTTTTTTTTATTTGTTCATGGGATGTGGCTGTCACTGGCTAGGTCAGCATTTATTGCCCATCCCTAATTGCCCTCGAGAAGATAGTGGTGAACTGACTTGTTGAACCACTGCAGTCCATGTGGGGTAGGTACACACACAGTGCTGTTAGGAAGGGAGTTCCAGGATCTTGACCCAGTGACAGTGCAGGAATGGTGATATAGTTCCTAGTCAGGATGGTGTGTGACTTGGAGAGGAACTTTCAGGTGGTGGTGTTCCCATGCATCTGCTGCCCTTGTACTTCTAGATGGCAGAGGTCACGGGTTTGGAAGGTTCTCTTGAAGGAGCTATGGTGAGTTGCTGCAATTAATCTTGTAGATGGTACATACTGCTGCCACTGTGCGTCGCTGGTAAAGGGAGTGGATGTTGATGGTGGTGGATGGGTTGCCAATCAAGTGTGCTGCTTTGTCCTGGATGGTGTCAAGCTTCCTGAATGTTGTTGGAGCTGCACCCATCCAGGCAAGTGGAGAGTATTCCATCACACTCCTGACTTGTGCCTTGTAGATGGTGGACAGGCTTTGGGGAGTCAGGAGGTGAGTTACCCACCACAGAATTCCCAGGCTCTGACCTGCTCTTGTAGCCACATTATTTATGTGGCTGGTCCAGTTCAGTTTCTGGTCAATGGTAACCCCCAGGATGTTGATAGTGGGGGATTCTGCGATGGTAATGCCATTGAACGTCAAAGGGAGAAGGTTAGATTCTCTTTTGTTTGAGATGGTCATTGCCTGGCACTTGTGTGGTGCGACTGATACTTGCTACTTATCAGTCCAAGCCTGGATGATGTCCAGGTCTTGCTGCATCTAAACTCGGGCTGCTTCGGTATCTGAGGAGTCGTGAATGGTGCTGAACATTGTGCAATCATCAAGGAACATCCCCACTTCTGATCTTATGATGGAGGGAAGGTCATTGATGAAGCAGCTGAAGATGGTTGGACCTAGGACACTACCCTAAGGAACTCCTGCTGCGATGTCCTGAGACTGAGATGATCGACCTCCAACAACCACAACCATCTTCCTTTGTACTCGATATGACTCCAACCAGCACAGAGTTTTCCCCCTGATCCTCATTGACTCCAATTTTGCTAGGGCTCCTTGATGCCATACTTGGTCAAATGCTGTCTTGATGTCAAGGGCAGTCACTCTAACCTCACCTCTGGTGTTTAACTCTTATGTCCATGTTTGGACCAAGGCTGTTCACTGCTCCACTGACACTGAAGGCAGCTGCAGTGACTCCTTGCCACTCCATGAGTCTGGCTCCCAGCAGCTCTCCCACTGGTCTCACAGTTGAGACTGCCAGATTCGATTGGGGTGGGCCATGAGGTCCTCTGCTCCCACCTCTGGAACCCACCTGCCATTACTAATTGGACAGCAGATGTGGAGAAGACCTGTTAATTGTCTGCCTTCCAGAAGATTCCCCTCGTGAACAGACCTCTCACCAAGCTGGGTTGGAACCCGGAAATGGTCCCGACCCGCAATTATTTCCAATGTCCAGAAGATTTCAGCCAATGTTATTTCAATAATTAATTAGCATATAATATGTTTATTAGCTCAATGAAAGTGAATTTAAATTTTACATAACATTTCCAGTACAGAAACAGCTCATTGGCCCAAATGTTTGTGCACCACATGAGCTTTCTCCCATTCCTCTCCATCTAATCCGATCGCATATTTTTCAATTTCTTTCTCCCTCACGTGCCCCTTAAAAGCATCTATGCTGTTCGCCTCAACTACTACTTGTGGTAGCAAGTTCCATTTTCGAACCACTCTGGGTAAAGATTAATGGGAACACCAGCATTTGCTGTCGCCTTGTACCATTCTCTCCTATGCTGTCAACCCTTTCTATAATATGCAAGTATCTTTTTCACTCCTGTCTATCTAAATATTGATCCCCACGATATAGAGCTCAATCTTCTTCTTTGGCCTCCTTGTCTCGGGAGACAATGGGTAAGCGCCTGGAGGTGGTCAATAGTTAGTGAAAAATGTGGCAGTAAACTGACTTCTCAGCATGGCCATCCATTGATCTGTTGAGCAAGAATCTTGACTAAGCACTTTTAAACCCAAAAGCAAAAAAGTAAAACCAGGAGCTAAATGTTGAAAAGGTGTTTTTCTAATGATATCAGCAAAAAGGATGAGTAGCTGGAAGATTGTCCACAATCACATAATAAATAGGACACAGGTATAAGAGCACCTTATATGGGTCAGAAAGAAAATTTAAATATCTGGTTTAGACGGCTGTCTTTTTGTAAAGCCAAAAGGTTTTGATTCCTTGTGTTGCCCTTATTGTTACAATATCTTTGTCTGTCACCACAGACCACGATTTGGAGAACAAAAATAGAAGTCAGAGTGTGACTGACACACAGGGTTGGCAGAAGAAACAGTTCTGAACTTTGCTGCTCAGCACAATTGTGGACAGGAAAGCTGCAGGCTCCAGTGGCGTTTAATTGTTCATTTGTTCAGTCTGATCACAGTAGACATTAAAACCCCAAGACTTCCTTGGTCAATGTAACAGAAGGCACATCTGCACAGTATGGAAATGGACACCCTTCCAGACAGTTTTCCTTCTCTCCAACAAATAACCCAGTTAAGACTGGCAAAAGATGAAAGCATTAAGTGCAAATGCCAATCTAGACTGGCACTCAGATATCAATCTTCTAGTTAGGCATCTCACATTCAAGCTTTGTGTCCGTCTAGCCCCTAAAGTCAGTCATTCATTTGATCTCATGTGTTTGAGAGTGATTTCAGTCGTTCATATAAGTAACATCAAGTTATTGTTTTTATGGGGCTTTGTTCACAGTTTATCTAGATTCTATTTGTTTCAAGTAGAATTTTGTAACATGAACTAATTTAATCTTCAACTAGCAACACATTAACATCCCAAATAAGTAACTGATCCATTTTATGACATAGTACTGAGGGAAATTTTGTAGTCCTAATGGAGCCTGTCTATTTTTCATGCAGTACATCAAACTTTTGTACATCTGCCTAACTTTGCATTTTGGCCAATTCCCAAAGTCTTCATTGTAGACAACAAAAAAAGCATCATTTATAACCCAGAGATAGTCTGCAAATCTTCATTGTTGGCAGGACGTTTTGTAAGACATTAAAATGATTGAAATGATATATTCTTGGCAGCATACTGTATTTCACCAGAATACATTCGTGGTTGAAGGAAAGGACCGAAATATAAGGCTCAAAATCATAAGGAATAGAATCGAGATCAAAGACTGGTATAGGATATTATTGAGAACATTCTGTCCTCCTGCCACCTCTGGAATTTCAGTAAAAATTATGCAACCAACATGCAATAAGCTTGCAGTTATCATGGAATGCAATGCATGCCTTCCAGAAATCTTAATCACAGGGTGCCACTGAACCAACAAATACAGCTTCTATCAGTGCCTATCACGCAAAGGCTTAAAGAATAGTCATCTCTTTCAGGCTCAGTAGAATCCAGCAACTGAACCTGTTGTAGTGCTGTACACTGCCAAATAAGATTTAACTTGTCAACTGGCACAAGCCTAGGTTTGCACTTTAAACAAAACATTATAGAATGTCATTAACTGTTCACCAGCAAAAATGATCTTTTGTTTTTCTTCACAAGATCCTTTTACAGCAGTACTATTGTGGAATGACACACAAGGCTACGTCATCGTGGGTTGTTTGTAGTTGAAACCGGCTGAGGTAGCTATATTCTTACAAGCTTTTGACTGGTGCTTATAGGTAAACTATTTTCTACAGCAGCTGAAAAAACACTTCATCCCATTTAATACTAGACTGAACACCAGACTAATCAGAATAATGTGAGAACAATATTCTATTGGCTTGTAAAACTACCTAGGTTATAACAGGATTAGATTCATAAAGATTCCAAAAAGATATGGAAAAAAGAACCTTGACTACCCACACCCTTCCTGCAGGTTCTGTACTCTTTTGTGTACCAATGTTCCCACACTTATCTGACCCATTGTGCTGCAATACATGCTTCATGCCTGCGCATGCAGCAATTTTTTTCCTAATTTATTTTACTTCCTTGATACTGATTTCATCTGTAGGTCTTCATTCAATGGCTAGGATGAGTAAGGCAGAAACTACTGGCGGGGACATAGCCCAGGTTTATGTACCATGTTCATGCACCATCTGCAAATCTGAACACTCTCATAATCCAGCAACTGATTGTTATTTCCCAAAGGATCTGGCCAGGAAATTGTTGCTGCTCTATTCCTCGATCTTAGTTTAGTTTAGTTTAGAGATACAGCACTGAAACAGGCCCTTCGGCCCACCGAGTCTGTGCCGACCATCAACCACCCGTTTACACTAATCCTACACTAATCCCACACTAATCCCATATTCCTATCACATCCCCACCTATCCCTATATATTTCCCTACCACCTACCTATACTAGGGGCAATTTCTAATGGCCAATTTACCTATCAACCTGCAAGTCTTTGGCATGTGGGAGGAAACCGGAGCACCCGGAGGAAACCCACGCAGACACAGGGAGAACTTGCAAACTCCACACAGGCAGTACCCGGAATTGAACCCGGGTCGCTGCAGCTGTGAGGCTGCGGTGCTAACCACTGCGCCACTGTGCCGCCCCTTCTCACTATTGGTCCCAACTGTAGCTCATACTAGAAACTGCTTCTTTGCTTATGAGGTAGTCTATATATAGGGACTGCAAGTGGGAATTCCTGGTCTGATAGATAAGAAATTCTCACTCACAAACAGCACCGACATGGAGAAAACCATCAAGGAGGAACTGCTTTAGTGAACTTGGTTGGTGGGGGGGGTGAGGGGTGGCTGGGAGACACGAGGGAGGAAGTCCTCCTGTCTCAGCCTTGGCTCATTTGATAGCGCTCTCACCCCTACGTCACGATGTTCTGTGTTCAACCCACTCAAGGACTTCAGCACGATTATTAAGGCTCTAGTACAGTATTGAGGGAGTGCTGCACTGTCAGAGGTGCTGTCTTTTGGATGAGACATTAAACCGAGGCCCGTCTGTGCCCTCTCAGGTGGACATAAAAGATCCCATGGCACTATTTTGAAGAAGAGCAGAGGAGTTATCTCCAGTGTGCTGGCCAATATTTATCCCTCAATCCACATTACAAAAACAGTTTATCTGGTCATTATCACATTGCTGTTTGTGGGAGCTTGCTGTGCGCAAATTGGCTGCTGCGTTCCCTACATTACAACAATGACTACTTCATTGGCTATAAAACACTTTGAGATATCCAGTGGTCATGAAAAGCGCTATATAAATGCTAGTCTTTCTTTTTTATTTACTGGGGTGTGTGCAATGGGGAGGGAAGGGAAAGTACCATCATATTATGGGAATGATGAAGGGGCAGAGAAGAGTTTCTTCATAGGCTGGAAAGATGGAGGGGGAGGAAAGTGCCTCAATGAAGGGAAGAGTGGCTGTTCAGGCCACATATTGTTGATGATCTGTTTGGCCTGTTGAACGCAGATATATAGAAAATGTCATTTTTTTCATGAATTTTATATGAAAAATCGGATCAATTGTGAAGTAAAAAATGTTCTAAAATTATCCAGAATACGCATTGTAATAGAAAAAGTCAAACTTTTTCTAAAGAAGTATGACCCTGGACCCTTAGAAGTGCATACGCAAGTGGCCCAAGGAGGTGGAGGTGGAAGCTGCATGTGCAAGTAAACCGTGGCTACCCGACCCGAATTCGACCCGGCCCGACGCCATGTGTCAGGTTCGGGTCGGGTCGGGTCGGGTCGGGTCGGGTCAGGTCACTCTTCTGGGTCTGGCCTTCGGGGTCGGCTCGGGTTGGGCCGGGTCAGACACAGTGACAGCCAGGACGTCAAGGCGGGAAACGTGCATTTGGACTCCGCACTAGTCTGCAGTGAGTGATTCCATCCAAGATAGAGCATAACCTCTTTAATATAATCAACTTTATTCCGGTGGTCGGATTGGGCTAGGTCGGGCGCGGGATAAAATCAAAGGACTCGGGCCAGGTCGTGCTCGGGTCGGGCTCAGGTTGGATGTGGTTCTGTCGGGCTCGGGTCGGGTTGCAGATCCGAGCAGGCCCTTATGTGAAAGTCATTTGTACAATTCTAACTGTACTGTCATAACCAAAAAAGGAGGAAGTTTATTTATATAGCTCTTTTCATGACCTCAGGGTGTCGCAAAGTGTTTCAGAGCTAATTAAGTACTTTTGAAGTGCAGCCATGGTTGGAAGATATTGAAATATAACAGTCAATTAGCACACAGCAAGATCCCACAAACGGCAATGAGATAAATGACTACTGTTTCTTTTAAGTGATGTTGGTTGAGCGATAAATCTTGGCCAGGACAATAGGAGAATTCCATGCTCTTCTTTGAATAATGTTACAGAATCTTTTATGTCCACCAGCCAGGGCAGGTGGGGCTTCGGTTTAAAATCTGATTCAAAAGAAAGCACTTCCAACAGTGCAGCACTTCCTCAGCACTACACTGCAGTGTCAGCTTACATTATATTTTCAAGTACCTCGGGCTGAATTTTCCTGGTTGGGTCACAATCCTGACCCAGGCAGTGCCATCAACATTCCCCCAACTGGCCCATTAATGGGCCTAATTGTCTACCCGCCACTGCCAAGTAGGTAGCCTCTGCCACGTTGACCCTTCAGAGGTGAAACATGTCAGGTAGCCAACCCAATATCCTATCTTGCAACTTTGCTTCCTAACCCACCTCTGCAGGTCCAGGAAAATTCAGACCCTTGTGTGGGGCTGATTCAGTGAAAAAGAGTGGCCTTGCCAAAGCATTTATTTTTAAACATGTAAAACTTAGATGACAAGCCCACAGACCAATTTTCCCTTCAGAAATCCAAACCAGACCAAGGGTTGAGACACATCTGGACCTTTTGGATTTTGTGAGTTTGCCACTTTTAGTTTAGAAGGCAAACAGGAAATGGGATTAAAGTAGACAGCCCCAGTTGGTGAATTAGCACTGGCACAGACATGACGAGCTGAATGCCTTCCTTCTAGGTTATAAATTCTACAATGGGCACTAAGAGAATTAAGGGATGTGCCGATAGGCTGAGAAAGTGGAGTTGATGCAGATGTTCAGCCATTATCTTATTGAATGGTGAAGCAGGCTCAATGGGCCATAAGGCCCACTCCTCTTCCTATTTCTTATGGTTCATATGCTGCATCTCAGTTAATGTACAAGTTCAATGTCCTTTGCTTATGCTAAACCAAGTGTTATAGGCAAGCTGTAAGAAACCAAGACTTCCTGTAGGTTACATGTTTACCATCAATATGCTTGTCCCAGGCAAAGGAGGTGGAGGGAGAGATCACCCCATGGAATAATTGAATGATACAGCACGGAAGGAGGCTATTTAGATCATCATGCCTGTGCTGGCTCTTTGGTAGAGATTTTCAATTCGTCCCAGTTCCCTTAGACAAGTTGGCTTGGGCTAAGATGTTACCCTGGCTCTTTTCAACAGCACAAAACTCTATCCTTTTAGGAAAACAATGGAACATGGGGATTTGTCCATCCTCTAAATAGAGGGTGGCAGTGGAGATATAGGCAGTTAGCTTGGAAGGGGAATTAATATATGCCACAGAATATGAAGTTTGCTGCACTGTACAATGGGAAATAAGACCATTTTATGTCTGTTGATACCATCCAAATAGGCATGGTTTCCAACTGAAAATGTGCATGTGCTACTCAACAGCTCAGCCTAAATTAGCTATTGTCACAAAAGCATGCTATTCCAGATGAT
Organism: Heterodontus francisci; assembly: GCF_036365525.1. Classification (NCBI taxonomy): domain Eukaryota; kingdom Metazoa; phylum Chordata; class Chondrichthyes; order Heterodontiformes; family Heterodontidae; genus Heterodontus; species Heterodontus francisci. The sequence continues at coordinate 38,960,381 of NC_090401.1, read as the reverse complement.
TTTTTTTTATTCCACTGGCTGGAAACCTGAATTAAGTATTAAAAAAGGAACAGATAAAAGGTAACTGCAGCAGCTAAAATGGCCATCACAATTTGCATCAGAATACCCTACATTTGAATGCATCAAGGCAGAGACATAGTGTTTTCTCAGTCCCCAGACAGATCAATGACCTGGGAATTTTGAGTGAACTACCTGTCCTGTCCCCATTAACAAGATATTAAAGGCAATCTCTTGGGACATTAAACTGGTGGAGACGAAGCACTCAAAGGCAATCATTTGAACAATGGCACCCTGGTTGAGAGAAGGGACTTCCTAGACATGAACTGATTAAATTGTAAGAGGAAATGTACTGGGTGATGGTCATGTGACATGCTGTACCATCTTTGTTTAAGCCGGTTTTTCTCTCTCTGCAGACCAGACAAGCAACTGGACACTGACCAGAGAAGACTCGAGTGGGGTTCCTCTCTCCCTATCTCTCTCCAATCCACCTTGCAAGTTTTGAACCCTGCCTGCTGGCCAAATCCACCTGGGCCTATCACTGCTGCAGGCAGAGACCCCATGAAGGAAACAATCTGCCTCACTGTTCTCCAAGAGAACCACTGAACCAACTGGCCACATCTGCAAACCAGAAGCCTCAAGACCACCGAGTTCATCTGGAAGACAGTCGAGTCACCAACCTCCGCAGTCTGTATATTCCTTTTTCTATTGCTCTGGACTTCAATCCAACCAAGTTATCCTTCCCTACTCTGTAACCAATTTGTGTGTGTGTGTGTGAACCTTGAGTGTGTATGTGTGTGAGAAAGTTGGAGCATAGTTTATTATTTTACTTAGATTGGTTTAAGCACAATAAAGTTAACCTCTTTCTTTGCTAAACTCAAGAAAACCTGTCCGATTGGTTGTTTTTACAATTGTAGCATATAAGTAGTTAAACACTCACTGAATTGGCAAGCACAATCACTTTAAAAAAGAAATAAACCCTGTTGTGGTCAAACAGGAGAGGGATAAGACGGGAACCCTTCGACCCCTCCTCACCTGATCGTAACACTATGCACTGTGCTCATCTTTCCTATTAACTTCACAATTTGCAGAGAAGAACACATGGTGAGTTTCATCCACTGTCAGTGCTGTAAATCAAGAACTTTGTAATGTTGTTGCCTATTTCCCTTTACTGGGATTAACAACATTCATTATGGGAGAATGATTTACGAAGGAGTCACTTAACATTACATGCTTACCTGTTAGCTGTAAAAACTGCTCAACGGTCCTCACTTCTCTTGTTTATAGCTACCTATTTGGTACAAGAGGAAAGAAAGGAGTCCCTTTGAGCCTTTTGAGGTTTCATTTCATTAATCCAATTTTATCAATGAACAGTAAAATCAGTAAGAAAATTGAACCTTGCACTTTATTTTTAAAGAGAAGTATTTGATTACAAACTCTTGATGCAGTGGCACAAACTATAACACATCACTTATGTATCATATTACTCTGACAAAAGTGATACACAGCCTTGTCTCTCCCTTAACAAAATCTGGTTTGTCTTTTTTAATTGCTGTTTGCCACCCAGAGGGTGGTGGAGGTCTGGAACTCACTCCTCGAAAGGGGATAGTGGCAGAAACCCTCATCGTATTTAAAAAACACTTGGATATGCATTTGAGGTGCCGTAACTTACTGTGTTATGGACCAAGAGCTGGAAGGTGGGATTAGGCTGGATGGCTCTTTTCCAGTCCGCAAGGACACAGTGGGCCAAACAGTCTCCTTCCGTGCACAAATCTTTCTATAATTCTATATAGACAAAACACAATTTTGGGCATTTTATAAAAGAAAAGGTTCTAGTGTGTTACTTGTAATTGGGAACCTTATGGTCTCAAAATTAAGCATTCAAACAGACAGTGAAAGGATTGTTATTTTCAAAAGGGTATGTCAATAATAAAAAGCCTAATGCTTAAACCATACATTGTGAGTTTTGCAAAGCACTTCCCTCTGCTGTCCTTAACAAAACAGGCTTTTAAACTAATAATGAGGGTATTTTTACAACATGTATATACATTGAATTATCAAGACTGAAGAATGCAGCATTGAGGAATAACAATCCAGCCCATCCAGCTTCCTCGGTCAGAACTCTCTAACTCAGCCCGGTGATGCCTTTTTTTGTATGATACACAGTGGTGGTGGTGGCATAGTGGTAATGACACTGGACTAGTAATCCAGAGGTCCAGGCTAATGCTCAGGGAACATGGTTTCGAATCCCACCATGGCTGATGGTGAAATTTGAATTCAATTAACAAAAATCTGAAATTAAAAAGCTAGTCTAATGGTGACTATGAAACCATTGTCGATTGTTGTAAAAACCCATCTGGTTCACTAATGTCTTTTAGGGAAGGAAATCTGTCATCTTTACCTGGTCTGGCCGACATGTGACTCCAGATCCACAGCAATGTGGTTAACTCTTAAATGCCCTCTGAAATGGCCCAGTAAGCCACTCAGTTTCTCAAGGGCAATTAGGGATGGGAAATAAATGCTGGGCTAGCCCACATCCCATGAACGAATAAAAAAAAATTCAGAACCCACCCATAGGCTGGGATTTTATGTGGCCCCGAGGTGGGGTAGGGGCAGAGGACCTGTCACCTCCCAATCGCCAAGTGATTTTCCTGAGCCAGAATAGGCCGATGAGGGCCTTCCTGCCCAGAGTCCAATTGAGACCCTTAAGTGGCCTAATAACAGGCAATTAAGGGCCTCTTCCCACTGCCACTGGAATCTTACCAGCAGCAGAGGGTGCCTCCACCATGTGAGGAGGATGCCTTGTAACATGAGGCACCCTCCCTGCAGACTTGGGGGGTGGGGTCCCTCCTTCATGAGCAAATGAGGCTTACAAAGGACCCCCACCGGAAACCACTTTACTCCCGGGACAACCCTCCCCCCCGGACCCCCTGCCCCCCTCGTCGGGGCCTTCCGGACTGTCCCCGGTGACCCCGCCTCACCTACGTCTGGTCCAGGGGTCCAGCGCTGGGCCTGGGTCCGAGACCTCAGCAGTACCAGCAGTGGCCAATTCTCCCAGTGGTGCTGCTGATACTGCTGAGCTGCCGGCCCTCTGTTTGGCCAGTAGTTCTTGGAGGTGGGATCTCCGTCTTTAAAGGGACGGGGATCCCGGTTGCTGAAACTTAGATTTAAAAAGACCGGAAGATTGCTCTGGGAAGGCGTAAAAAGGCCGAGGCCAGATTCCCCCCACCTTCTCGGCCTGGCACCGGGAGCCCCACCTCCAACACAAAATCCAGCCCACAGTTAATTTGTCTAGGTATTTCCCATTGCACAAAATAGGGAACTTGCTCATAAACCTTAAAGGATTTATCGGAAAAATGCACCACATTTGTGAGCATTGTTGCTACCAACGGGTGTTTCTCAACGTCTTTCAGCCTTTTCTGGGGGGCTATGAAGGAAAGATAAAAATGCTGTGATTGATGTTGATGTGAGGTTGAAGGAAACTATTTAAGCTATTAGCGCAATGCCAATATTGAGTGCATGATTGGAGGAATATTGGTCTATAATGGTTTTGTCAAAATAATGGAGAGGCTAATTGTGAGTGGCAGATGCATGGTTAAACGCAGAATTCCAAAACTTGCTGTCCGAGGTGCCTTACTCCATTGTTAGCTTCACAAAAAGGACATTTCACCATTGAAATATATTGAAAGTCATAAAGTTGTTGTATTTGCCATTAGGTATGAACTAAAGCACCACAGAAAGTTATGTCTTGTTCATTTCAGTCTAAGTACCCTTTTAGTGATGAGATACGTGTTAATTCCTGCCAGTAAACCTCTTAATTATTACAAGTGTGGAGTCTCATTCCTACAGATTTTAGTTGCTGAAAATTTTAAAAATGTAAAATCTAAAACTTTCTTTTCCTTTCTGTCTTTTTTTTATCTCTCTCTCTTAATCCAGTCTTTCCTTCCCTCTTTTTACTCGCTTTTCTGTACCAGATTTGACATTGAAATCATTACATTACGACTTACATTTCCTTGTCAGTCCTCATGCTGTTAATTTGACAATCCTTCAATCTAATTTGTGAATGAGATACACAGTTGCTTGCCCTGTTCAGATCTGAGATACTTGCTTTCCTTCCCTGCATTGTTATCAGCTCACTTTCAGCAACTCGCCATGCAAAATCTTTTTTAAAAGTAAATGTGCAAGGCAAATTGTTAGATGCCTTGCTACAGCAAATTCTGGCCCAATATTGACATCATACTCTTCCCTTGACAAGCACAAAAAATCTGGAGGAAACCGAAATAATGGATGTGTTTCTATTACTGGAACACTGCAGGTTCCTAAGAAAATTAAATTTATAGTTGTTGGGACAGTAACTGCTCGTAAACCTCTGATCTCAATTGCCCGATGGGATTTTCAAGCTAACAGAGGAAAGAGTTCTGGAGAGAGTTAAAAGCCACTTAATAACAATAAATGGGAAATATTAAAGCACAATTTGCATTCACAATTGCCCAGGCTAAAATAGGTATGTATCAGATATATTGTGTAAAGGTATTAAATGTCAAATTTGGGTCAGTCTTGAAGGGGAATTTCATAGCTCATTTATGCTTGTAATGTTGTGTTATGCAGTTCCCTTCCACCATGTGATCATTTATATCTAAAACAGCTGGCCATCAAGTAACGTCTACTGCACAATCCAGACTAAGGTTTGTGTAGATATTTAATTATTCCAGCAACAACTGCATTGATTTTCATCAGCTCTCAGCCAAGCTTTCAAAATTAAGTTATTCACAATGACTCGGTGTGCCATTGAATTGAAACCATTTGGGCCATTTCTTCCTTCCTCAATCTTGTTTCCTCCTGTAGCAAACAAGTGGCAAGTATGGGTAATATCATAAGATCATAAGAAATAGGAGCAGAAGTAGGCCATTCATTTCCTCGAGCATTTTCCGCCATTCAATAAGATCACGGCTGATCTGATCGTGATCTTAACTCCACTTTCCTGCCAGCCCCATAACCCTTGACTCCCTTGTAGACCAAAAATCTGTCCAACTCAGCCTTGAATATATTCAATGACCCACCCTCCACCGCTCCTTGGGGAAGAGAATTCCAAAGATTAATGATACTTTGGGAGAAATAATTCCTCCTAATCTTTGTCGAAAATGAGACCCCCCCCCCCCCCCCACCCCACTTATTTTGGGTAGGTGTCTTTGAAGGCAGCTTGGGTCCCAGGTTTGAGGTCCCTCACAGTGGGGTGCCCTTTTGAACTATTTGAACTGCCAGAAAAAGTAAAAGCTATGGCTACCTCATCCAATCCCATTCACCAAAATGTAAATTAAACATCTCCTGCATAGACTTGCAGAATAGTTTCTAGACATCTGAACATAGGTACTATAGATTTAACTGCACTTGTTTGCAGCCAGAGCACAAGGCAACATTGGGGAAAGTGTTGAAGTGGGACTTCTCAATTGTAACTGGCAATCAAGCATAAAATTATCTAATTCAATGGATTCAGATTTCCTGACATAAAAAGAGATGATGGAAATGCTCAGCAGGTCTGACAGCATCTCTGGAGAGAGAGAAAAACGAAGCTAATGCTTCAGGTCAATGATCTTTCGTCAGAATGGAAAGGTTATTGACCTGAAACATTATCAGGGATAGGCACCAACATGTTGCACCATGGACATTTGACAATATTATTGGCTCAGCCATGGACATGAGGGCAATTAATCTGTATATAAAGTGTATAGCTAACCTAATGCCATCAAAGGAGTTTTTCTGATTTAAAACACACTTCTCCCTATAAATAAAGTAGCTAAGCATAAAAACATCAATGGAGAGCAGCACAGCTGTATTAGCTAGCTAGCAAACAAAACAATATGCAATGCCAATTACTTTTGTTGACATAATAGAGCTTCAATTCATCACGGTGTTGCCTGAAATATAAGTAATCAAATGTCAGTACTCAGCAGTTAGTTTGCTGTTTATAATCATTTTTACAATCAATGCTAATCTTTTAAGTTTTATGAAACTTTTATAAACCATGTTTTAAACTTGGTGTAATGATAGCTTTAGGAACCTGACAGAAACCAGTAATAACAACTTCTGTAGTTTGGTTTTTAAAACTTCTACCTCATCATAAAACTCAAATCAGTTTCCATCCTAGTGGATAGGAATGTGCACCCATCTATGTTATCCACATCACCAGTAGCTGAGGAATCCCGCAAATTTTGGGGAGGTGGGAGAAATAAGGAAAAGGGGGGGAAAAGTCTTTGAATCAGCCTGCAGATGCACAAGATTGGGATTTAATATTCAATTTCATAACTTTAATTGCTTTAGGAGCATCAAATTATGGCCTGTTTTACTGACTTGTGTAGATTGGTATAAGGCTTTGTAAAAAATACTTTTCTCTGAAATTCTCTTCCTTTCTGAAGGCATAGATTCTCTTTAATAGAATACAGTTCCATGGGAAACGTTTACTCTTCAGCATGTGATTCCAGAATACAACATTCATGCACAAGCTTTGACAGGCTATGCAGCCACGGACGACATCACCACTGAACCAGACACTGCCCTCAACCAACAACCACATTTACACACTTCAAGCAGAGGTCATTACATAACGATCAGGAACTCTTGCCAATTTTCCTTCCTTGACCCAAGGACTTAAGCACAACTACTCAAATAAAATCAGCTAATTCTGTGTAGACAGGGGTTTAATTTGGCAACTTCCTGATCAGTATGGTTAAGGCAGTAACATTTCCGAGCTTGGTTACTTTTAAGGCCTAGCTGAATACCTTATGCGTTGTACTGAATACAAAAACGTCCCCCATCCCAAATAAGAAAACAGAAGTTTAATTCCCAGAGTTTGCTTGTCTCCATTGGAGAGCTTTGTTTCAAGTTTTGGCTTTTTCTTTGGAGCTTCATTTTGAATACTGCCATTTGCCACTGGCCTCACACTCTGAATTGCGCATCACCTCCCTCCGCCAGCACCGCTCCCTGCCCCGCTCCCAATGGTCAGCGTCCCTAATTGACAGCACCAATTTTCCCAGCGAGTCCCGCCTCCCTGCAAACCTATTCGGCGGAGATCCGCGTGCAGGGCAAACTATTTGTGCTTTTGGCGGGCTGCAATGAAACCTTTGGTGGGTCAGATTCTGGCCCATGGGCCATATGTTGAACAGCCATGTTCTAGGATCTAGCCCAATGCCCCAATAATCCCAATCCTTTCGAATTACTTTCTCTCCTGGTAATTTTAAAATGTCTTGCTCCAAGCCTTTAAGCTTGTGTTTTAAAATAACCTAACCACTAGGTTAAAAACGTGGTGTCCTTCATGCAAACTCGTGTGTTATATGCATGCAAATCAACAATTTACATTCACATTTCAGACTGAACTTTTTATACAATACATTTTATACTCATATTGTGAATTTGCATACAAATTGCCACTTGCAACAGGCCAGTATTATTTATTTCAAATTGGTCCTTGTTGGGCTAGTACTGACTACATTGCCATACTGTCTTGGCAGGTTGTGGAAAGATGGATTGGTAGCAGACATGGGTCTGATCCAGGACAACTAGTAGCTAAAAATCACTTTGTATTTCCTCATGATTTAACAGTGAAAACACATTTCATTCCAAGTAATTTAATGGAATAGGGTTTAGGGAGGGTGAGGCTCTACCTGAATTATCAGGTTTGCCATTTGGCTCTGGTTTGCTTAATACTCAATTTCAAATCTCTAAGGCAAATGACAATACAAATGCTTAACACAGCTTTTACCCATTTCTGTTTCAAGACAAACTCCAGTAAAACAAATACTCCTCCAGTGCTTTGAATTTAAATGCAGGACACTGTCCAATTGACCCTGAGGTTTTAATCAGACAATACGATGATGATATATTATCATGTGGTCATAGAAAATGTATACTGTGGGCAAAAAGGAGTAAGGTGTTTGCCATTCAAATAGAGCCCTGGTTTGTTCGAATGAGATTAGGATGGAAACTAAACATGGCTTTGTCAGAAACTGCATGTCAAGACAGTTTTGAATTTAAGAGTGATCTCCCCAAAACAAACAATCTAATGTATTCTAATGCGTCATTCCATACAATGCTTCTTTTTCCACATGGATTAAAATGGAGGTGTCAGTAAGTTCACGCAGCTGCACCAAGTGTACAATGTTCTTTTAAGTGGTAGGTGGTGGTTAAGATCTCATTACGTTTGTGGTTTACAGTGTATTGAACCACAACACAAAAATCCGAAAAATGCACCAGAACAGCATAATAGAAGGCTAGGTGAAATTATGATGCATTCAATATTTAAGTACGTCTATAATGATATTTCTGATCAACATATTTCAGTCATACAGTATTGAATATATTGGGAGATTAAATTAAAGAGGCTTGTTCACTGATGCCATCTCAATGCACTTCCATTTCAAAATGGTAGCTGTAATATAAAAGCTGAAGCTGCTTTATTTGCACATATATGCATAGAACTTTCTTGATGGAGCAATATGCAAAGCCACCATCTCGAATAATCCAGTAGGCCTTTGCTCTGTAGTTGTTAGCTGATTTCAGTTGGCAAGCAATTGGGTGATATAATTGAGTCTAGAGGTGCGTGGGGGAGAGGGGGGGTTTGGTGTGTGGGGGAGGGGGACAACATCTGCTAAAAAAGTGTGCATGTGTGGATTGTTGATGAGGACAGGGTTCAGCTGTCAAGTTCTTAAATGTCAAATAGCCTTGATGTTCACTGGCTCACACATGAAGGATGATTCTGGCTTTATTGCATTGTACACTACAGTAATAAAGTGCCTTCAAAAAAGAAAAAACAAGCCTATCCTAGATTAGAGCCATTGTTGAAAAAAAATAGATTTTCCCAAAGAACATTGGCTCAGATTTTGCTGTCAAAATGGTGAGGCTAATGATGCTTACTATTACTTAAGCATAAATGATACAGCAACTTCAGACGAGACATCGTTAAACGTCATTACCCAAAAGTTGTTGCCCAAGATGAACCGCTCTGCTGATAACTTTGCTGCCTCACCATTTACATGCATTGAATGGAGTGAAGTTGCTGTATTTGTGCAGTAGATATGAACGAAATCCACTACAGCAAGTTAAGTCTTATCATTATGCTTCTAACAATGTGATAAATTACTGCCCATCAACCTCTTTGGCATTGAAAAATTACTATTAGAAGTGTGCAGTCTCATTCCTTCAAGTTTTAATTGTTGTTGGAGATTTCAAAAATGTCAAATTTAAACATTTATATTTTACTTTGTCTTTTGGAACTGTTTCCCTCTTTGAACACAATCTTCCTTCCCCACAATTTATTTCTCTTTCTGTACCTCATTTGACATTGAATTCACCCACTGTAACTTATGCTTCCTTCTCAGTCATTCCTTTGTGTATTTCTCAATCCTTCATTCTGATTAGTTGAGGAGGAACACAGTTGTTTTCCCTGTTCACTCAAGTCCCAGCTACATTGTTTCTCTCACTATCAGCTCACACTTCTAGCTACTCACCACGCAAAAAAATTAACATTTGAATGTGCAAAGGCCCTGGTGCAGCAAAATCTGGGTGCTTATCACTGAACAGATTTGACATCTGACTCAGCAGTTCAACTGATGACAAAAAAATTCAAAGTTATACTTAATGTTTTTCTCTGGTTGGTTAAATCTGACAAGAAAAAAACTTGCATTTATAAAGCACCTTTCATGATCTCAAGAGTGTCCCACAAAAATAACCTCTGGCCCCAAAACAAAAATTAACCAATATGATCCAGAATTGAAAGGTTACAGTTATGATGGAAAACTTAAAAATTGGGGCTTTATTCACTTTAACGAGAAGGTTTAGGGCTAAGGCAAGCAATTCAGAAAAGGTTCACTAGGCTGATTCCTGGGATGAAGGGGTTGTCTTATCAAGAACAGTTAAACAGGTTAGGCCTTTTTTCATTGGAGTTTGGAAGAATGAGAGGTGATCTTATTGAAACATATAAGATTTTAAGGGGGCTTGAAAAGGTAGATATTGAGAATATGTTTCCACTGGTGGGGGAATCTTGATCTAGGGGACATAGTTACAGAATAAGGGGGCACACATTTAAAACTGAGATGCAAAGGAATTTCTTCTCTCAGAGGGTGGTGAATCTCTGGGATTCTCTACCTCAGAGAGTTGTGGAGGCTAGGTCACTAAATGTATTTAAGGAGGAGGTGGATAGATTTTTGAAATCTCGGGGAGTCGAGGGTTAGGCAGAGCAGGCCCGAAAGCGGAGTTGAGGCCTGGGACAGATCAGCCATGATCTTATTGAGTGGCGGGGCAGGCTTGAGGGGCTGAATGGCCTACTCCTGCTCCTATTTCTTATGTTATTATGTTACCCACCTCTACCATTGCCTTCAGCTGCTACTGAAGCCTTCAGATATGTCTTTCTCCCCTTCAGTCTTGACCAATCCAATACTGTCCTGGCAGTTTCCCATTCTTGTTCCTTCATAAACTTCAGCTCATCCAGAACTGCAGTCTGCATCTTAAACCTCACTAAGTCCTGCTCCCCCATCACTCCTGTTCTCTTTGACCTACATTGGTTCTGTCTCCAGTGCCCCAAATTTAAAATTCTCTTCCTTGTGTTCCTTTGTACAACTAAAAAAAATTTCTTCAAGGTCTCAACTCTCCCTAATTCTGTAACCTCCTCTATTCCCACAACCATACCCAAACTCTCTTTTTTTTCTGGTTTCAACCTCTTGTACATCCCTCCTTCCTTTCAACCCACCATTGGCAGTTGTGCCTTCAATCACCAGAGCCCATGTTCCAGAACTCCCTTCCAAAATTCCAAAATCCTCTGCCTCTACACTTCTCTCACCTTCCTTAAGGTCCTCCTTAAAATTCACATCTTTGATCAAGCTTTTACTCGCCTCTTCCCTCCTCCCCCCCCCATATCTCCTTTTGGTTCAGTGTCCATCTTTTCATTATACCTCTGTGAATCACATTGTGATTTTTTCTATGCTAAAGGTGATAAATAAATGCAAGTTTTTGTTGTTATAGCATCTAATCCCATTCCCAGATATAGGCTTAGCATTTGTTGAAGGAGTTGAAATGAACATCATAATTACTTTTTCCACACAGTCATTACCTTGTGTTTTGTACCCCTTCTTGACGCTAGTTAATTTTAAATTAGTGTTCTCAAGTTCCACAGTCAGAGTCCAAGTGTAATAGCCTCCATCATGTCTACTTCTCAGCATTTTAAAGGACCTAGGTCATGCCTGCCCTCACAGGCAAGGCTGATGAAGGTAGATTACTTTGCAGATATTTTCACAAGTGTACTCAGTGAATAATGTAAAAGAGCTGCTGGTGCTCTTAAAAGCAGGCACACCTGACTTTTAATATCCTGTCCTTGTTCTTTATTGTCTAGACAAATAATTATAGCTATATATCCCCATCCTTAGCAGTACTGTAAGGAACTGCAATGAAAAAAACTGCACTAAAATGATGGCCAGTACATCAGGACAGACAGCATAGAGTCTGCTAGTCTGACAGGTAGACACATGGGACAAAGTGTAACAATCACCGTGTATTTCCACAGTGATTACTTCCCTATTAGAAATGAGAATCGAAAACAATAAACCTGAGGCCCACTAACTCATACTTTCTATACCGTAATTTTCATATTATCTGTGTGTGTGTGTGAGTGTGTGTGTTTGTGTCTTCAGGTCCAGCAGGCAGTGAGGTGGGGAGAGGCAGGGCTCCCTGGAAGTAATTAAAACACAAACTTTTTTTTGTCGAATGCTTGAAAGGCTGTGTCAGCAGAAAGGAAAACAGTGACCATCACTGAAGTGATTTATTTTTCATGGTGGTGATTGTTATCAGTCATTGGCACCACTTACTAATCAAGAAAGTTGTCTCAGTGGCTTGTTGTACTTTGAGTCCCTACCCCTCCGTCCACGACTGGCAATGTACAAGATCCTACCCTAAAACCAGGATGATGTATTGTAGTGGCCATAAACCTGCAATTCTCAGGTCACAGGTACAGGGTGAAACAAACTAGCTACCTTCCACGCGTTGTGGTTGTGAAATGGAAAGAAAGTAGCTTCTGGCTGTAAACAGTGAACCCTTCAGGTAAGAGAATTGGTTTCCCTCAGTAGCCCATAATGAGTGTGCAGAGATGCCAAAAAAATGTGGCTGTGGCTTCTTATCACCTTCCAATCTAGACATTGCTATTTTTAATTTACATACTGTGTCTGAACAACAGCTTGCCAAATTCTCATGAGTCAGTGCCGATATGTCCTGGAGGGTATTTTTCACTTACTCACAAGTTGTGTCTGACAGCCAAGCCAAATCTCCGTCTCTCCTGTTTAACCCTTCAGGAGTCTTCCTGCATCACATCCAATCTGAAGAGAGTTCTATGTTTCTGACAACACTGAAAGCCCACAATCCAGTCCAGGCAGGATATTCTGAACAGTTACTGCTGAATTTACCACTATGTATTTTTTACTAAGCTATAATCCTTTACGGTTTTCTAGAAGCTATTCCCAATTGGATGTAACACATAGTGGATTGCACATTGAAGCAATACAAGTAAAGAAATCCCAAGTACAAGGAATTGGGGGAAAAACCTTTCAGCTTCTTATTAGGGAAATAAAGAAAAACATTATCCAGTGAATCTCTCAGACAACACCATCCTCAGTTGTTCAATCTAAAGAATGTGTACTGCCACTCCGCAATAATTATCATTGTCCTGCTCCCCAACTTAAGATATCCTCAGTAGCATTAAATCCAGTGGTTCCTGAAGTGGAGAAAATGGCACTTGGGTAACATTTGACACGAATAAGCCAGTATGTTCAGTACCCACTTGAATAATCAGCACTATGTTTGTTTCTACACATTCAAAAAAGGGGTTAATCTTGTTTAGCTCTGCTAAAATGTCTCTGCTTCCTGGAAAATCTGAGTGGACTGACAGCATCCCGAAAACATCTCATATGAAATAACCAGGTATGACATGATGCTAATGATTCACCATTCAGCAGGAGTGGGTGGAAGAGGAGTTAATGCTTTAAAGACTACAGTCACAATTCGGCAATTAAAATTTCAAAAAAAACCCTAGACATCATTGGGTGGAATGCAAACCTCCCACTTGTGTACCATACTAGCAAGATCATGTATAGATATGTGCTTCAAAAACATCACTTACCTCTGCTTTTTGGCTCCAGTCCAGACATTAGGCGCCAAGGAGAAATTAAACCTTTTCATGGGACATCTACTGACCATGTTCACAGGGAAGTTTTGGCCCCCTGCATATATGGAATAATGGGACACCGAAAATGGTATTAAACACAATTATTTTGTTTCTTCGCTCCTTAAAAGCTGCCAGTTTTAAGTGGAAAGTGTAACCTTTTAGATATTAAGTTGAGACCAAGCTAGATAATTGAGTAAACTTACACAAGTCATTTTAGGCTGTCAACTTAGTGTGAAATCATCCATAATGAAAGAAAACTCAAAAATGCAGGGTCCTGGACATACAGACCAGGGAACTTGATATACAGAACTCCAAAACAGAAAAAAAGTACAAATTGCATAAAAAATTGGCAGAAATTGGCCAAAAATTGGTCTCGCTGCATATTCCCCTCTCTCACTTTATAGCCATTCAGATAATAATCTGCCTTACTGTTTTTGCTACCAAAGTGGATAACCTCACATTTATCCACATTATACTGCATCGGCCATGAATTAGCCCACTCACTCAACTTGTTCAAAGCACGTTGAAGCCTCTCTGCATCCTCCTCACAACTTACCCTCCCACCCAGTTTTGTGCCATCTGCAAATTTGGAGATATTACATTTAGTTCCATCATCTAACTCATTAATGTATATTGTGAATAGCTGGGGTCCTAGCACCAGTCCCTGCAGTACCCCACTAGTCACTGCCTGCCATTCGGAAAAAGACCCATTATCCCTAATCTTTGTTTCCTGTCCGCCAACCTATTTTCTATCCATCGCAATACACTACCACCAATCCCATGCGCTTTAATTTTGCATGCTAATCTCTTATGTGGGATTTTGTCGAAAGCCTTCTGAAAGTCCAAATAACCCACATCCACTGGCTCCCCCTCATCAACTCTACTAGTTACATCCTTGAAGAATTCTAGTAGATTTGTCAAGCATGATTTCCCTTTTGTAAATCCATGCTGACTCTGCCCGATTCTACCACTGTTCTCTAAGTACTCTGCTATAAAATCTTTGATAATGGACTCTAGAATTTTTCCCACTACCAACGTCAGGCTGACTGGTCTATAATTCCCTGCTTTCTCTCTACCTCCCTATTTAAATAGTGGGGTTACATTAGCTACCCTCCAATCTGTAGGGACTGTTCCAGAGTCTATAAAATCTTGGAAGATGACCACCAATGCATCCATTATTTCAAGGGCCACTTCCTTAAGTACTCTGGGATGCATACCATCAGGCCCTGGGGATTTATTAGCCTTCAATCCCATCAATTTCCCCAACACCATTTCTCTATTAATACTGATTTCTTTCGGTCCCTCTCTCTCACTAAGCCCTGTGTTCCCCAACATTTCTGGTTTGATATTTGTGTCCTCCTTTGTGAAGACAGAACCAAAGTATGCATTTAGTTGGTCAGCCATTTCTTTATTTCCCATCATTATTTCCCCTGTTTCTGACCGTAAGGGACCTACATTTGTCTTCACCAATCTTTTTCTCTTCACATACCTATCGAAACTTTTACAGTCAATTTTTATGTTCCCTGCAAGCTTGCTCTTTTACTCTATTTTCCCCTTCTATGAAATGAGAAGAAAGGGGGAAATTTTTCCAGTTCCATGGAGGCAGGTTGGGAAATGGGGATGGGGGGCAGGAAAGTACCAGAAATCCCATCAGAATGGTTCCCTTACCTGGTCCTGCCTCCAGGCAAGCTTCCCAGAGGCGGGATACTACTGGAATCGGCAGCCCACTTGACATAATTAAAGTTTCAATCAAGGGCTATTTTCTGACACTAATGGAACTGTTATGGAAATGTGTTTTGTTGAATGATAATTTTCTTTGGTCCACTGACTGGAGATCTAAGGTTTTTTTTAAAGAAATTTTTTTAAAAACCTATAAAACAAGATGACTGCTAACAGCTTAAGATGATCATTTAGTTTGCTACAATGTATCCTACATTGCAAAGGGCTGAGGAGATAGATGAAATGTCTGCTAATTCCCCAGCAAGAACCTAGACCCAGGACGTTTAAGGGAACTGTTTTTTCTCTTTCTTTTCGCAAGAAGGAGAAATACTGTTAACTGTTATGTTTGAATGACTGAGTGACTGTCATATGACGCCCCTCCTCATCTGTGGTTTTTTAAGCTGGTGTTTTTCTTTGCAGCAGAGGAGAAGCAATTGGACTCTGACATGAGCAGACCCTAAGTGCTCTCTCACTCTCTCTCCATTCCAGCTTGAAAACTTTCAAATCCTGCTTGTTGACTGACCACCTTTGCACACTCCGGCTCAATCAGATACCCCATTGGAGGAATCATCTGCATTGCTGTCTCCAAAGAGACTCACGTCAGCAGGGTAGGGGGGTGGGGGAGCGATCCGCCCTAGCCATGTAAATGAGCTGCTGTGTCTAATATCACAGCAGCGCCGCGCAGTAAAAGCTGCCGGTGCAGGCTGCCATCTTTGAAGCTCACCAAAAATTCAGCCCAATGTGTCCACTGGCTTTAGTCTCTTTGAATTAGTTTAGGGACATGAGGTGAGAGGTCCTCTAAAACTAATCAAGGAGATGTTTTTGGGACCCAGGGACGAATCTTAGACTACATCTCCATGTTCCGAGAATGGCTCACAAGAGCCTCCCAGACAACTATGAAAAGGCAGGCTGATAAACATGCCAAGGCTAGAACATTTCAGCCCGGAGACCATGTGTTAGTGCTATTACCAACACATGGAGAATCATTGAAAGCCCAGTTTAGTGGCCTGTACAGAGTAGTAAAGAGAATTCGCCAGGTGAATTATGTAATTGACACCCCAGATCACAGGAAAAAGCAAAGGCTGTGCCACATCAATATGTTAAAACGGTATCACCACCGGGAAGGGGACAAACAAGCCCAGGTCTGTCAGGCAATCAGAAAAGAGGAGGGCAAAAGTGACAGTGAGGACGAGTTAGAGGGAGGCCTGGAGGATTCCCAAATCAAACCCCCTACCGTACGGTTAGCTAACACTGAAATGCTAGGGAAATTAGATACCATACTCTCCTATTTAAACGCAGAACAGAGAGGAGACCTAAAAAGGCTGTTCACAGCATTTAAAGGGATCTGCAGGGACAAACCAGGGTGTACAGCCCTAACCCTACACAATGTCGATATAGGAGAGACCTTCCCATAAAACAAAATTCCTATTGCCTGGGTCCCAGGGAACTGACCCAAGTACGGGAGTAAATTCAGTATATCCCGGAGCACAATCTGAGTGAGCCCAGTCAAAGCAGTTGGAGTTCCCCAGTTATGCTGTTGCCCAAAACTGATAGCTCTACAAGGCTCTGCATTGATTACAGAAAGATTAAAGTAGTGACCAGATCTGCTTCTTACCCAATTCCCCGTCTGGAAGACTGTACAGATAGAATAGGAAACCCCAACCACATAACCAAAATAGACTTGTTAAAAAGGTACAAGCAGGTTCCCTTAACCCCCCGAGCTAAAGATATCTTGACTTTTGTCAACCCAGACAGCTTATTCCAGTGCTGGGTGATGCCCTTTGGATTAAGAAATGCCCCAGCCACCTTCCAAAGGCTGATGAACTAGGTAATGGCTGGCCTCCCCAACTTTTTAATGTACCTGGATGATCGGTTAGTGTACAACGACACCTGGGGAGACCACCTAGACCAGTTAGAAGCCCTCTTCCAAAGGTTACAGTCGGCTGACCTCATGATAAATCTTGCAAACAGCGCATTCACTGAAGCTCAAGTAACCTACTTAGGGCATATTGTGGGTCAAAGGAAAGTGTTACCCAGAGAAGCAAAGGTACAGGCGCTGATAGATTTTGCCGTCCCGAGGACCAGACGGGAAATAATGCGATTTTTGGGGGCGTGTGGGTTTTACTGCAAGTTTGTCCCAAACTTCACCACTATAGCACCCGCACCCCCCCACCCCCAACCCCGACAGATTTATTACAGAAAGAAGCAAAGGTAGTGTGGTCAGGGAGGTGCCAAATAGCTTTGGAGAGGCTGAAAGCTAGCTTAACCAATAAACCGGTGCTGGCAGCTCCAAACCTTAACAAACCATTTAAAGTGGTAGTGGATGCTTGTGCCCTAAGGGTAGGTACCATCCTGCTCCAAGATGATGAGTTAGGCACTGAGACACCAGTTGGGTACTTCTCCAAAAAATTAAACAAACATCAAAGGAGATCCTCTACTGTGGAGAAGGAAGCCCTGGGACTGTTGCTGGTCTCAAAAATTTTGAGGCGTATGTCCAAAAAGAATATCGAGACCATGGCTTATACCGACCACAATCATTTGCTTTATAGAAAAAATCATAACCCATAATGCAAGGCTTTTTCATTGGAACCTGATTCTGCAACCTTATCATCTAAAGATTATTCACATTGCAGGGAAAAACAACGCGATAGCTGACACTTTATCTAGAGTTTAGCTCAGCATGGAACCATCCTGGATAAAAAAAAATTAAAGCAGTGTATGGCTATGACAGTGAGACTGCTGAGTGTGTGTGTATACAGTTTTTTTTAAATTTGTGGCCTCATAATGAAATGCTCCTGTGTCATATTTCATTTCGCGTGGTGGGGAAGTGTTACGCCAATGTGTTTGGTTGAATCATAATTTTTTTTGGTCCATTGACTGGAGATTTAAAGTTATATATACTTTTTAAAGAAATTTAAAAAGAACATTTAAAACCAGGTGACTGCTAGCAGCTTAAGATGATCACTTACCTTGCTACACTGTATCCTACATTGCAAAGGACTGTGAGGAGGGAAACAAAATGTCTGCTAATTCCCTAGCAAGAACCAAGACCTGTAATGAGTTCTTTTTATGTTGTCTGAAGCAATATAAATGAGATGTGTGGAGTCCAGTTGGTTGAAGATCTCAAACAGGTTTATTTACAGCTAAACTATTATATACAGTACAGAGCTAACTATTTACAGAACCTGCCCTTAGGTGTTACAGTAGCAGAGTGACTCTGGCTTCAAGTCATATGTCTGCATCCTGGCACTTAGCTCATTAGCTTACTAAGATCTTAAAGGGACATCACTCTTAAAGGTAATCATACAACAAGACCCAGGAAGTTTAAGGGAGCTGTTTGTTCTCTTTCTTTTAGCAAGAAGGAAAAATACTGTTAACTGCTATGTTTGAATGACTAAGTGACTGTTATTTGACAAGTCCCTCCCCATCTGTGTTTTTTTAAGCTGGTGTTTTTCTCTGCAACAGAGCAGGAGCAACTGGACTCTGACATGAGCAGACCCTAAGAGAGGGTCCCTCTCTCTCTCTCCATTCCAGCTTGAAAGCTTTCAAATTCTGCTTGTTGACTGACCACCTTTGCACACTCCAGCTACAATCAGATGCCCCATTGGAGGAAATCATCCACATCGCTGTCTCCAAAGAGACTCACCGAACCAATCATCTACTATTTCAAACTAAAAGCCTCAGGACCACCGAGATCAGCTAGAAGCCAGCCGAATCATCAACCGCCACAGACTGTATACCTCTTTTTTCTATGGACTCTAAACTAATCTACCTTTCCACACTCTGTAACCTATTTGCGACTGTGCAAACCTGCAGTGTGTGTGGGTGAGTGAACGTTGGCGTATTTATTATTTTATTAGTTCAGTTTAGGTACAATAAAGTTAACCTCTTTCTTTGTTAACTCAAGAAAACCTACCCAATTGGTTCTTATTATGATCATAGCAAGTAAGTAATCAAACACCGACTGAATTACCCAGCACATCCACTTTACAAATGAATTAAACCTGTTGTGGTCAAACAAGAGAGAGAAAAGAGGGAAGCCCCTCGACCCCTCCTCACTTGACCATAACAGAAGTTTCTCAGCATCGCATGGGTTCCCGGCTATGTCAGGAGCCTGACAATGCTTCGGAGGCGGCCTCTGGGTGGGAGGTCAGAGGGCCATCAGAGGCTAAATGAAATGCCAGTATCAGGGAGCTGAAGGCTAGAAGAGGTCCAATTATGTTCGCAGGCATTATTGTGGAGGGGTGGTGGGGGGTTCCCCCTCCAATCTGAGGTCCCTCACAGTTCTGGGCCTTGTTTTTTTCAAACTGACTCTGGAAACTTTTCTGAGCACCTCCATTTTGAGATACCCTCTAACTCTCCCTTTTCTTCAGCATCTCTAACCTCACCTGGTGGGGCTGCCAGCCGAACATTCCTGTGGGCCCTCCCGTTGGCCCTCCTGCATCCCTGTTCCGCCCTCCATCCTTAATTGGATGGTGAATGCGGAGGTGACTAATTAGTAGGCCGCCTCCTGTAAACTTGAGCCGGCGGGTGTGCTGCTGAGCATAAGTGCAACAAACTCACAGCAGAAGGGCACCTAGAACTGGTGCTCATTTCAGTTGCTCATTTATGTGAACTGAAAAAGAATGTGGGGACAGAATGGAATTCCGTTTGGATTGCTCTAGTAAAGATCTGGCTGGATTTTATGGTGGGCAGAGGGAGCCCGCCACCAGCCAAAAGGTTGGTGGTGATCCCACCTCTGCTGGGCCTGGGAACCCAGACCAGGTTTTACGATCCCCAGGCCCTCAATTGGTCTTGGGCAGGACTTCCACCACCTAATGGAGCTGCCAGTCAATCAGTGGGCCGGCAGCTCTTAGTCCCAGCAGCGCCACCAGGAGCGGTGACCACTGCTAGGACTACACCCAGCTGCAGGATGAAGATGGAGGACGGCCCCGGAAATGAGATACGTTTTAGGGCCTTGCCGGTGGCAATCAGTCGGGGCCCAGTGAGGCAAGGTGGGGGGAAGGCAGTTGGAGGTGGGGGGTGGTGGGGGGACATGTTGTGCATTGGGGGCAGTTGGGGCTTCGAGGGCGGCCTTCCTTGGGGAACAGGGTGCCAATCAGGTGGGCCCCTTCCCCTCAGCCCACCAGAAGGCCGCCTAGTTTTATCAGGTGGGTTTTCTGAGGCCTCAGCCGCCTGCCATCCAAACGTTAAATACCCGTGGCAGCGGGTGGAGGCCCTTATGTGTCAGTTAATTGGTCATTTAAGGGCCTTGATTGGCTTGGGGCTGGTGGGCCGTTACTTACTGCCGCCACCCCCCCCCCCCCCCCCCCCCCCGCCACGTGAATTAGCAGCGGAGGTGGGAGCAGGTCGCAATGGGCTCCCCCAGCCTTACACTCCATTTTACGCACCCCCCACCGCCACTCCCCCCACCCCCTCCCCACACCACCAGCCCGCTCTTTTGTGGGGGGTAAAATTCCGGCCAATGGACCGAAAAATCTCTGTCTGTGCTGTAAACATGTCTGGTTGATGGTTCTAGTTAGACAATAGGTGTCTTGATCTTGTTGAATAAAAATTCTATTTCCTCCAGGGTAATTTGAAAGCTGACAAACAGAATGATAGTGGAATCACCAGAAACACTTCTTACTCTAAAATTACTTGCGTACATCACAAAATCAGATTGTCTGATCATTATCACATTGCTGTTTGAGGGAGCTTGCTGTGTGCAGATTGGCAGCTGCTTTTCCTACATTATAACAGTGAGTACACTTCAAAAGTACTTCATTGGCTGTAAAGCACTTTGGGATATCCTGAGGTCCTGAAAGGCACTAGATAAATGCAAGTCTTTCTTTGCTTGCTTCCCTACATGCCCGCAAGAATTAAATACTAAGAAATACAGAAACTATGGAAATGGCATATTACAATGTGAGATAGCAAAGAAGCACATCACCTGCCCAAGGCTGGCATACTTTAGTAATCTACAGTTACCTCCTCTTGAATCAGTTATTGTGTTGAGAACTGGATGGTTCAATGACACTTGGCTACCTCTCCAGGGAGAATGCTATCCTATTATATTATGCACCTTGCAATATCCCAATTTTAAAATAAGTTTCAAACTTAAGTCAAGCAGAGGCATCACACAATTCTTTCTTTTACACTGTGCTTATGCTAGAACACAATAAGGCAAACTGGTGTGACTACAATCCCTGACAACACAACACAAGTAAAAATGGAGAGGGAAAGTTTGTAAAAAGTGTCAGTAGAACATCAGCTTATATCAATGGGTTGGAACTTGCTGGAGCAGGGCAGCTTGCAGTGTGCATTGTTAGAGTTTTCCTGCACCCTTCAGCTTGAACATAGTTTGCACTGTAACTTGCTGGAAATGTGAGCTGATAACAGCACAGTGAGGGCAACAGGGTAGCTGGGACCCTAGTGAAGGGCAGGACCAACAGTCTAACACCTTACTCAATGAGATGTAAAGATTGGAGAAGGAAATAGAGGAAAGATGGAAGAGGGGGGCAAATTAGAGTCACATCAGGTACAGAAAGAGAAGTAATGAGAGGCAAGTAAGATTAGATTGAAGGGGTGGCACAGTGGGGTTGGCACAGTGGGGTTGGCACCACAGCCTCACAGCTCCAGTGACTCAGGTTCAGTTCTGGGTACTGCCTGTGCGGAGTTTGCAAGTTCTCCCTGTGACCATATGGGTTTCCACCAGGTGTTCCAGTTTCCTCCCACAGCCAAAGACGTGCAGGTTGATAGGTAAATTGGCCATTGTAAATTGCCCCTAGTGTAGGTAGGTGGTAGGAGAATGGTGGGGATGTAGTAGGGAATATGGGATTAATGTAGGATTAGTATAAATGGGTGGTTGTTGGTCAGCACAGACTCAGTGGGCCGAAGGGCCTGTTTCAGTGCTGTATGACTCTATGAGAAAAACAAATTACTACCTGTAGCAATGAGACTCCAATATTTAAATTGTTCCTTATTTTGGACAGGAGAAGTTGATTGGCATTGCAGGAACATTAACCTTTTCATTAAAAATGTACTTGCACTATTACTTGCCCTAACTTTCTGCTACAAGATTAATGAGCAATTCATGTGCAATGCCAGCAAGTTCTTAAAAAGAACAGGGAGACTGAGGGCAACAGGCATAATATCAATCAGTAAGTTCTGGGGACATGCAACTCACGCCTGATCTCTTCTTCCCCTG
This sequence comes from Heterodontus francisci, assembly GCF_036365525.1. Taxonomy (NCBI): domain Eukaryota; kingdom Metazoa; phylum Chordata; class Chondrichthyes; order Heterodontiformes; family Heterodontidae; genus Heterodontus; species Heterodontus francisci. The sequence continues at coordinate 38,938,281 of NC_090401.1, read as the reverse complement.
AACATGCTGGTCGATTTGCTCATTAATAACATGTGCGACATAAACTTGTCATTATTTGGCCCATTGTATCGGATACCAGCTTTCCTAATTTTCTTACAAGGCCAAATTCTTGTGGATTAGGACTCAGTAAATTCTATCCAAAATATTCAATTGTTTTGCAGGAACCTTCTTTTCAACAATTTCCTCCCTTCCTCGCCTTTAAAAGATAAGCTGTTTGAGGTAGGTTTCTTGATCTTTCTATTTGATTTTTTTTTTAAACCAGTATTAGTGTTCTTTGGGATCTTTGCAGGCAGTTTGGCAGGCTTTTGTACAAGAGGAGGATGACTGCATGAGATTACAAAAATTGTTCAAAAAGAAAAATATGAAAGTAGCCACATTAAAGGACTGACTGAACACTTCATTTTCCCTTAATGTTTCTTTCCCATGAATTAATTGGCCAAAACCAAAATAAGTACCAAACTCCAAGTTATTCATTCCTGACTCAAATGTTATGGGACCTAATCCAACAATATTCAATTCTGGTAATGGCTATGCACGTTCAAATGATACTGAAAAGTTTGAATTTTGTAAGGTCTCATAGTGGGTAATGATTCCCTCTGTTCATTATACATAACAGAAAGATAATTTAATTTTTTATGATTTTATTACCCATATCACACAGAGAGAATTTTACATCAAGATTTGTGCATTCCTAAATTCTCAATGTGACTTTTCTTGTTACAGGAATCTGCAGGGAGTGTCTTATAAACCTCAACTAAATAGAGTCACAAAGTCATTTTCAGCACAGAAGGAGGCCATTTGGTCCATGCTGACTCTCTGCGGAGCTATCCAGTCAGTCCTGTTTCCCCGCTCGATCCCCGTAGCCCTGCGAGTTTATTTCCTTCAAGTGCCTTTATCTGTGCCTATCCTTCCCAGAACGCCATGTTGAGTCCCTCCAATCAGGTTTCCATCATGCCAAAGTGCCAAAATGGTTCTTATCAACACCTCTATTAAATTTCCTTTTCACCTTCTCTGCTCAGAAAGGAACAATCCCAACCTCTCCAGTCTCTCCACATAGCTGAATGGGAATCACAATCACCCAACACCCAAAACAATGCAGGCTGGAATTTATCAGTAATATTATTTCCCCGTTGCACAATAAACTATCTTGCCAACAAAAGCCATTACATTTTTGGCACCCACATCAGCTCCAATCCATTATCATCCTTGTGGGTGACATTAACTGGAGGCAGAACTATGAAAAAACACCTCCGATCACTATGCCACTGGAGTCTTCAACACATTACCACTCAATCACTGGTCTGGAAATTCCCATACTCCTACGTTACATTCCCAGACCTGAACCTGAAACTCCCCAGATATTGGGCTCAGGCCTCTTTATAATGAAGCCAGCAGGGAAATGAAAGCCCACCAGTGAAGAGGAGTGCAAAGTCATACTGCTGCTAGCATTGCAGCAGCCCTCAGGTAAGTGGATCCAGGGGTCAGATCAAGGGTTATAGAGTGCCAGAATATCAGGGGCTGGTATTGAGGGAGATTGATATTTGGGGGCAGGTGGGGGTGGAATGGTGGTGGTGAGGGAGGAGCAGCAACTATGGGATGAACGAGTGTCAGCAGTGTCAGCAATCCTCCCAGCTGCACATTCAGATTAGTCACAACTTCTTGGCTGGGCCTAGCAAGTGATCCCTGGGCCTGGCTGGCCTGAGTGCAGCCGGCTGCCTTAGGGCAAACCAATCTTGGAGAGCGAATCAGACCAAGAGAAGGGCTTAATGCCCATTTTAGGTATGGGTAAAGGACGCATATTTTATTTGTTTACTTAATATGGTGGGTGGTGCTCTTCTGGCCAGAACCAGCTCCACCTTTCATGCCATTGTTTCACCCTGGCCATTTCTCCTGGTTTCCTCACCTCTGCTCCCCATGTCCAAGGGATCGCAGACTTGAACAGATACGGCGGACAACTGGTTTAATTATTCTCTGCCAGATCTGGGTGGATCATATAAAGCACTACTATTGCATCCTGCTCTCATCTGTCAAAACTGCTCACTATTCCAGGATCGTCTTGGAATGCAAAGATAATTCTTTTCTCCACTGCAAACCGTCTTCTTAAACCCCTTTCCTAGTTTCCTCCACAGGCACCTCCATCAAATGCGAGGACCTCATGGACCTCCCTGTCACTGATTGAGACCATCCAATCAGCTGCATGTTCCCTTGCCCAACGGGCCAAACTTCTTCTAAGATTCTCCTCCCTACCGCCCTAGCCTTGAACTTGCATCCTTCTGTAGTTTCACTCCTATCTCCCCTCTTGCACTCTCCGAGCTGATCTTGTCCATGAGACCCAGCTCCTGATCCCTCAACCCTATTCCCACTAAACTGCTCAACATTCAACTTCCCTTCCTGGCTCCCATTAAAACTGATATTGTTGATGGTTCTCTCTCCTTGGGTACTGTCACGCTCTCCTTCAAATCTGCTGCCATCACCCATCCACATAATAAAGCAGTCTCCTTTCCTTGTAAACTACCATCCCATCTCCAATAATTTATTTATTTAGAGATACAGCACTGAAACAGGCCCTTCAGCCCACCGGGTCTGTGCCGACCATCAACCATCCATTTATACTAATCCTCCATTAATCCCATATTCCTACCCCATCCCAACCTTCCCTCAATTCCCCTACCACCTACCTACACTAGGGGCAATTTATAATGGCCAATTTACCTATCACCTGCAAGTCTTTGGCTGTGGGAGGAAACCGGAGCACCCAGCGAAAACCCACACGGTCACAGGGAGAACTTGCAAACTCCGCACAGGCAGTACCCAGAATTGAACCCCGGTCGCTGGAGCTGTGAGGCTGCGGTGCTAACCACTGCGCCACTGTGCCACCTGTAATAAAACAGCAAATGCTGGAAATACTCAGCAAGTGGGGCAACATCTGTCAATAGAGAAACAGAGTTAACGGGCTGGACTTTGTGCTGGAGGTAGGGCTCCCGGCGATGGGCCGAAAAGTGGGATGAAGGCACTCTGCCTTTTAGCGCCGCCCGGAGTGATCCTCTGGTCTTTTTAAATCAAAGTTTCAGGAAGTGGGATCCCTGCCCCTTTAAAGACAGGGATCCCGCCTCCACGAGCTACCGGCTAATCAGAGGGCCGGCAGCTCAACAGTATCAGCAGTACCACTGGGAGCAGTGGCCACTGCCGGTACAGCAGAGGCCTCGGACCCAGGCCCAGCGCTGGAACCCCAGACAAGAGGTAGATGAGGCTGGGTCACAGGGGCTAGTCCGGAACGCCCTGGCAAGGGGAGCTAGGGGGTGGTAGTGCAGGGGGAGGGGGGTGGTTTGCTTACCAGTGAGGGTCCTCCGTGGGGCACAAATTTCCCACAGAGGAGGGATACCTCAAGCCCACAGGGAGGGTGCCTCATGTTACAAGGTGATCTCGCCGCATGGCGGAGGTCCCTCCCCCCAGCGCTGGTAATATCCCAGCCACGGCGGGAAGAGGCCATTAATAGGCCACTTAATGGCCTCAATTGGCCTCTGGGCAGGAAGGCCATCATCGGCCTATCCCACCCCTGGAAAGATCGCTCAGCGACGGTCTTCCGCCCTGCCGGCCCCCTGGCCACACGTCACAATACTCCGTGCCCCCTGCCTCCAATCCCGCCTCATAAGGCCACACAAAATCCAGCCCAACATTTCAGATCAATGGCCTTTCATCAGAACTGGAAAAAGTTAGAAATGTAAAAGATTTTAAGCAAGTGAAAGGTGTCTAGAGGGAATGGCAAACTGATAAACAGCTACCGTCCAGAAACAAAAACAAGGGAAAAATGCGACTAAAACCGAAACCTGCAAACAGAAAGGAAACAAGATGGGGGCTGAAATGATTGAACTCAATGTTGAGTCCAGAAGGCTGTAGAGTGCCTAATCAAAAGAGGAGGTGCTGTTCCTTGAGCTTATATTGAGCTTCATTGGAAACTGCAGGAAGCCAAGGACAGAGAGGTCACCATGAGAGCAAGGTGGCGAATTAAAATGGCAGGCAAACAGAAGCTTGGGGTCATACTTGCAGGTTGAATGAAAATGTTCCGCAAAGAGGTCACCAAACCTGTGTTTGATTTCCCAACGTAGAGCAAACTGCATTGTGAACAACAAATACAGTATACTAAATTGAAAGTACACATAAATCGCTGTTTCACCTCGAGGTAGTGTTTGGAGCCTTGGACAGTGAGGAGAGAAGGAGGTAAAAGGGCAGGTATTGCATCTCCTGTACTTGCATGCAAAGGTGCCATGGGAAGGGAATGAAGTGTCTGGGGTGATAAAGGAGTGGACCAGGGAATGGTCCCTTTGGAAAGCTGAAAGGGGAGGGGAAGGGCAGATGTGTTTGGTGGTGGCATCACGCTGGTGATGGTGAAAATGGCAGAGGATGATCCATTGAATACAGAGGCTGTTGGGGTGGAAGGTAGAGGGCAAAGGGAACCCTATCACGGCTCTGTGAGGGAGGGGAAGGCTTGAGAGCAGAAGTGCGGAAAATAGGATGGACACAGTCGAGGGCCCTGTCGACCATGGTGGCATGGATTCCATGATTGAGGGAAAAGGAAGGCACATCAGAAGCGCTGGTTATGAAAGGTTGCATCATTAGCATAGATGCGATGGAGAAACTGAGAGAATGGAATGGAGGCCTTACAGGAAGCAGGGCGTGAGGAAGTGTAGTCAAGGTAGCTGTGGGGGAGTCAGTGGGCTTATAGTGAATATTCGTTGATAGCCTAACCCCAGAAATGGAGACAGAGAAGGCAAGGGAGGGAACAGAAGAGTCGGGAATGGACTATGCAAAGGTGAGAGGAGTGGAAATTAGAAGCAAAGTTAAGTAAATTTAACAGTTCAAGGTGAGAGTAGGCGATGACACCGATACAGTCATCAATGTACCAGAAAAAAGAGGTGAGGGTGGGGGCCTAAGTAGGACTGGAACAAGGAAAGTTTCACATATTCCAAAAAAGAGAGGCATAGCTAGGATCCAAGCAGGTAGCCATAGCAACACCTTTTATTTCGAGAAAGTGAGTGGAGTTAAAGGAGAAGTTGTTCGATGTGAGAACAAGTTCACTCAGGCGGAGGGGGGTGATGGTGGATGAAGACTGGTTGGGCCTCCGTTCAAGGAGGAAGCAGAGAGCCCTTAAACTGTCCTGGTGGGGAAGGAGGTGTAGAGAGATTGGGCAGCCATGGTGAAAAGAAGACGGCTGGAGTCAGGAAATTGGAAACTATTAACGTGACCGAGGGCATTGGAAGAGTCATGGATATAGGTGGACAAGCGGAGTGAAAATAGAGTTGAGATAGGAAGAAATCAGTTCAGTGGGGCAGGAACAGGCTGAAACAGTAAGTCTACTAGGGCAGTCTTGTTTGCGAATCTTGGGAAGGAGGTAACAGTGGACTGTACAGGGTTGGGGTACTATGAGGTTGGAGGCCATAGAGGGAAGAGCTTCAGAGGCAATGAAGTCAGTGACAGTCCTGGAACTGATGGCTTAATGTCTAGTGGCTCAGTCATGGTCTGGGGGAGGTAGGTGGAAGTGTCAGAGGGTTTGCATTCGGCCTCTGCAAGTTAGAGATCGGTTTGCCAGACAACATCCATCTCCAACCTTCCTTTCCTCTCCAAGTTCCTTGATTGTGCTGCTGTCTCCCAGATCTGTGCCCACCTTTCCTGGAATTTCATGTTTGAATCCTTCCAATCATGTTTCCGCTGCTGCCAAAGGCTCTTATCAAAGTCACAAATGTCATCCTATGTGACTGTAACAAACATAAACCATCCCTCCTTGTCTTTTTTGGCCAGTCTACATCTTTTGACATGGCTAACCACACCATCCTCCTCCAATGCCTCTCCATCATCATCCAGCTGAGTTGGACTACACTTGTCTGCTTCTATTCTTATCTATCCAGTTGTAGCCAGATAATCACCTGAAATAGCTTCTCTTCCTACTCCCACACTGTTACCTCTAGTGTCCCCCAAGGATCTACTCTTGGTCACCTCCTATTTCTCATCTACTTGTTTCCCCTTAGCGACATTATCCGAAAACACAGCTTACATTTTCACATGTTCACTGATGACACCCAGCTCTACCTCAGCACCACCTCTTTCGACCCCTCCATTTCCTCCAACTAAATATTGGGAAAACCAAAGCTATTGTCTTCATCCCTGCCACAAACTCCATTCCCTAGCCACCAACTCCATCCCTCTAGCCGGCAATTGCCTGAGGTTTAACCAGACTGTTTGCAAGCTTGGTGTCATATTTGAGCGCCATGATGAGCTCCTGACCACATATCCGCACCATCACAAAGATCGCCTATTTCCATTTCCGTAACATCGCCCATCTCCATCCTCGCCCTCAGCACATCTGTGGCTGAAACCCTTATTCATATCTGTGTTACCTCTAGACATGACTATTCCAATCTGCTCCTTTAACTGGAGATCATCCAAAACTCTGCTAATCTTGTCCAAACTCTCAGCAAGACCCATTCACCCATCAATCCTTTACTCGCTGTCCTACATTGGCTCCTGATTCAGCCACACCTCAATTTTAAAATTCTCATCCTTATTTTCAAATCCCTTCATGTCCTCACCCCTCCCTATCTCTCTAATTGTCTCCAGCCCTACATTTGTGCTCCTCCAATTCTGGCTCATTTTAATAGCTGTACCATTGGCGACTACTTTTCAGCTGCCAAGGCCCTGAGCCCTGAGCAGCTCCCGCTCTAAAGCTCTCCTCTGTTCTACCCCTCTTTCCTCTTTAAGCTGCTTCTGAAAACCTACCTCTTAGACTAAGCTTTTGACCTTCTGCTCTAATATCTCCTTATGTGGCTTGGTGACAAATTTTATTGAAACTTGTGATGTACCTTTGGCCATTTTACTACGTTATTGGCACTATATATGTACAAGTTGTTTTGTTGTTGGAAATGTATGCAAACCTCCCTTTCGCCATATTGGAGCTTTAGTAGCCAGAGTAGTGCCCAAATAACAGGTGCGATGCAGCCCAATTTCTTGTCTTGACCATCAGGCCCAGAGTGCCAGTGGTGTTCACCATTTTAGATAATAACATAACCTAATACCAATAGTGGGTCATTAAATATAGGCTTCTCACTTTGAGTGCATCTGGAAAATTATTTTCTTATATTTTTAAGTACTGAATATCAAAACTGGACTTTGAACAACTGAAGTACTTCACATGGCGTATTGCCATTCGTGGTAGTATTAAATAAACAGAAGCTTGTAAACTTGTTAGAATAATTTCATATGGCTATGGAAATGTTATTCTATTGTTTAAGATGATAGCCATAGGTCACAACTTTTCTTTCTGATCAGATATAAATTTACTTGATTAAATCTTCCATGTGGAACGGAGTTTATTATAGTCCCTATAGGGTTTTTTTTATACCATGACTAAGTTGCAAGAGTCAAATAGAAAAAGTTAGCAAATATTGTGGGCTGAATCATCAAGTCATGGTTGTCTGTAGTACCTGGACTGATTTAAACTACTACAGTAGCTACTACAGAAACTACTACAGTAACCAGGGGATATAGATTTAAGGTATGGTACAGGAGGTTTAGAGGGGATTTGAGGAAATATTTTTTCACCCAGAGGGTGGTTGGAATCTGGAACGTACTGACTGAAGAGGTGGTAGAGGCAGGAACCCTCACAACATTTAAGAAGTATTTAGATGAGCACTTGAAATGTCATAGCAATCGAGGCTACTGGCCAAGTGCTGGAAAATGGGATTAGAATAGTTAGGTGCTTGATGGCCAGCAGAGACATGATGGGCCGAAGGGCCTGTTTCTGTGCTGTATAACTCTATGACTCTAGTAGCAAGTTGCACTGACAAAAAAAAATCGATTAAATTTGCTGGAAAGCAGAAAGATCAACTATGATGGTAAAGATGAAATTTTGCTTGTGGGCAAATTTTATGCATTCCTACCCATTGACAGATACTTCTGCCTAACTCAGTAGGTGGGTCTGTTGAAAATGAAGAATTCTGTATTTCTAGAACTATAACTAGCCTTTTATTTTTAAAACAAAAGTCTTCTACACACTTAAGAGAATTTGGAAAGGAATCAAGAGAATCTAAAATTTAGCAGAGTTCTGTAAAAGCTCAACAAGATTTTTAATTAAGTAGTCCAAACTGCAGAGAAGGAGGAAGGTTTTCATATTCTATCTGATGCTTCCCGTCTGGCAGTCTTTAGAATACAGGAGGGTCAAAATTCATCTATTTGTCAACCTGAGTCTAATGAACCAGCCCTAACCCTGTCAGCTGGTGAGCCAGGGAACATAGATGCATGTTTCCTTTACACTGCTCTGAATACAAGTTCATCTATCCATCTCCAATCAGGTGAAAACAATTCTAACCAGAACTGTTACCTACTCACAACCATCACCAAGAACCAAAACTTGCACACAAAAACTCCACAAAGGTTGGACATGTAGGTTCCAGAAACTGGAAGCCCACTCCTGCAGTGCCCTTGTCAAGATTTGGGAACAGAGGAGGTTTAACTTTAACTGGGAGGTTTCATCGAGTGGCACAAATTGCAGATTTGTGAGTTGTGTTGAAAAGAGAAGGTGCAGTGGGTGGAGGTTTATGTGCAACAGCACAGGGAAGATGTAGACAGCATTGGTAATGGAGTGGGCAAGTTATAGGAGGGCTTCCTCTGAGAATTGCGTGGGATTTTGTTGCAACTGGGAAAGGGATTTCTTCTACTTTCTCTCCACGCTACTTCATCTGATCTTGGGAGCCCCCTGCTTCAACTGGTGACCTTCCTCCACCACAGCCTTCATGATGAAGCTGCTATGCACCACAGAATTATATAGCATACTGCAGACTGTATTGTAGGTTGCTCCCAGATTGCTCTAGGCACCTAAAGTGCTGGTTCAACATACGAACATACAAATTAGGAGCAGGACTAGGCCACTCGGCCCCTCGAGCCTGCTCTGCCATTCAATAAGATCATGCCAGTGCTGTGCTCAATAAAGGTTACAGGTGGAGACCTGCACCTCACTATTTAGGTATTCGGCTGGTGATCTGCGATATCACAGAGGTACCATGGACCTAGCCACAAAGAATATCCTCAATCAATAAAAGACTACCCAAGAC